>NC_057833.1:107319580-107624093 GCF_910594005.1 Cervus elaphus
TAGGCAGGAGTCCTGACGTGGCTGAACAAACACGTGGGTGGAAGGGCCATCCCCGTCGTAACTCGAGAATATACCCCAGGTTCCCGCCGCAACTCGAGAAAAACCATGAGACTTCCCCCTCGCCGCGAGATGAGGCCCGATTCCCCTGTACTGCGTGCAGAGCAATTCCGTCTTGCACATCACACATGAAAGGAGCCTTGATTTCCTTGATGGCACTCCAGAGAAACCCCAAGAACACTGTTTCAAGGATAGAGGGATCCTGAGGTCACTGTAGCAACACGAAAGAACTCTGTGGACCAAAAATCAACTCGAAAAGAGAGGTTAGTCCCTGGATTCGTCTCCAGAGGAGTACCACCTTACCACAAGCACCTCAAGAGGAGGCTTCTCTCAGCTCTAGGTATGTGAGAGGGACCCTGAGTTTGCGGCCTCAAGTGGAATGGACACCGCGATGCCCTGACTCGAAATAAGGCCGGATATCCCTGCAGTGACTTCAATGCAGGCTCGTCTTGCATCTCCCAGGACGAAAGGATGTCTGAATCCCCTGTGGAAAGCACAGAGAAAGACTTAGTTCCCCATCTCATCGTGACCGATAGCCTCACATCCTTTGAAAACTCCAGAGGTACGCGGAGATCAGTGCCTCCAAAGGAGACGATGCCTGACTCCTCGTGAAACTTGATAGGAGTCCCAGGATTCCTGTGGCACGTGGAAAGGGACCCTTGGTCTCCCGCCTCAGATGGAGAGGCGTCCCAATTGCCTTGCCAAGCCTCGAGGAGAATCCCGAGTTGTGTCTCGCAACTAGGCAAGAGTCCTGACGTGGCTGAACAAACACGTGTGTGGAAGGGCCATCCCCGTCTTAACTCGAGAATATACCCCAGGTTCCCGCCGCAACTCGAGAAAAACCATGAGACTTCCCCCTCGCCGCGAGATGAGGCCCGATTCCCCTGCACTGCGTGCAGAGCAATTCTGTGTTGCACATCACACATGAAAGGAGCCTTGATTTCCTTCATGGCACTCCAGAGAAACCCCAAGAACACTCTTTCAAGGCTAGAGGGATCCTGAGGTCACTGTAGCAACACGAAAGAGCTCCGTGGCCCAAAAATCAACTCGAGATGAGAGGTTAGTCCCTGGCTTCGACTCCAGAGGAAAACCACCTTACCACAAGCACCTCAAGAGGAGGCTTCTCTCAGCTCTAGGTATGTCAGAGGGACCCTGAGTTTGCGGCCTCAAGTGGAATGGACACCGCGATGCCCTGACTCGAAATAAGGCCGGATATCCCTGCAGTGACTTCAATGCAGGCTCGTCTTGCATCTCCCAGGACGAAAGGATGTCTGAATCCCTTGTGGAAAGCACAGAGAAAGACTTAGTTCCCCATCTCATCGTGACCGATAGCCTCACATCCTTTGAAAACTCCAGAGGTACGCGGAGATCAGTGCCTCCAAAGGAGACGATGCCTGACTCCTCGTGAAACTTGATAGGAGTCCCAGGATTCCTGTGGCACGTGGAAAGGGACCCTTGGTCTCCCGCCTCAGATGGAGAGGCGTCCCAATTGCCTTGCCAAGCCTCGAGGAGAATCCCGAGTTGTGTCTCGCAACTAGGCAAGAGTCCTGACGTGGCTGAACAAACACGTGTGTGGAAGGGCCATCCCCGTCGTAACTCGAGAATATACCCCAGGTTCCCGCCGCAACTCGAGAAAAACCATGAGACTTCCCCCTCGCCGCGAGATGAGGCCCGATTCCCCTGCACTGCGTGCAGAGCAATTCTGTGTTGCACATCACACATGAAAGGAGCCTTGATTTCCTTCATGGCACTCCAGAGAAACCCCAAGAACACTGTTTCAAGGCTAGAGGGATCCTGAGGTCACTGTAGCAACACGAAAGAGCTCCGTGGACCAAAAATCAACTCGAGATGAGAGGTTAGTCCCTGGCTTCGACTCCAGAGGAAAACCACCTTACCACAAGCACCTCAAGAGGAGGCTTCTCTCAGCTCTAGGTATGTGAGAGGGACCCTGAGTTTGCGGCCTCAAGTGGAATGAACACCGCGATGCCCTGACTCGAAATAAGGCCGATTATCCCTGCAGTGACTGGAATGCAGGCTCGTCTTGCATCTCGCAAGACGAAAGGGTGTCTGAATCCCCTGTGGAGACCACAGAGAAAGACCTAGTTCCCCACCTCATCGCGACAGGAGGCCTCAAATCCTTTGAAAACTCCAGAGGTATGCGGAGATCAGTGCCTCCAAAGGAGACGATGCCTGACTCCTCGTGAAACTTGATAGGAGACCCAGGATTCCTGTGGCACGTGGAAAGGGACCCTTGGTCTCCCGTCTCAGCTGGAGAGGCGTCCTAATTGCCCTGCCAAGCCTCGAGGAGAATCCCGAGTTGTCCCTCGCAACTAGGCAGGAGTCCTGACATGGCTGAACACACACGTGTGTGGAAGGGCCATCCCAGTCGTAACTCGAGAATATACCCCAGGTTCCCGCCGCAACTCGAGAAAAACCATGAGACTTCCCCCTCGCCGCGAGATGAGGCCCGATTCCCCTGCACTGCGTGCAGAGCAATTCCGTGTTGCACATCACACATGAAAGGAGCCTTGATTTCCTTGATGGCACTCCAGAGAAACCCCAAGAACACTGTTTCAAGGCTAGAGGGATCCTGAGGTCACTGTAGCAACACGAAAGAGCTCCGTGGACCAAGAATCAACACGAGATGAGAGGTTAGTCCCTGGCTTCGACTCCTGAGGAATACCACCTTACCACAAGCACCTCAAGAGGAGGCTTCTCTCAGCTCTAGGTATGTGAGAGGGATCCTGAGTTTGCGGCCTCAAGTGGAATGGACACCGCGATGCCCTGACTAGAAATAAGGCCGGATATCCCTGCAGTGACTTGAATGCAGGCTCGTCTTGCATCTCCCAAGAAGAAAGGATGTCTGAATCCCCTGTGGAGACCACAGAGAAACACCTAGTTCCCCACCTCATCGCGACCGGAGGCCTCACATCCTTTGAAAACTCCAGAGGTACGCGGAGATCAGTGCCTCCAAAGGAGACGATGCCTGACTCCTCGTGAAACTTGATAGGAGTCCCAGGATTCTTGTGGCACGTGGAAAGGGACACTTGGTCTCCCGTCTCAGCTGGAGAGGCGTTCCAATTGCCCTGCCAAGCCTCGAGGAGAATCCCGAGTTGTCCCTCGCAACTAGGCAGGAGTCCTGACGTGGCTGAAGAAACACGTGGGTGGAAGGGCCATCCCCGTCGTAACTCGAGAATATACCCCAGGTTCCCGCCGCAACTCGAGAAAAACCATGAGACTTCCCCCTCGCCGCGAGATGAGGCCCGATTCCCCTGTACTGCGTGCAGAGCAATTCCGTCTTGCACATCACACATGAAAGGAGCCTTGATTTCCTTGATGGCACTCCAGAGAAACCCCAAGAACACTGTTTCAAGGATAGAGGGATCCTGAGGTCACTGTAGCAACACGAAAGAACTCTGTGGACCAAAAATCAACTCGAAAAGAGAGGTTAGTCCCTGGATTCGTCTCCAGAGGAGTACCACCTTACCACAAGCACCTCAAGAGGAGGCTTCTCTCAGCTCTAGGTATGTGAGAGGGACCCTGAGTTTGCGGCCTCAAGTGGAATGGACACCGCGATGCCCTGACTCGAAATAAGGCCGGATATCCCTGCAGTGACTTCAATGCAGGCTCGTCTTGCATCTCCCAGGACGAAAGGATGTCTGAATCCCCTGTGGAAAGCACAGAGAAAGACTTAGTTCCCCATCTCATCGTGACCGATAGCCTCACATCCTTTGAAAACTCCAGAGGTACGCGGAGATCAGTGCCTCCAAAGGAGACGATGCCTGACTCCTCGTGAAACTTGATAGGAGTCCCAGGATTCCTGTGGCACGTGGAAAGGGACCCTTGGTCTCCCGCCTCAGATGGAGAGGCGTCCCAATTGCCTTGCCAAGCCTCGAGGAGAATCCCGAGTTGTGTCTCGCAACTAGGCAAGAGTCCTGACGTGGCTGAACAAACACGTGTGTGGAAGGGCCATCCCCGTCTTAACTCGAGAATATACCCCAGGTTCCCGCCGCAACTCGAGAAAAACCATGAGACTTCCCCCTCGCCGCGAGATGAGGCCCGATTCCCCTGCACTGCGTGCAGAGCAATTCTGTGTTGCACATCACACATGAAAGGAGCCTTGATTTCCTTCATGGCACTCCAGAGAAACCCCAAGAACACTCTTTCAAGGCTAGAGGGATCCTGAGGTCACTGTAGCAACACGAAAGAGCTCCGTGGACCAAAAATCAACTCGAGATGAGAGGTTAGTCCCTGGCTTCGACTCCAGAGGAAAACCACCTTACCACAAGCACCTCAAGAGGAGGCTTCTCTCAGCTCTAGGTATGTCAGAGGGACCCTGAGTTTGCGGCCTCAAGTGGAATGGACACCGCGATGCCCTGACTCGAAATAAGGCCGATTATCCCTGCAGTGACTGGAATGCAGGCTCGTCTTGCATCTCGCAAGACGAAAGGGTGTCTGAATCCCCTGTGGAGACCACAGAGAAAGACCTAGTTCCCCACCTCATCGCGACAGGAGGCCTCAAATCCTTTGAAAAGTCCAGAGGTATGCGGAGATCAGTGCCTCCAAAGGAGACGATGCCTGACTCCTCGTGAAACTTGATAGGAGACCCAGGATTCCTGTGGCACGTGGAAAGGGACCCTTGGTCTCCCGTCTCAGCTGGAGAGGCGTCCCAATTGCCCTGCCAAGCCTCGAGGAGAATCCCGAGTTGTCCCTCGCAACTAGGCAGGAGTCCTGACATGGCTGAACACACACGTGTGTGGAAGGGCCATCCCAGTCGTAACTCGAGAATATACCCCCGGTTCCCGCCGCAACTCGAGAAAAACCATGAGACTTCCCCCTCGCCGCGAGATGAGGCCCGATTCCCCTGCACTGCGTGCAGAGCAATTCCCTGTTGCACATCACACATGAAAGGAGCCTTGATTTCCTTGATGGCACTCCAGAGAAACCCCAAGAACACTGTTTCAAGGCTAGAGGGATCCTGAGGTCACTGTAGCAACACGAAAGAGCTCCGTGGACCAAGAATCAACACGAGATGAGAGGTTAGTCCCTGGCTTCGACTCCTGAGGAATACCACCTTACCACAAGCACCTCAAGAGGAGGCTTCTCTCAGCTCTAGGTATGTGAGAGGGATCCTGAGTTTGCGGCCTCAAGTGGAATGGACACCGCGATGCCCTGACTAGAAATAAGGCCGGATATCCCTGCAGTGACTTGAATGCAGGCTCGTCTTGCATCTCCCAAGAAGAAAGGATGTCTGAATCCCCTGTGGAGACCACAGAGAAAGACCTAGTTCCCCACCTCATCGCGACCGGAGGCCTCACATCCTTTGAAATCTCCAGAGGTACGCGGAGATCAGTGCCTCCAAAGGAGACGATGCCTGACTCCTCGTGAAACTTGATAGGAGTCCCAGGATTCTTGTGGCACGTGGAAAGGGACCCTTGGTCTCCCGCCTCAGCTGGAGAGGCGTTCCAATTGCCCTGCCAAGCCTCGAGGAGAATCCCGAGTTGTCCCTCGCAACTAGGCAGGAGTCCTGACGTGGCTGAACAAACACGTGGGTGGAAGGGCCATCCCCGTCGTAACTCGAGAATATACCCCAGGTTCCCGCCGCAACTCGAGAAAAACCATGAGACTTCCCCCTCCCCGCGAGATGAGGCCCGATTCCCCTGTACTGCGTGCAGAGCAATTCCGTCTTGCACATCACACATGAAAGGAGCCTTGATTTCCTTGATGGCACTCCAGAGAAACCCCAAGAACACTGTTTCAAGGATAGAGGGATCCTGAGGTCACTGTAGCAACACGAAAGAACTCTGTGGACCAAAAATCAACTCGAAAAGAGAGGTTAGTCCCTGGATTCGTCTCCAGAGGAGTACCACCTTACCACAAGCACCTCAAGAGGAGGCTTCTCTCAGCTCTAGGTATGTGAGAGGGACCCTGAGTTTGCGGCCTCAAGTGGAATGGACACCGCGATGCCCTGACTCGAAATAAGGCCGGATATCCCTGCAGTGACTTCAATGCAGGCTCGTCTTGCATCTCCCAGGACGAAAGGATGTCTGAATCCCCTGTGGAAAGCACAGAGAAAGACTTAGTTCCCCATCTCATCGTGACCGATAGCCTCACATCCTTTGAAAACTCCAGAGGTACGCGGAGATCAGTGCCTCCAAAGGAGACGATGCCTGACTCCTCGTGAAACTTGATAGGAGTCCCAGGATTCCTGTGGTACGTGGAAAGGGACCCTTGGTCTCCCGCCTCAGATGGAGAGGCGTCCCAATTGCCTTGCCAAGCCTCGAGGAGAATCCCGAGTTGTGTCTCGCAACTAGGCAAGAGTCCTGACGTGGCTGAACAAACACGTGTGTGGAAGGGCCATCCCCGTCTTAACTCGAGAATATACCCCAGGTTCCCGCCGCAACTCGAGAAAAACCATGAGACTTCCCCCTCGCCGCGAGATGAGGCCCGATTCCCCTGCACTGCGTGCAGAGCAATTCTGTGTTGCACATCACACATGAAAGGAGCCTTGATTTCCTTCATGGCACTCCAGAGAAACCCCAAGAACACTCTTTCAAGGCTAGAGGGATCCTGAGGTCACTGTAGCAACACGAAAGAGCTCCGTGGACCAAAAATCAACTCGAGATGAGAGGTTAGTCCCTGGCTTCGACTCCAGAGGAAAACCACCTTACCACAAGCACCTCAAGAGGAGGCTTCTCTCAGCTCTAGGTATGTCAGAGGGACCCTGAGTTTGCGGCCTCAAGTGGAATGGACACCGCGATGCCCTGACTCGAAATAAGGCCGGATATCCCTGCAGTGACTTCAATGCAGGCTCGTCTTGCATCTCCCAGGACGAAAGGATGTCTGAATCCCTTGTGGAAAGCACAGAGAAAGACTTAGTTCCCCATCTCATCGTGACCGATAGCCTCACATCCTTTGAAAACTCCAGAGGTACGCGGAGATCAGTGCCTCCAAAGGAGACGATGCCTGACTCCTCGTGAAACTTGATAGGAGTCCCAGGATTCCTGTGGCACGTGGAAAGGGACCCTTGGTCTCCCGCCTCAGATGGAGAGGCGTCCCAATTGCCTTGCCAAGCCTCGAGGAGAATCCCGAGTTGTGTCTCGCAACTAGGCAAGAGCCCTGACGTGGCTGAACAAACACGTGTGTGGAAGGGCCATCCCCGTCGTAACTCGAGAATATACCCCAGGTTCCCGCCGCAACTCGAGAAAAACCATGAGACTTCCCCCTCGCCGCGAGATGAGGCCCGATTCCCCTGCACTGCGTGCAGAGCAATTCTGTGTTGCACATCACACATGAAAGGAGCCTTGATTTCCTTCATGGCACTCCAGAGAAACCCCAAGAACACTGTTTCAAGGCTAGAGGGATCCTGAGGTCACTGTAGCAACACGAAAGAGCTCCGTGGACCAAGAATCAACACGAGATGAGAGGTTAGTCCCTGGCTTCGACTCCTGAGGAATACCACCTTACCACAAGCACCTCAAGAGGAGGCTTCTCTCAGCTCTAGGTATGTGAGAGGGATCCTGAGTTTGCGGCCTCAAGTGGAATGGACACCGCGATGCCCTGACTAGAAATAAGGCCGGATATCCCTGCAGTGACTTGAATGCAGGCTCGTCTTGCATCTCCCAAGAAGAAAGGATGTCTGAATCCCCTGTGGAGACCACAGAGAAACACCTAGTTCCCCACCTCATCGCGACCGGAGGCCTCACATCCTTTGAAAACTCCAGAGGTACGCGGAGATCAGTGCCTCCAAAGGAGACGATGCCTGATTCCTCGTGAAACTTGATAGGAGTCCCAGGATTCTTGTGGCACGTGGAAAGGGACCCTTGGTCTCCCGCCTCAGCTGGAGAGGCGTTCCAATTGCCCTGCCAAGCCTCGAGGAGAATCCCGAGTTGTCCCTCGCAACTAGGCAGGAGTCCTGACGTGGCTGAAGAAACACGTGGGTGGAAGGGCCATCCCCGTCGTAACTCGAGAATATACCCCAGGTTCCCGCCGCAACTCGAGAAAAACCATGAGACTTCCCCCTCGCCGCGAGATGAGGCCCGATTCCCCTGTACTGCGTGCAGAGCAATTCCGTCTTGCACATCACACATGAAAGGAGCCTTGATTTCCTTGATGGCACTCCAGAGAAACCCCAAGAACACTGTTTCAAGGATAGAGGGATCCTGAGGTCACTGTAGCAACACGAAAGAACTCTGTGGACCAAAAATCAACTCGAAAAGAGAGGTTAGTCCCTGGATTCGTCTCCAGAGGAGTACCACCTTACCACAAGCACCTCAAGAGGAGGCTTCTCTCAGCTCTAGGTATGTGAGAGGGACCCTGAGTTTGCGGCCTCAAGTGGAATGGACACCGCGATGCCCTGACTCGAAATAAGGCCGGATATCCCTGCAGTGACTTCAATGCAGGCTCGTCTTGCATCTCCCAGGACGAAAGGATGTCTGAATCCCCTGTGGAAAGCACAGAGAAAGACTTAGTTCCCCATCTCATCGTGACCGATAGCCTCACATCCTTTGAAAACTCCAGAGGTACGCGGAGATCAGTGCCTCCAAAGGAGACGATGCCTGACTCCTCGTGAAACTTGATAGGAGTCCCAGGATTCCTGTGGCACGTGGAAAGGGACCCTTGGTCTCCCGCCTCAGATGGAGAGGCGTCCCAATTGCCTTGCCAAGCCTCGAGGAGAATCCCGAGTTGTGTCTCGCAACTAGGCAAGAGTCCTGACGTGGCTGAACAAACACGTGTGTGGAAGGGCCATCCCCGTCTTAACTCGAGAATATACCCCAGGTTCCCGCCGCAACTCGAGAAAAACCATGAGACTTCCCCCTCGCCGCGAGATGAGGCCCGATTCCCCTGCACTGCGTGCAGAGCAATTCTGTGTTGCACATCACACATGAAAGGAGCCTTGATTTCCTTCATGGCACTCCAGAGAAACCCCAAGAACACTCTTTCAAGGCTAGAGGGATCCTGAGGTCACTGTAGCAACACGAAAGAGCTCCGTGGACCAAAAATCAACTCGAGATGAGAGGTTAGTCCCTGGCTTCGACTCCAGAGGAAAACCACCTTACCACAAGCACCTCAAGAGGAGGCTTCTCTCAGCTCTAGGTATGTCAGAGGGACCCTGAGTTTGCGGCCTCAAGTGGAATGGACACCGCGATGCCCTGACTCGAAATAAGGCCGATTATCCCTGCAGTGACTGGAATGCAGGCTCGTCTTGCATCTCGCAAGACGAAAGGGTGTCTGAATCCCCTGTGGAGACCACAGAGAAAGACCTAGTTCCCCACCTCATCGCGACAGGAGGCCTCAAATCCTTTGAAAAGTCCAGAGGTATGCGGAGATCAGTGCCTCCAAAGGAGACGATGCCTGACTCCTCGTGAAACTTGATAGGAGACCCAGGATTCCTGTGGCACGTGGAAAGGGACCCTTGGTCTCCCGTCTCAGCTGGAGAGGCGTCCCAATTGCCCTGCCAAGCCTCGAGGAGAATCCCGAGTTGTCCCTCGCAACTAGGCAGGAGTCCTGACATGGCTGAACACACACGTGTGTGGAAGGGCCATCCCAGTCGTAACTCGAGAATATACCCCAGGTTCCCGCCGCAACTCGAGAAAAACCATGAGACTTCCCCCTCGCCGCGAGATGAGGCCCGATTCCCCTGCACTGCGTGCAGAGCAATTCCCTGTTGCACATCACACATGAAAGGAGCCTTGATTTCCTTGATGGCACTCCAGAGAAACCCCAAGAACACTGTTTCAAGGCTAGAGGGATCCTGAGGTCACTGTAGCAACACGAAAGAGCTCCGTGGACCAAGAATCAACACGAGATGAGAGGTTAGTCCCTGGCTTCGACTCCTGAGGAATACCACCTTACCACAAGCACCTCAAGAGGAGGCTTCTCTCAGCTCTAGGTATGTGAGAGGGATCCTGAGTTTGCGGCCTCAAGTGGAATGGACACCGCGATGCCCTGACTAGAAATAAGGCCGGATATCCCTGCAGTGACTTGAATGCAGGCTCGTCTTGCATCTCCCAAGAAGAAAGGATGTCTGAATCCCCTGTGGAGACCACAGAGAAAGACCTAGTTCCCCACCTCATCGCGACCGGAGGCCTCACATCCTTTGAAATCTCCAGAGGTACGCGGAGATCAGTGCCTCCAAAGGAGACGATGCCTGACTCCTCGTGAAACTTGATAGGAGTCCCAGGATTCTTGTGGCACGTGGAAAGGGACCCTTGGTCTCCCGCCTCAGCTGGAGAGGCGTTCCAATTGCCCTGCCAAGCCTCGAGGAGAATCCCGATTTGTCCCTCACACTAGGCAGGAGTCCTGACGTGGCCTGAACAAACACGTGGGTGGAAGGGCCATCCCCGTCGTAACTCGAGAATATACCCAGGTTCCCGCCGCAACTCGAGAAAAACCATGAGACTTCCCCCTCGCCCGCGAGATGAGGCCCGATTCCCTGTACTGCGTGCAGAGCAATTCCGTCTTGCACATCACACATGAAAGGAGCCTTGATTTCCTTGATGGCAACTCCAGAGAAACCCCAAGAACACTGTTTCAAGGATAGAGGGATCCTGAGGTCACTGTAGCAAACACGAAAGAGACTCTGTGGACCAAAAATCAACTCGAAAAGAGAGGTTAGTCTCTGGATTCGTCTCCAGAGGAGTACCACCTTACCACAAGCACCTCAAGAGGAGGCTTCTCTCAGCTCTAGGTATGTGAGAGGGACCCTGAGTTTGCGGCCTCAAGTGGAATGGACACCGCGATGCCCTGACTCGAAATAAGGCCGGATATCCCTGCAGTGACTTCAATGCAGGCTCGTCTTGCATCTCCCAGGACGAAAGGATGTCTGAATCCCCTGTGGAAAGCACAGAGAAAGACTTAGTTCCCCATCTCATCGTGACCGATAGCCTCACATCCTTTGAAAACTCCAGACGTACGCGGAGATCAGTGCCTCCAAAGGAGACGATGCCTGACTCCTCGTGAAACTTGATAGGAGTCCCAGGATTCCTGTGGCACGTGGAAAGGGACCCTTGGTCTCCCGCCTCAGATGGAGAGGCGTCCCAATTGCCTTGCCAAGCCTCGAGGAGAATCCCGAGTTGTGTCTCGCAACTAGGCAAGAGTCCTGACGTGGCTGAACAAACACGTGTGTGGAAGGGCCATCCCCGTCTTAACTCGAGAATATACCCCAGGTTCCCGCCGCAACTCGAGAAAAACCATGAGACTTCCCCCTCGCCGCGAGATGAGGCCCGATTCCCCTGCACTGCGTGCAGAGCAATTCTGTGTTGCACATCACACATGAAAGGAGCCTTGATTTCCTTCATGGCACTCCAGAGAAACCCCAAGAACACTCTTTCAAGGCTAGAGGGATCCTGAGGTCACTGTAGCAACACGAAAGAGCTCCGTGGACCAAAAATCAACTCGAGATGAGAGGTTAGTCCCTGGCTTCGACTCCAGAGGAAAACCACCTTACCACAAGCACCTCAAGAGGAGGCTTCTCTCAGCTCTAGGTATGTCAGAGGGACCCTGAGTTTGCGGCCTCAAGTGGAATGGACACCGCGATGCCCTGACTCGAAATAAGGCCGGATATCCCTGCAGTGACTTCAATGCAGGCTCGTCTTGCATCTCCCAGGACGAAAGGATGTCTGAATCCCTTGTGGAAAGCACAGAGAAAGACTTAGTTCCCCATCTCATCGTGACCGATAGCCTCACATCCTTTGAAAACTCCAGAGGTACGCGGAGATCAGTGCCTCCAAAGGAGACGATGCCTGACTCCTCGTGAAACTTGATAGGAGTCCCAGGATTCCTGTGGCACGTGGAAAGGGACCCTTGGTCTCCCGCCTCAGATGGAGAGGCGTCCCAATTGCCTTGCCAAGCCTCGAGGAGAATCCCGAGTTGTGTCTCGCAACTAGGCAAGAGTCCTGACGTGGCTGAACAAACACGTGTGTGGAAGGGCCATCCCCGTCGTAACTCGAGAATATACCCCAGGTTCCCGCCGCAACTCGAGAAAAACCATGAGACTTCCCCCTCGCCGCGAGATGAGGCCCGATTCCCCTGCACTGCGTGCAGAGCAATTCTGTGTTGCACATCACACATGAAAGGAGCCTTGATTTCCTTCATGGCACTCCAGAGAAACCCCAAGAACACTGTTTCAAGGCTAGAGGGATCCTGAGGTCACTGTAGCAACACGAAAGAGCTCCGTGGACCAAAAATCAACTCGAGATGAGAGGTTAGTCCCTGGCTTCGACTCCAGAGGAAAACCACCTTACCACAAGCACCTCAAGAGGAGGCTTCTCTCAGCTCTAGGTATGTGAGAGGGACCCTGAGTTTGCGGCCTCAAGTGGAATGGACACCGCGATGCCCTGACTCGAAATAAGGCCGATTATCCCTGCAGTGACTGGAATGCAGGCTCGTCTTGCATCTCGCAAGACGAAAGGGTGTCTGAATCCCCTGTGGAGACCACAGAGAAAGACCTAGTTCCCCACCTCATCGCGACAGGAGGCCTCAAATCCTTTGAAAAGTCCAGAGGTATGCGGAGATCAGTGCCTCCAAAGGAGACGATGCCTGACTCCTCGTGAAACTTGATAGGAGACCCAGGATTCCTGTGGCACGTGGAAAGGGACCCTTGGTCTCCCGTCTCAGCTGGAGAGGCGTCCTAATTGCCCTGCCAAGCCTCGAGGAGAATCCCGAGTTGTCCCTCGCAACTAGGCAGGAGTCCTGACATGGCTGAACACACACGTGTGTGGAAGGGCCATCCCAGTCGTAACTCGAGAATATACCCCAGGTTCCCGCCGCAACTCGAGAAAAACCATGAGACTTCCCCCTCGCCGCGAGATGAGGCCCGATTCCCCTGCACTGCGTGCAGAGCAATTCCGTGTTGCACATCACACATGAAAGGAGCCTTGATTTCCTTGATGGCACTCCAGAGAAACCCCAAGAACACTGTTTCAAGGCTAGAGGGATCCTGAGGTCACTGTAGCAACACGAAAGAGCTCCGTGGACCAAGAATCAACACGAGATGAGAGGTTAGTCCCTGGCTTCGACTCCTGAGGAATACCACCTTACCACAAGCACCTCAAGAGGAGGCTTCTCTCAGCTCTAGGTATGTGAGAGGGATCCTGAGTTTGCGGCCTCAAGTGGAATGGACACCGCGATGCCCTGACTAGAAATAAGGCCGGATATCCCTGCAGTGACTTGAATGCAGGCTCGTCTTGCATCTCCCAAGAAGAAAGGATGTCTGAATCCCCTGTGGAGACCACAGAGAAACACCTAGTTCCCCACCTCATCGCGACCGGAGGCCTCACATCCTTTGAAAACTCCAGAGGTACGCGGAGATCAGTGCCTCCAAAGGAGACGATGCCTGACTCCTCGTGAAACTTGATAGGAGTCCCAGGATTCTTGTGGCACGTGAAAAGGGACCCTTGGTCTCCCGCCTCAGCTGGAGAGGCGTTCCAATTGCCCTGCCAAGCCTCGAGGAGAATCCCGAGTTGTCCCTCGCAACTAGGCAGGAGTCCTGACGTGGCTGAAGAAACACGTGGGTGGAAGGGCCATCCCCGTCGTAACTCGAGAATATACCCCAGGTTCCCGGCGCAACTCGAGAAAAACCATGAGACTTCCCCCTCGCTGCGAGATGAGGCCCGATTCCCCTGTACTGCGTGCAGAGCAATTCCGTCTTGCACATCACACATGAAAGGAGCCTTGATTTCCTTGATGGCACTCCAGAGAAACCCCAAGAACACTGTTTCAAGGATAGAGGGATCCTGAGGTCACTGTAGCAACACGAAAGAACTCTGTGGACCAAAAATCAACTCGAAAAGAGAGGTTAGTCCCTGGATTCGTCTCCAGAGGAATACCACCTTACCACAAGCACCTCAAGAGGAGGCTTCTCTCAGCTCTAGGTATGTGAGAGGGACCCTGAGTTTGCGGCCTCAAGTGGAATGGACACCGCGATGCCCTGACTCGAAATAAGGCCGGATATCCCTACAGTGACTTGAATGCAGGCTCGTCTTGAATCTCCCAGGACGAAAGGATGTCTGAATCCCCTGTGGAAAGCACAGAGAAAGACTTAGTTCCCCACCTCATCGCGACCGATAGCCTCACATCCTTTGAAAACTCCAGAGGTACGCGGAGATCAGTGCCTCCAAAGGAGACGATGCCTGACTCCTCGTGAAACTTGATAGGAGTCCCAGGATTCCTGTGGCACGTGGAAAGGGACCCTTGGTCTCCTGCCTCAGCTGGAGAGGCGTCCCAATTGCCTTGCCAAGCCTCGAGGAGAATCCCGAGTTGTGTCTCGCAACTAGGCAAGAGTCCTGACGTGGCTGAACAAACACGTGTGTGGAAGGGCCATCCCCGTCGTAACTCGAGAATATACCCCAGGTTCCCGCCGCAACTCGAGAAAAACCATGAGACTTCCCCCTCGCCGCGAGATGAGGCCCGATTCACCTGCACTGCGTGCAGAGCAATTCTGTGTTGCACATTACACATGAAAGGAGCCTTGATTTCCTTCATGGCACTCCAGAGAAACCCCAAGAACACTGTTTCAAGGCTAGAGGGATCCTGAGGTCACTGTAGCAACACGAAAGAGCTCCGTGGACCAAAAATCAACTCGAGATGAGAGGTTAGTCCCTGGCTTCGACTCCAGAGGAATACCACCATACCACAAGCACCTCAAGAGGAGGCTTCTCTCAGCTCTAGGTATGTGAGAGGGACCCTGATTTTGTGGCCTCAAGTGGAATGGACACCGCGATGCCCTGACTCGAAATAAGGCCGGATATCCCTGCAGTGACTGGAATGCAGGCTTGTCTTGCATCTCCCAAGACGAAAGGGTGTCTGAATCCCCTGTGGAGACCACAGAGAAAGACCTAGTTCCCCACGTCATCGCGACAGGAGGCCTCAAATCCTTTGAAAACTCCAGAGGTATGCGGAGATCAGTACCTCCAAAGGAGACGATGCCTGACTCCTCATGAAACTTGATAGGAGACCCTGGATTCCTGTGGCACGTGGAAAGGGACCCTTGGTCTCCCGTCTCAGCTGGAGAGGCGTCCCAATTGCCCTGCCAAGCCTCGAGGAGAATCCCGAGTTGTCCCTCGCAACTAGACAGGAGTCCTGACATGGCTGAACACACACGTGTGTGGAAGGGCCATTCCCGTCGGAACTCGAGAATATACCCCAGGTTCTCGCCGCAACTCGAGAAAAACCATGAGACTTCCCACTCTCCGCAAAATGAGGCCCGATTCCCCTGCACTGCGTGCAGAGCAATTCCGTGTTGCACATCACACATGAAAGGAGCCTTGATTTCCTTGATGGCACTCCAGAGAAACCCCAAGAACACTGTTTTAAGGCTAGAGGGATCCTGAGGTCACTGTAGCAACACGAAAGAGCTCCGTGGGCCAAAAATCAACTCGAGATGAGAGGTTAGTCCCTGGCTTCGACTCCAGAGGAATACCACCTTACCACAAGCACCTCAAGAGGAGGCTTCTCTCAGCTCTAGGTATGTGAGAGGGACCCTGAGTTTGCGGCCTCAAGTGGAATGGACACCGCGATGCCCTGACGCGAAATAAGGCTGGATATCCCTGCAGTGACTTGAATGCAGGCTCGTCTTGCATCTCCCAAGATGAAAGGATGTCTGAATCCCCTGTGGAGACCACAGAGAAAGACCTAGTTCCCCACCTCATCGCGACCGGAGGCCTCACATCCTTTGAAAACTCCAGAGGTACGCGGAGATCAGTGCCTCCAAAGGAGACGATGCCTGACTCCTCGTGAAACTTGATAGGAGTCCCAGGATTCCTGTGGCACGTGGAAAGGGACCCTTGGTCTCCCGCCTCAGCTGGAGAGGCGTCCCAATTGCCTTGCCAAGCCTCGAGGAGAATGTCGAGTTGTGTCTCGCAACTAGGCAAGAGTCCTGACGTGGCTGAACAAACACGTGTGTGGAAGGGCCATCCACGTCGTAACTCGAGAATATACCCCAGGTTCCCGCCGCAACTCGAGAAAAACCATGAGACTTCCCCCTCGCCGCGAGATGAGGCCCGATTCCCCTGCACTGCGTGCAGAGCAATTCTGTGTTGCACATCACACATGAAAGGAGCCTTGATTTCCTTCATGGCACTCCAGAGAAACCCCAAGAACACTGTTTCAAGGCTAGAGGGATCCTGAGGTCACTGTAGCAACACGAAAGAGCTCCGTGGACCAAAAATCAACTCGAGATGAGAGGTTAGTCCCTGGCTTCGACTCCAGAGGAATACCACCTTACCACAAGCACCTCAAGAGGAGGCTTCTCTCAGCTCTAGGTATGTGAGAGGGACCCTTAGTTTGTGGCCTCAAGTGGAATGGACACCGCGATGCCCTGACTCGAAATAAGGCCGGATATCCCTGCAGTGACTGGAATGCAGGCTTGTCTTGCATCTCCCAAGACGAAAGGGTGTCTGAATCCCCTGTGAAGACCACAGAGAAAGACCTAGTTCCCCACCTCATCGCGACAGGAGGCCTCAAATCCTTTGAAAATTCCAGAGGTATGCGGAGATCAGTATCTCCAAAGGAGACGATGCCTGACTCTTCGTGAAACTTGATAGGAGACCCAGGATTCCTGTGGCACGTGGAAAGGGACACTTGGTCTCCCGTCTCAGCTGGAGAGGCGTCCCAATTGCCCTGCCAAGCCTCGAGGAGAATCCCGAGTTGTCCCTCGCAACTAGGCAGGAGTCCTGACGTCGCTGAAGAAACACGTGGGTGGAAGGGCCATCCCCGTCGTAACTCGAGAATATACCCCAGGTTCCCGCCGCAACTCGAGAAAAACCATGACACTTCCCCCTCGCTGCGAGATGAGGCCCGATTCCCCTGCACTGCGTGCAGAGCAATTCCGTGTTGCACATCACACATGAAAGGAGCCTTGATTTCCTTGATGGCACTCCAGAGAAACCCCAAGAACACTGTTTCAAGGCTAGAGGGATCCTGAGGTCACTGTAGCAACACGAAAGAGCTCCGTGGGCCAAAAATCAACTCGAGATGAGAGGTTAGTCCCTGGCTTCGACTCCAGAGGAATACCACCTTACCACAAGCACCTCAAGAGGAGGCTTCTCTCAGCTCTAGGTATGTGAGAGGGACCCTGAGTTTGCGGCCTCAAGTGGAATGGACACCGCGATGCCCTGACGCGAAATAAGGCTGGATATCCCTGCAGTGACTTGAATGCAGGCTCGTCTTGCATCTCCCAAGATGAAAGGATGTCTGAATCCCCTGTGGAGACCACAGAGAAAGACCTAGTTCCCCACCTCATCACGACCGGACGCCTCACATCCTTTGAAAACTCCAGAGGTACGCGGAGATTAGTGCCTCCAAAGGAGACGATGCCTGACTCCTCGTGAAACTTGATAGGAGTCCCAGGATTCCTGTGGCACGTGGAAAGGGACCCTTGGTCTCCCGCCTCAGCTGGAGAGGCGTCCCAATTGCCTTGCCAAGCCTCGAGGAGAATCCCGAGTTGTGTCTCGCAACTAGGCAAGAGTCCTGACGTGGCTGAACAAACACGTGTGTGGAAGGGCCATCCCCGTCGTAACTCGAGAATATACCCCAGGTTCCCGCCGCAACTCGAGAAAAACCATGAGACTTCCCCCTCGCCGCGAGATGAGGCCCGATTCCCCTGCACTGCGTGCAGAGCAATTCTGTGTTGCACATCACACATGAAAGGAGCCTTGATTTCCTTCATGGCACTCCAGAGAAACCCCAAGAACACTGTTTCAAGGCTAGAGGGATCCTGTGGTCACTGTAGCAACACGAAAGAGCTCCGTGGACCAAAAATCAACTCGAGATGAGAGGTTAGTCCCTGGCTTCGACTCCAGAGGAATACCACCTTACCACAAGCACCTCAATAGGAGGCTTCTCTCAGCTCTAGGTATGTGAGAGGGACCCTGAGTTTGTGGCCTCAAGTGGAATGGACACCGCGATGCCCTGACTTGAAATAAGGCCGGATATCCCTGCAGTGACTGGAATGCAGGCTCGTCTTGCATCTCCCAAGACGAAAGGGTGTCTGAATCCCCTGTGGAGACCACAGAGAAAGACCTAGTTCCCCACCTCATCGCGACAGGAGGCCTCAAATCCTTTGAAAACTCCAGAGGTATGCGGAGATCAGTGCCTCCAAAGGAGACGATGCCTGACTCCTCGTGAAACTTGATAGGAGACCCAGGATTCCTGTGGCACGTGGAAAGGGACCCTTGGTCTCCCGTCTCAGATGGAGAGGCGTCCCAATTGCCCTGCAAAGCCTCGAGGAGAATCCCGAGTTGTCCCTCGCAACTAGGCAGGAGTCCTGACATGGCTGAACACACACGTGTGTGGAAGGGCCATCCCCGTCGGAACTCGAGAATATACCCCAGGTTCCCGCCGCAACTCGAGAAAAACCATGAGACTTCCCCCTCTCCGCAAAATGATGCCCGATTCCCCTGCGCTGCGTGCAGAGCAATTCCGTGTTGCACATCACACATGAAAGGAGCCTTGATTTCCTTGATGGCACTCCAGAGAAACCCCAAGAACACTGTTTCAAGGCTAGAGGGATCCTGAGGTCACTGTAGCAACACGAAAGAGCTCCGTGGACCAAGAATCAACACGAGATGAGAGGTTAGTCCCTGGCTTCGACTCCTGAGGAATACCACCTTACCACAAGCACCTCAAGAGGAGGCTTCTCTCAGCTCTAGGTATGTGAGAGGGACCCTGAGTTTGCGGCCTCAAGTGGAATGGACACCGCGATGCCCTGACTCGAAATAAGGCCGGATATCCCTGCAGTGACTTGAATGCAGGCTCGTCTTGCATCTCCCAAGAAGAAAGGATGTCTGAATCCCCTGTGGAGACCACAGAGAAAGACCTAGTTCCCCACCTCATCGCGACCGGAGGCCTCACATCCTTTGAAACCTCCAGAGGTACGCGGAGATCAGTGCCTCCAAAGGAGACGATGCCTGACTCCTCGTGAAACTTGATAGGGGTCCCAGGATTCCTGTGGCACTTGGAAAGGGACACTTGGTCTCCCGCCTCAGCTGGAGAGGCGTCCCAATTGCCCTGCCAAGCCTCGAGGAGAATCCCGAGTTGTCCCTTGCAACTAGGCAGGAGTCCTGACGTGGCTGAAGAAACACGTGGGTGGAAGGGCCATCCCCGTCGTAACTCGAGATTATACCCCAGGTTCCCGCCGCAACTCGAGAAAAACCATGAGACTTCCCCCTCGCCGCGAGATGAGGCCCGATTCCCCTGCACTGCGTGCAGAGCAATTCTGTGTTGCACATCACACATGAAAGGAGCCTTGATTTCCTTCATGGCACTCCAGAGAAACCCCAAGAACACTGTTTCAAGGCTAGAGGGATCCTGAGGTCACTGTAGCAACACGAAAGAGCTCCGTGGACCAAAAATCAACTCGAGATGAGAGGTTAGTCCCTGGCTTCGACTCCAGAGGAATACCACCTTACCACAAGCACCTCAAGAGGAGGCTTCTCTCAGCTCTAGGTATGTGAGAGGGACCCTGAGTTTGTGGCCTCAAGTGGAATGGACACCGCGATGCCCTGACTCGAAATAAGGCCGGATATCCCTGCAGTGACTGGAATGCAGGTTCGTCTTGCATCTCCCAAGACGAAAGGGTGTCTGACTCCCCTGTGGAGACCACAGAGAAAGACCTAGTTCCCCACCTCATCGCGACAGGAGGCCTCAAATCCTTTGAAAACTCCAGAGGTATGCGGAGATCAGTGCCTCCAAAGGAGACGATGCCTGACTCCTCGTGAAACTTGATAGGAGACCCAGGATTCCTGTGGCACGTGGAAAGGGACCCTTGGTCTCCCGTCTCAGCTGGAGAGGCGTCCCAATTGCCCTGCAAAGCCTCGAGGAGAATCCCGAGTTGTAACTCGCAACTAGGCAGGAGTCCTGACGTGGCTGAACAAACACGTGGGTGGAAGGGCCATCCCCGTCGTAACTCGAGAATATACCCCAGGTTCCCGCCGCAACTCGAGAAAAACCATGAGACTTCCCCCTCGCCGCGAGATGAGGCCCGATTCCCCTGCACTGCGTGCAGAGCAACTCCGTGTTGCACATCACACATGAAAGGAGCCTTGATTTCCTTCATGGCACTCCAGAGAAACCCCAAGAACACTGTTTCAAGGCTAGAGGGATCCTGAGGTCACTGTAGCAACACGAAAGAGCTCCGTGGACCAAAAATCAACTCGAGATGAGAGGTTAGTCCCTGGCTTCGACTCCAGAGGAATACCACCTTACCACAAGCACCTCAAGAGGAGGCTTCTCTCAGCTTTAGGTATGTGAGAGGGACCCTGAGTTTGTGGCCTCAAGTGGAATGGACACCGCGATGCCCTGACTCGAAATAAGGCCGGATATCCCTGCAGTGACTGGAATGCAGGCTTGTCTTGCATCTCCCAAGACGAAAGGGTGTCTGAATCCCCTGTGGAGACCACAGAGAAAGACCTAGTTCCCCACGTCATCGCGACAGGAGGCCTCAAATCCTTTGAAAACTCCAGAGGTATGCGGAGATCAGTGCCTCCAAAGGAGACGATGCCTGACTCCTCGTGAAACTTGATAGGAGACACAGGATTCCTGTGGCACGTGGAAAGGGACACTTGGTCTCCCGTCTCAGCTGGAGAGGCGTCCCAATTGCCCTGCAAAGCCTCGAGGAGAATCCCGAGTTGTCCCTCACAACTAGGCAGGAGTCCTGATGTCGCTGAAGAAACACGTGTGTGGAAGGGCCATCCCCGTCGTAACTCGAGAATATACCCCAGGTTCCCGCCGCAACTCGAGAAAAACCATGAGACTTCCCCCTCGCCGCGAGATGAGGCCCGATTCCCCTGCACTGCGTGCAGAGCAATTCCGTGTTGCACATCACACATGAAAGGAGCCTTGATTTCCTTGATGGCACTCCAGAGAAACCCCAAGAACACTGTTTCAAGGCTAGAGGGATCCTGAGGTCACTGTAGCAACACGAAAGAGCTCCGTGGACCAAGAATCAACACGAGATGAGAGGTTAGTCCCTGGCTTCGACTCCTGAGGAATACCACCTTACCACAAGCACCTCAAGAGGAGGCTTCTCTCAGCTCTAGGTATGTGAGAGGGACCCTGAGTTTGCGGCCTCAAGTGGAATGGACACCGCGATGCCCTGACGCGAAATAAGGCTGGATATCCCTGCAGTGACTTGAATACAGGCTCGTCTTGCATCTCCCAAGATGAAAGTATGTCTGAATCCCCTGTGGAGACCACAGAGAAAGACCTAGTTCCCCACCTCATCGCGACCGGAGGCCTCACATCCTTTGAAAACTCCAGAGGTACGCGGAGATCAGTGCCTCCAAAGGAGACGATGCCTGACTCCTCGTGAAACTTGATAGGAGTCCCAGGATTCCTGTGGCACGTGGAAAGGGACCCTTGGTCTCCCGCCTGAGCTGGAGAGGCGTCCCAATTGCCTTGCTAAGCCTCGAGGAGAATGCCGAGTTGTGTCTCGCAACTAGGCAAGAGTCCTGACGTGGCTGAACAAACACGTGTGTGGAAGGGCCATCCCCGTCGTAACTCGAGAATATACCCCAGGTTCCCGCCGCAACTCGAGAAAAACCATGAGACTTCCCCCTCGCCGCGAGATGAGGCCCGATTCCCCTGCACTGCGTGCAGAGCAATTCTGTGTTGCACATCACACATGAAAGGAGCCTTGATTTCCTTCATGGCACTCCAGAGAAACCCCAAGAACACTGTTTCAAGGCTAGAGGGATCCTGAGGTCACTGTAGCAACACGAAAGAGCTCCGTGGACCAAAAATCAACTCGAGATGAGAGGTTAGTCCCTGGCTTCGACTCCAGAGGAATACCACCTTACCACAAGCACCTCAAGAGGAGGCTTCTCTCAGCTCTAGGTATGTGAGAGGGACCCTGAGTTTGTGGCCTCAAGTGGAATGGACACCGCGATGCCCTGACTCGAAATAAGGCCGGATATCCCTGCAGTGACTGGAATGCAAGCTTGTCTTGCATCTCCCAAGACGAAAGGGTGTCTGAATCCCCTGTGGAGACCACAGAGAAAGACCTAGTTCCCCACCTCATCGCGACAGGAGGCCTCAAATCCTTTGAAAACTCCAGAGGTATGCGGAGATCAGTGCCTCCAAAGGAGACGATGCCTGACTCCTCGTGAAACTTGATAGGAGACCCAGGATTCCTGTGGCACGTGGAAAGGGACACTTGGTCTCCCGTCTCAGCTGGAGAGGCGTCCCAATTGCCCTGCCAAGCCTCGAGGAGAATCCCGAGTTGTCCCTCGCAACTAGGCAGGAGTCCTGACGTCGCTGAAGAAACACGTGTGTGGAAGGGCCATCCCCGTCGTAACTCGAGAATATATCCCAGGTTCCCGCCGCAACTCGAGAAAAACCATGAGACTTCCCCCTCGCTGCGAGATGAGGCCTGATTCCCCTGCACTGCGTGCAGAGCAATTCCGTGTTGCACATCACACATGAAAGGAGCCTTGATTTCCTTGATGGCACTCCAGAGAAACCCCAAGAACACTGTTTCAAGGCTAGAGGGATCCTGAGGTCACTGTAGCAACACGAAAGAGCTCCGTGGGCCAAAAATCAACTCGAGATGAGAGGTTAGTCCCTGGCTTCGACTCCAGAGGAATACCACCTTACCACAAGCACCTCAAGAGGAGGCTTCTCTCAGCTCTAGGTATGTGAGAGGGACCCTGAGTTTGCGGCCTCAAGTGGAATGGACACCGCGATGCCCTGACTCGAAATAAGGCCGGATATCCCTGCAGTGACTTGAATGCAGGCTCGTCTTGCATCTCCCAAGACGAAAGGGTGTCTGAATGCCCTGTGGAGACCACAGAGAAAGACCTAGTTCCCCACCTCATCGCGACAGGAGGCCTCAAGTCCTTTGAAAACTCCAGAGGTATGCGGAGATCAGTGCCTCCAAAGGAGACGATGCCTGACTCCTCGCGAAACTTGATAGGAGACCCAGGATTCCTGTGGCACGTGGAAAGGGACCCTTGGTCTCCCGTCTCAGATGGAGAGGCGTCCCAATTGCCCTGCAAAGCCTCGAGGAGAATCCCGAGTTGTCCCTCGCAACTAGGCAGGAGTCCTGACATGGCTGAACACACACGTGTGTGGAAGGGCCATCCCCGTCGGAACTCAAGAATATACCCCAGGTTCCCGCCGCAACTCGAGAAAAACCATGAGACTTCCCCCTCTCCGCAAAATGATGCCCGATTCCCCTGCGCTGCGTGCAGAGCAATTCCGTGTTTCACATCACACATGAAAGGAGCCTTGATTTCCTTGATGGCACTACAGAGAAACCCCAAGAACACTGTTTCAAGGCTAGAGGGATCCTGAGGTCACTGTAGCAACACGAAAGAGCTCCGTGGACCAAGAATCAACACGAGATGAGAGGTTAGTCACTGGCTTCGACTCCTGAGGAATACCACCTTACCACAAGCACCTCAAGAGGAGGCTTCTCTCAGCTCTAGGTATGTGAGAGGGACCCTGAGTTTGCGGCCTCAAGTGGAATGGACACCGCGATGCCCTGACTCGAAATAAGGCCGGATATCCCTGCAGTGACTTGAATGCAGGCTCGTCTTGCATCTCCCAAGAAGAAAAGATGTCTGAATCCCCTGTGGAGACCACAGAGAAAGACCTAGTTTCCCACCTCATCGCGACCGGAGGCCTCACATCCTTTGAAACCTCCAGAGGTACGCGGAGATCAGTGCCTCCAAAGGAGACGATGCCTGACTCCTCGTGAAACTTGATAGGAGTCCCAGGATTCCTGTGGCACTTGGAAAGGGACACTTGGTCTCCCGCCTCAGCTGGAGAGGCGTCCCAATTGCCCTGCCAAGCCTCGAGGAGAATCCCGAGTTGTCCCTCGCAACTAGGCAGGAGTCCTGACGTGGCTGAAGAAACACGTGGGTGTAAGGGCCATCCCCGTCGTAACTCGAGATTATACCCCAGGTTCCCGCCGCAACTCGAGAAAAACCATGAGACTTCCCCCTCGCCGCGAGATGAGGCCCGATTCCCCTGCACTGCGTGCAGAGCAATTCTGTGTTGCACATCACACATGAAAGGAGCCTTGATTTCCTTCATGGCACTCCAGAGAAACCCCAAGAACACTGTTTCAAGGCTAGAGGGATCCTGAGGTCACTGTAGCAACACGAAAGAGCTCCGTGGACCAAAAATCAACTCGAGATGAGAGGTTAGTCCCTGGCTTCGACTCCAGAGGAATACCACCTTACCACAAGCACCTCAAGAGGAGGCTTCTCTCAGCTCTAGGTATGTGAGAGGGACCCTGAGTTTGTGGCCCCAAGTGGAATGGACACCGCGATGCCCTGACTCGAAATAAGGCCGGATATCCCTGCAGTGACTGGAATGCAGGTTCGTCTTGCATCTCCCAAGACGAAAGGGTGTCTGACTCCCCTGTGGAGACCACAGAGAAAGACCTAGTTCCCCACCTCATCGCGACAGGAGGCCTCAAATCCTTTGAAAACTCCAGAGGTATGCGGAGATCAGTGCCTCCAAAGGAGACGATGCCTGACTCCTCGTGAAACTTGATAGGAGACCCAGGATTCCTGTGGCACGTGGAAAGGGACCCTTGGTCTCCCGTCTCAGCGGGAGAGGCGTCCCAATTGCCCTGCAAAGCCTCGAGGAGAATCCCGAGTTGTCCCTCGCAACTAGGCAGGAGTCCTGACATGGCTGAACACACACGTGTGTTGAAGGGCCATCCCCGTCGTAACTCGAGAATATACCCCAGGTTCCCGCCGCAACTCGAGAAAAAACATGAGACTTCCCCCTCGCCGCGAGATGAGGCCCGATTCCCCTGCACTGCGTGCAGAGCAATTCTGTGTTGCACATCTCACATGAAAGGAGCCTTGATTTCCTTCATGGCACTCCAGAGAAACCCCAAGAACACTGTTTCAAGGCTAGAGGGATCCTGAGGTCACTGTAGCAACACGAAAGAGCTCCGTGGACCAAAAATCAACTCGAGATGAGAGGTTAGTCCCTGGTTTCGACTCCAGAGGAATACCACCTTACCACAAGCACCTCAAGAGGAGGCTTCTCTCAGTTCTAGGTATGTGAGAGGGACCCTGAGTTTGTGGCCCCAAGTGGAATGGACACCGCGATGCCCTGACTCGAAATAAGGCCGGATATCCCTGCAGTGACTGGAATGCAGGTTCGTCTTGCATCTCCCAAGACGAAAGGGTGTCTGACTCCCCTGTGGAGACCACAGAGAAAGACCTAGTTCCCCACCTCATCGCGACAGGAGGCCTCAAATCCTTTGAAAACTCCAGAGGTATGCGGAGATCAGTGCCTCCAAAGGAGACGATGCCTGACTCCTCGTGAAACTTGATAGGAGACCCAGGATTCCTGTGGCACGTGGAAAGGGACCCTTGGTCTCCCGTCTCAGCGGGAGAGGCGTCCCAATTGCCCTGCAAAGCCTCGAGGAGAATCCCGAGTTGTCCCTCGCAACTAGGCAGGAGTCCTGACATGGCTGAACACACACGTGTGTGGAAGGGCCATCCCCGTCGTAACTCGAGAATATACCCCAGGTTCCCGCCGCAACTCGAGAAAAACCATGAGACTTCCCCCTCGCCGCGAGATGAGGCCCGATTCCCCTGCACTGCGTGCAGAGCAATTCCGTGTTGCACATCACACATGAAAGGAGCCTTGATTTCCTTCATGGCACTCCAGAGAAACCCCAAGAACACTGTTTCAAGGCTAGAGGGATCCTGTGGTCACTGTAGCAACGCGAAAGAGCTCCGTGGACCAAAAATCAACTCGAGATGAGAGGTTAGTCCCTGGCTTCGACTCCAGAGGAATACCACCTTACCACAAGCACCTCAAGAGGAGGCTTCTCTCAGCTCTAGGTATGTGAGAGGGACCCTGAGTTTGTGGCCTCAAGTGGAATGGACACCGCGATGCCCTGACTTGAAATAAGGCCGGATATCCCTGCAGTGACTGGAATGCAGGCTCGTCTTGCATCTCCCAAGACGAAAGGGTGTCTGAATCCCCTGTGGAGACCACAGAGAAAGACCTAGTTCCCCACCTCATCGCGACAGGAGGCCTCAAATCCTTTGAAAACTCCAGAGGTATGCGGAGATCAGTGCCTCCAAAGGAGACGATGCCTGACTCCTCGTGAAACTTGATAGGAGACCCAGGATTCCTGTGGCACGTGGAAAGGGACCCTTGGTCTCCCGTCTCAGATGGAGAGGCGTCCCAATTGCCCTGCAAAGCCTCGAGGAGAATCCCGAGTTGTCCCTCGCAACTAGGCAGGAGTCCTGACATGGCTGAACACACACGTGTGTGGAAGGGCCATCCCCGTCGGAACTCGAGAATATACCCCAGGTTCCCGCCGCAACTCAAGAAAAACCATGAGACTTCCCCCTCTCCGCAAAATGATGCCCGATTCCCCTGCGCTGCGTGCAGAGCAATTCCGTGTTGCACATCACACATGAAAGGAGCCTTGATTTCCTTGATGGCACTCCAGAGAAACCCCAAGAACACTGTTTCAAGGCTAGAGGGATCCTGAGGTCACTGTAGCAACACGAAAGAGCTCCGTGGACCAAGAATCAACACGAGATGAGAGGTTAGTCACTGGCTTCGACTCCTGAGGAATACCACCTTACCACAAGCACCTCAAGAGGAGGCTTCTCTCAGCTCTAGGTATGTGAGAGGGACCCTGAGTTTGCGGCCTCAAGTGGAATGGACACCGCGATGCCCTGACTCGAAATAAGGCCGGATATCCCTGCAGTGACTTGAATGCAGGCTCGTCTTGCATCTCCCAAGAAGAAAGGATGTCTGAATCCCCTGTGGAGACCACAGAGAAAGACCTAGTTCCCCACCTCATCGCGACCGGAGGCCTCACATCCTTTGAAACCTCCAGAGGTACGCGGAGATCAGTGCCTCCAAAGGAGACGATGCCTGACTCCTCGTGAAACTTGATAGGGGTCCCAGGATTCCTGTGGCACTTGGAAAGGGACACTTGGTCTCCCGCCTCAGCTGGAGAGGCGTCCCAATTGCCCTGCCAAGCCTCGAGGAGAATCCCGAGTTGTCCCTTGCAACTAGGCAGGAGTCCTGACGTGGCTGAAGAAACACGTGGGTGGAAGGGCCATCCCCGTCGTAACTCGAGATTATACCCCAGGTTCCCGCCGCAACTCGAGAAAAACCATGAGACTTCCCCCTCGCCGCGAGATGAGGCCCGATTCCCCTGCACTGCGTGCAGAGCAATTCTGTGTTGCACATCACACATGAAAGGAGCCTTGATTTCCTTCATGGCACTCCAGAGAAACCCCAAGAACACTGTTTCAAGGCTAGAGGGATCCTGAGGTCACTGTAGCAACACGAAAGAGCTCCGTGGACCAAAAATCTACTCGAGATGAGAGGTTAGTCCCTGGCTTCGACTCCAGAGGAATACCACCTTACCACAAGCACCTCAAGAGGAGGCTTCTCTCAGCTCTAGGTATGTGAGAGGGACCCTGAGTTTGTGGCCTCAAGTGGAATGGACACCGCGATGCCCTGACTCGAAATAAGGCCGGATATCCCTGCAGTGACTGGAATGCAGGTTCGTCTTGCATCTCCCAAGACGAAAGGGTGTCTGACTCCCCTGTGGAGACCACAGAGAAAGACCTAGTTCCCCACCTCATCGCGACAGGAGGCCTCAAATCCTTTGAAAACTCCAGAGGTATGCGGAGATCAGTGCCTCCAAAGGAGACGATGCCTGACTCCTCGTGAAACTTGATAGGAGACCCAGGATTCCTGTGGCACGTGGAAAGGGACCCTTGGTCTCCCGTCTCAGCTGGAGAGGCGTCCCAATTGCCCTGCAAAGCCTCGAGGAGAATCCCGAGTTGTAACTCGCAACTAGGCAGGAGTCCTGACGTGGCTGAACAAACACGTGGGTGGAAGGGCCATCCCCGTCGTAACTCGAGAATATACCCCAGGTTCCCGCCGCAACTCGAGAAAAACCATGAGACTTCCCCCTCGCCGCGAGATGAGGCCCGATTCCCCTGCACTGCGTGCAGAGCAACTCCGTGTTGCACATCACACATGAAAGGAGCCTTGATTTCCTTCATGGCACTCCAGAGAAACCCCAAGAACACTGTTTCAAGGCTAGAGGGATCCTGAGGTCACTGTAGCAACACGAAAGAGCTCCGTGGACCAAAAATCAACTCGAGATGAGAGGTTAGTCCCTGGCTTCGACTCCAGAGGAATACCACCTTACCACAAGCACCTCAAGAGGAGGCTTCTCTCAGCTTTAGGTATGTGAGAGGGACCCTGAGTTTGTGGCCTCAAGTGGAATGGACACCGCGATGCCCTGACTCGAAATAAGGCCGGATATCCCTGCAGTGACTGGAATGCAGGCTTGTCTTGCATCTCCCAAGACGAAAGGGTGTCTGAATCCCCTGTGGAGACCACAGAGAAAGACCTAGTTCCCCACGTCATCGCGACAGGAGGCCTCAAATCCTTTGAAAACTCCAGAGGTATGCGGAGATCAGTGCCTCCAAAGGAGACGATGCCTGACTCCTCGTGAAACTTGATAGGAGACCCAGGATTCCTGTGGCACGTGGAAAGGGACACTTGGTCTCCCGTCTCAGCTGGAGAGGCGTCCCAATTGCCCTGCAAAGCCTCGAGGAGAATCCCGAGTTGTCCCTCACAACTAGGCAGGAGTCCTGACATCGCTGAAGAAACACGTGTGTGGAAGGGCCATCCCCGTCGTAACTCGAGAATATACCCCAGGTTCCCGCCGCAACTCGAGAAAAACCATGAGACTTCCCCCTCGCCGCGAGATGAGGCCCGATTCCCCTGCACTGCGTGCAGAGCAATTCCGTGTTGCACATCACACATGAAAGGAGCCTTGATTTCCTTGATGGCACTCCAGAGAAACCCCAAGAACACTGTTTCAAGGCTAGAGGGATCCTGAGGTCACTGTAGCAACACGAAAGAGCTCCGTGGACCAAGAATCAACACGAGATGAGAGGTTAGTCCCTGGCTTCGACTCCTGAGGAATACCACCTTACCACAAGCACCTCAAGAGGAGGCTTCTCTCAGCTCTAGGTATGTGAGAGGGATCCTGAGTTTGCGGCCTCAAGTGGAATGGACACCGCGATGCCCTGACTCGAAATAAGGCCGGATATCCGTGCAGTGACTTCAATGCAGGCTCGTCTTGCATCTCCCAGGACGAAAGGATGTCTGAATCCCCTGTGGAAAGCACAGAGAAAGACTTAGTTCCCCACCTCATCGCGACCGATAGCCTCACATCATTTGAAAACTCCAGAGGTACGCGGAGATCAGTGCCTCCAAAGGAGACGATGCCTGACTTCTCGTGAAACTTGATAGGAGTCCCAGGATTCCTGTGGCACATGGAAAGGGACACTTGGTCTCCCGCCTCAGCTGGAGAGGCGTCCCAATTGCCCTGCCAAGCCTCGAGGAGAATCCCGAGTTGTCCCTCGCAACTAGGCAGGAGTCCTGACGTGGCTGAAGAAACACGTGGGTGGAAGGGCCATCCCCGTCGTAACTCGAGAATATACCCCAGGTTCCCGCCGCAACTCGAGAAAAACCATGAGACTTCCCCCTCGCCGCGAGATGAGGCCCGATTCCCCTGCACTGCGTGCAGAGCAATTCTGTGTTGCACATCACACATGAAAGGAGCCTTGATTTCCTTCATGGCACTCCAGAGAAACCCCAAGAACACTGTTTCAAGGCTAGAGGGATCCTGAGGTCACTGTAGCAACACGAAAGAGCTCCGTGGACCAAAAATCAACTCGAGATGAGAGGTTAGTCCCTGGCTTCGACTCCAGAGGAATACCACCATACCACAAGCACCTCAAGAGGAGGCTTCTCTCAGCTCTAGGTATGTGAGAGGGACCCTGAGTTTGTGGCCTCAAGTGGAATGGACACCGCGATGCCCTGACTCGAAATAAGGCCGGATATCCCTGCAGTGACTGGAATGCAGGTTCGTCTTGCATCTCCCAAGACGAAAGGGTGTCTGAATCCCCTGTGGAGACCACAGAGAAAGACCTAGTTCCCCACCTCATCGCGACAGGAGGCCTCAAATCCTTTGAAAACTCCAGAGGTATGCGGAGATCAGTGCCTCCAAAGGAGACGATGCCTGACTCCTCGTGAAACTTGATAGGAGACCCAGGATTCCTGTGGCACGTGGAAAGGGACCCTTGGTCTCCCGTCTCAGCTGGAGAGGCGTCCCAATTGCCCTGCAAAGCCTCGAGGAGAATCCCGAGTTGTCCCTCGCAACTAGGCAGGAGTCCTGACGTGGCTGAACAAACACGTGGGTGGAAGGGCCATCCCCGTCGTAACTCGAGAATATACCCCAGGTTCCCGCCGCAACTCGAGAAAAACCATGAGACTTCCCCCTCGATGCGAGATGAGGCCCGATTCCCCTGCACTGCGTGCAGAGCAATTCCGTGTTGCACACCATACATGAAAGGAGCCTTGATTTCCTTGATGGCACTCCAGAGAAACCCCAAGAACACTGTTTCAAGGCTAGAGGGATCCTGAGGTCACTGTAGCAACACGAAAGAGCTCCGTGGACCAAGAATCAACACGAGATGAGAGGTTAGTCCCTGGCTTCGACTCCTGAGGAATACCACCTTACCACAAGCACCTCAAGAGGAGGCTTCTCTCAGCTCTAGGTATGTGAGAGGGATCCTGAGTTTGCGGCCTCAAGAGGAATGGACACCGCGATGCCCTGACTCGAAATAAGGCCGGATATCCCTGCAGTGACTTGAATGCAGGCTCGTCTTGCATCTCCCAAAAAGAAAGGATGACTGAATCCCCTGTGGAGACCACAGAGAAAGACCTAGTTCCCCACCTCATCGCGACCGGAGGCCTCACATCCTTTGAAATCTCCAGAGGTACGCGGAGATCAGTGCCTCCAAAGGAGACGATGCCTGACTCCTCGTGAAACTTGATAGGAGTCCCAGGATTCTTGTGGCACGTGGAAAGGGACCCTTGGTCTCCCGCCTCAGCTGCAGAGGCGTTCCAATTGCCCTGCCAAGCCTCGAGGAGAATCCCGAGTTGTCCCTCGCAACTAGGCAGGAGTCCTGACTTGGCTGAACAAACACGTGGGTGGAAGGGCCATCCCCGTCGTAACTCGAGAATATACCCCAGGTTCCCGCCGCAACTCGAGAAAAACCATGAGACTTCCCCCTCGCTGCGAGATGAGTCCCGATTCCCCTGTACTGCATGCAGAGCAATTCCGTCTTGCACATCACACATGAAAGGAGCCTTGATTTCCTTGATGGCACTCCAGAGAAACCCCAAGAACACTGTTTCAAGGATAGACGGATCCTGAGGTCACTGTAGCAACACGAAAGAACTCTGTGGACCAAAAATCAACTCGAAAATAGAGGTTAGTCCCTGGATTCGTCTCCAGAGGAGTACCACCTTATCACAAGCACCTCAAGAGGAGGCTTCTCTCAGCTCTAGGTATGTGAGAGGGACCCTGAGTTTGCGGCCTCAAGTGGAATGGACACCGCGATGCCCTGACTCGAAATAAGGCCGGATATCCCTGCAGTGACTTGAATGCAGGCTCGTCTTGCATCTCCCAAGAAGAATGGATGTCTGAATCCCCTGTGGAGACCACAGAGAAAGACCTAGTTCCCCAACTCATCGCGACCGGAGGCCTCACATCCTTTGAAAACTCCAGAGGTACGCGGAGATCAGTGCCTCCAAAGGAGACGATGCCTGACTCCTCGTGAAACTTGATAGGAGTCCCAGGATTCCTGTGGCACTTGGAAAGGGACACTTGGTCTCCCGCCTCAGATGGAGAGGCGTCCCAATTGCCCTGCCAAGCCTCGAGGAGAATCCAGAGTTGTCCCTCGCAACTAGGCAGGAGTCCTGACGTCGCTGAAGAAACACGTGGGTGGAAGGGCCATTCCCGTCGTAACTCGAGAATATACCCCAGGTTCCCGCCGCAACTCGAGAAAAACCATGAGACTTCCCCCTCGCTGCGAGATGAGGCCCGATTCCCCTGCACTGCGTGCAGAGCAATTCAGTGTTGCACATCACACATGAAAGGAGCCTTGATTTCCTTGATGGCACTCCAGAGAAACCCCAAGAACACTGTTTCAAGGCTAGAGGGATCCTGAGGTCACTGTAGCAACACGAAAGAGCTCCGTGGGCCAAAAATCAACTCGAGATGAGAGGTTAGTCCCTGGCTTCGACTCCAGAGGAATACCACCTTACCACAAGCACCTCAAGAGGAGGCTTCTCTCAGCTCTAGGTATGTGAGAGGGACCCTGAGTTTGCGGCCTCAAGTGGAATGGACACCGCGATGCCCTGACTCGAAATAAGGCCGGATATCCCTGCAGTGACTTGAATGCAGGCTCGTCTTGCATCTCCCAAGATGAAAGGATGTCTGAATCCCCTGTGAAGACCACAGAGAAAGACCTAGTTCCCCACCTCATCGCGACCGGAGGCCTCACATCCTTTGAAAACTCCAGAGGTACGCTGAGATCAGTGCCTCCAAAGGAGACGATGCCTGACTCCTCGTGAAACTTGATAGGAGTCCCAGGATTCCTGTGGCACGTGGAAAGGGACCCTTGGTCTCCCGCCTGAGCTGGAGAGGCGTCCCAATTGCCTTGCCAAGCCTCGAGGAGAATGCCGAGTTGTGTCTCGCAACTAGGCAAGAGTCCTGACGTGGCTGAACAAACACGTGTGTGGAAGGGCCATCCCCGTCGTAACTCGAGAATATACCCCAGGTTCCCGCCGCAACTCGAGAAAAACCATGAGACTTCCCCCTCGCCGCGAGATGAGGCCCGATTCCCCTGCACTGCGTGCAGAGCAATTCTGTGTTGCACATCACACATGAAAGGAGCCTTGATTTCCTTCATGGCACTCCAGAGAAACCCCAAGAACACTGTTTCAAGGCTAGAGGGATCCTGAGGTCACTGTAGCAACACGAAAGAGCTCCGTGGACCAAAAATCAACTCGAGATGAGAGGTTAGTCCCTGGCTTCGACTCCAGAGGAATACCACCTTACCACAAGCACCTCAAGAGGAGGCTTCTCTCAGCTCTAGGTATGTGAGAGGGACCCTGAGTTTGTGGCCTCAAGTGGAATGGACACCGCGATGCCCTGACTCGAAATAAGGCCGGATATCCCTGCAGTGACTGGAATGCAAGCTTGTCTTGCATCTCCCAAGACGAAAGGGTGTCTGAATCCCCTGTGGAGACCACAGAGAACGACCTAGTTCCCCACCTCTTCGCGACAGGAGGCCTCAAATCCTTTGAAAACTCCAGAGGTATGCGGAGATCAGTGCCTCCAAAGGAGACGATGCCTGACTCCTCGTGAAACTTGATAGGAGACCCAGGATTCCTGTGGCACGTGGAAAGGGACACTTGGTCTCCCGTCTCAGCTGGAGAGGCGTCCCAATTGCCCTGCCAAGCCTCGAGGAGAATCCCGAGTTGTCCCTCGCAACTAGGCAGGAGTCCTGACGTCGCTGAAGAAACACGTGGGTGGAAGGGCCATCCCCGTCGTAACTCGAGAATATACCCCAGGTTCCCGCCGCAACTCGAGAAAAACCATGAGACTTCCCCCTCGCTGCGAGATGAGGCCTGATTCCCCTGCACTGCGTGCAGAGCAATTCCGTGTTGCACATCACACATGAAAGGAGCCTTGATTTCCTTGATGGCACTCCAGAGAAACCCCAAGAACACTGTTTCAAGGCTAGAGGGATCCTGAGGTCACTGTAGCAACACGAAAGAGCTCCGTGGGCCAAAAATCAACTCGAGATGAGAGGTTAGTCCCTGGCTTCGACTCCAGAGGAATACCACCTTACCACAAGCACCTCAAGAGGAGGCTTCTCTCAGCTCTAGGTATGTGAGAGGGACCCTGAGTTTGCGGCCTCAAGTGGAATGGACACCGCGATGCCCTGACTCGAAATAAGGCCGGATATCCCTGCAGTGACTTGAATGCAGGCTCGTCTTGCATCTCCCAAGACGAAAGGGTGTCTGAATGCCCTGTGGAGACCACAGAGAAAGACCTAGTTCCCCACCTCATCGCGACAGGAGGCCTCAAGTCCTTTGAAAACTCCAGAGGTATGCGGAGATCAGTGCCTCCAAAGGAGACGATGCCTGACTCCTCGCGAAACTTGATAGGAGACCCAGGATTCCTGTGGCACGTGGAAAGGGACCCTTGGTCTCCCGTCTCAGATGGAGAGGCGTCCCAATTGCCCTGCAAAGCCTCGAGGAGAATCCCGAGTTGTCCCTCGCAACTAGGCAGGAGTCCTGACATGGCTGAACACACACGTGTGTGGAAGGGCCATCCCCGTCGGAACTCAAGAATATACCCCAGGTTCCCGCCGCAACTCGAGAAAAACCATGAGACTTCCCCCTCTCCGCAAAATGATGCCCGATTCCCCTGCGCTGCGTGCAGAGCAATTCCGTGTTTCACATCACACATGAAAGGAGCCTTGATTTCCTTGATGGCACTCCAGAGAAACCCCAAGAACACTGTTTCAAGGCTAGAGGGATCCTGAGGTCACTGTAGCAACACGAAAGAGCTCCGTGGACCAAGAATCAACACGAGATGAGAGGTTAGTCACTGGCTTCGACTCCTGAGGAATACCACCTTACCACAAGCACCTCAAGAGGAGGCTTCTCTCAGCTCTAGGTATGTGAGAGGGACCCTGAGTTTGCGGCCTCAAGTGGAATGGACACCGCGATGCCCTGACTCGAAATAAGGCCGGATATCCCTGCAGTGACTTGAATGCAGGCTCGTCTTGCATCTCCCAAGAAGAAAGGATGTCTGAATCCCCTGTGGAGACCACAGAGAAAGACCTAGTTTCCCACCTCATCGCGACCGGAGGCCTCACATCCTTTGAAAACTCCAGAGGTACGCGGAGATCAGTGCCTCCAAAGGAGACGATGCCTGACTCCTCGTGAAACTTGATAGGAGTCCCAGGATTCCTGTGGCACTTGGAAAGGGACACTTGGTCTCCCGCCTCAGCTGGAGAGGCGTCCCAATTGCCCTGCCAAGCCTCGAGGAGAATCCCGAGTTGTCCCTCGCAACTAGGCAGGAGTCCTGACGTGGCTGAAGAAACACGTGGGTGTAAGGGCCATCCCCGTCGTAACTCGAGATTATACCCCAGGTTCCCGCCGCAACTCGAGAAAAACCATGAGACTTCCCCCTCGCCGCGAGATGAGGCCCGATTCCCCTGCACTGCGTGCAGAGCAATTCTGTGTTGCACATCACACATGAAAGGAGCCTTGATTTCCTTCATGGCACTCCAGAGAAACCCCAAGAACACTGTTTCAAGGCTAGAGGGATCCTGAGGTCACTGTAGCAACACGAAAGAGCTCCGTGGACCAAAAATCAACTCGAGATGAGAGGTTAGTCCCTGGCTTCGACTCCAGAGGAATACCACCTTACCACAAGCACCTCAAGAGGAGGCTTCTCTCAGCTCTAGGTATGTGAGAGGGACCCTGAGTTTGTGGCCCCAAGTGGAATGGACACCGCGATGCCCTGACTCGAAATAAGGCCGGATATCCCTGCAGTGACTGGAATGCAGGTTCGTCTTGCATCTCCCAAGACGAAAGGGTGTCTGACTCCCCTGTGGAGACCACAGAGAAAGACCTAGTTCCGCACCTCATCGCGACAGGAGGCCTCAAATCCTTTGAAAACTCCAGAGGTATGCGGAGATCAGTGCCTCCAAAGGAGACGATGCCTGACTCCTCGTGAAACTTGATAGGAGACCCAGGATTCCTGTGGCACGTGGAAAGGGACCCTTGGTCTCCCGTCTCAGCTGGAGAGGCGTCCCAATTGCCCTGCAAAGCGTCGAGGAGAATCCCGAGTTGTCCCTCGCAAGTAGGCAGGAGTCCTGACATGGCTGAACACACACGTGTGTGGAAGGGCCATCCCCGTCGTAACTCGAGAATATACCCCAGGTTCCCGCCGCAACTCGAGAAAAACCATGAGACTTCCCCCTCGCCGCGAGATGAGGCCCGATTCCCCTGCACTGCGTGCAGAGCAATTCCGTGTTGCACATCACACATGAAAGGAGCCTTGATTTCCTTGATGGCACTCCAGAGAAACCCCAAGAACACTGTTTCAAGGCTAGAGGGATCCTGAGGTCACTGTAGCAACACGAAAGAGCTCCGTGGGCCAAAAATCAATTCGAGATGAGAGGTTAGTCCCTGGCTTCGACTCCAGAGGAATACCACCTTACCACAAGCACCTCAAGAGGAGGCTTCTCTCAGCTCTAGGTATGTGAGAGGGACCCTGAGTTTGCGGCCTCAAGTGGAATGGACACCACGATGCCCTGACGCGAAATAAGGCCGGATATCCCTGCAGTGACTGGAATGCAGGCTCGTCTTGCATCTCCCAAGAAGAAAGGATGTCTGAATCCCCTGTGAAGACCACAGAGAAACACCTAGTTCCCCACCTCATCGAGACCGCAGGCCTCACATCCTTTGAAAACTCCAGAGGTACGCGGAGATCAGTGCCTCCAAAGGAGACGATGCCTGACTCCTCGTGAAACTTGATAGGAGTCCCAGGATTCTTGTGGTACGTGGAAAGGGACCCTTGGTCTCCCGCCTCAGCTGGAGAGGCGTTCCAATTGCCCTGCCAAGCCTCGAGGAGAATCCCGAGTTGTCCCTCGCAACTAGGCAGTAGTCCTGACGTCGCTGAACAAACACGTGGGTGGAAGGGCCATCCCCGTCGTAACTCGAGAATATACCCCAGGTTCCCGCCGCAACTCGAAAAAAACCATGAGACTTCCCCCTCGCCGCGAGATGAGGCCCAATTCCCCTGTACTGCGTGCAGAGCAATTCCGTCTTGCACATCACACATGAAAGGAGCCTTGATTTCCTTGATGGCACTCCAGAGAAACCCCAAGAACACTGTTTCAAGGATAGAGGGATAGTGAGGTCACTGTAGCAACACGAAAGAACTCTGTGGACCAAAAATCAACTCGAAAAGAGAGGTTGGTCCCTGGATTCGTCTCCAGAGGAATACCACCTTACCACAAGCACCTCAAGAGGAGGCTTCTCTCAGCTCTAGGTATGTGAGAGGGACCCTGAGTTTGCGGCCTCAAGTGGAATGGACACCGCGATGCCCTGATGCGAAATAAGGCTGGATATCCCTGCAGTGACTTGAATGCAGGCTCGTCTTGCATCTCCCAAGATGAAAGGATGTGTGAATCCCCTGTGGAGACCACAGAGAAAGACCTAGTTCCCCACCTCATCGCGACAGGAGGCCTCAAATCCTTTGAAAACTCCAGAGGTACGCGGAGATCAGTGCCTCCAAAGGAGACGATGCCTGACTCCTCGTGAAATTTGATAGGAGACCCAGGATTCCTGTGGCACGTGGAAAGGGACCCTTGGTCTCCCGTCTCAGCGGGAGAGGCGTCCCAATTGCCCTGCAAAGCCTCGAGGAGAATCCCGAGTTGTCCCTCGCAACTAGGCAGGAGTCCTGACATGGCTGAACACACACGTGTGTGGAAGGGCCATCCCCGTCGTAACTCGAGAATATACCCCAGGTTCCCGCCGCAACTCGAGAAAAACCATGAGACTTCCCCCTCGCTGCGAGATGAGGCCCGATTCCCCTGCACTGCGTGCAGAGCAATTCCGTGTTGCACATCACACATGAAAGGAGCCTTGATTTCCTTGATGGCACTCCAGAGAAACCCCAAGAACACTGTTTCAAGGCTAGAGGGATCCTGAGGTCACTGTAGCAACACGAAAGAGCTCCGTGGGCCAAAAATCAATTCGAGAGGAGAGGTTAGTCCCTGGCTTCGACTCCAGAGGAATACCACCTTACCACAAGCACCTCAAGAGGAGGCTTCTCTCAGCTCTAGGTATGTGAGAGGGACCCTGAGTTTGCGGCCTCAAGTGGAATGGATACCACGATGCCCTGACGCGAAATAAGGCCGGATATCCCTGCAGTGACTTGAATGCAGGCTCTTCTTGCATCTCCCAAGAAGAAAGGATGTCTGAATCCCCTGTGAAGACCACAGAGAAACACCTAGTTCCCCACCTCATCGAGACTGCAGGCCTCACATCCTTTGAAAACTCCAGAGGTACGCGGAGATCAGTGCCTCCAAAGGAGACGATGCCTGACTCCTCGTGAAACTTGATAGGAGTCCCAGGATTCTTGTGGCACGTGGAAAGGGACCCTTGGTCTCCCGCCTCAGCTGGAGAGGCGTTCCAATTGCCCTGCCAAGCCTCGAGGAGAATCCCGAGTTGTCCCTCGCAACTAGGCAGGAGTCCTGACGTCGCTGAACAAACACGTGGGTGGAAGGGCCATCCCCGTCGTAACTCGAGAATATACCCCAGGTTCCCGCCGCAACTCGAAAAAAACCATGAGACTTCCCCCTCGCCGCGAGATGAGGCCCAATTCCCCTGTACTGCGTGCAGAGCAATTCCGTCTTGCACATCACACATGAAAGGAGCCTTGATTTCCTTGATGGCACTCCAGAGAAACCCCAAGAACACTGTTTCAAGGATAGAGGGATAGTGAGGTCACTGTAGCAACACGAAAGAACTCTGTGGACCAAAAATCAACTCGAAAAGAGAGGTTGGTCCCTGGATTCGTCTCCAGAGGAATACCACCTTACCACAAGCACCTCAAGAGGAGGCTTCTCTCAGCTCTAGGTATGTGAGAGGGACCCTGAGTTTGCGGCCTCAAGTGGAATGGACACCGCGATGCCCTGATGCGAAATAAGGCTGGATATCCCTGCAGTGACTTGAATGCAGGCTCGTCTTGCATCTCCCAAGATGAAAGGATGTCTGAATCCCCTATGGAGACCACAGAGAAAGACCTAGTTCCCAACCTCATCGCGACCGGAGGCCTCACATCCTTTGAAAACTCCAGAGGTACGCGGAGATCAGTGCCTCCAAAGGAGACGATGCCTGACTCCTCATGAAACTTGATAGGAGTCCCAGGATTCCTGTGGCACGTGGAAAGGGACCCTTGGTCTACCGCCTCAGCTGGAGAGGCGTCCCAATTGCCTTGCCAAGCCTCGAGGAGAATCCCGAGTTGTGTCTCGCAACTAGGCAGGAGTCCTGCCGTGGCTGAACAAACACCTGTGTGGAAGGGCCATCCCCGTCGTAACTCGAGAATATACCCCAGGTTCCCGCCGCAACTCGAGAAAAACCATGAGACTTCCCCCTCGCCGCGAGATGAGGCCCGATTCCCCTGCACTGCGTGCAGAGCAATTCCGTGTTGCACATCACACATGAAAGGAGCCTTGATTTCCTTCATGGCACTCCAGAGAAACCCCAAGAACACTGTTTCAAGGCTAGAGGGATCCTGAGGTCACTGTAGCAACACGAAAGAGCTCCGTGGACCAAGAATCAACACGAGATGAGAGGTTAGTCCCTGTCTTCGACTCCTGAGGAATACCACCTTACCACAAGCACCTCAAGAGGAGGCTTCTCTCAGCTCTAGGTATGTGAGAGGGATCCTGAGTTTGCGGCCTCAAGGGGAATGGACACCGCGATGCCCTGACTCGAAATAAGGCCAGATATCCCTGCAGTGACTTGAATGCAGGCTCGTCTTGCATCTCCCAAGAAGAATGGATGTCTGAATCCCCTGTGGAGACCACAGAGAAACACCTAGTTCCCCACCTCATCGCGACCGCAGGCCTCACATCCTTTGAAAACTCCAGAGGTACGCGGAGATCAGTGCCTCCAAAGGAGACGATGCCTGACTCCTCGTGAAACTTGATAGGAGTCCCAGGATTCTTGTGGCACGTGGAAAGGGGCCCTTGGTCTCCCGCCTCAGCTGGAGAGGCGTTCCAATTGCCCTGCCAAGCCTCGAGGAGAATCCCGAGTTGTCCCTCGCAACTAGGCAGGAGTCCTGACGTGGCTGAACAAACACGTGTGTGGAAGGGCCATCCCCGTCGTAACTCGAGAATATACCCCACGTTCCCGCCACAACTCGAGAAAAACCATGAGACTTCCCCCTCGATGCGAGATGAGGCCCGATTCCCCTGTACTGCGTGCAGAGCAATTCCGTCTTGCACATCACACATGAAAGGAGCCTTGATTTCCTTGATGGCACTCCAGAGAAACCCCAAGAACACTGTTTCAAGGATAGAGGGATCCTGAGGTCACTGTAGCAACACAAAAGAACTCTGTGGACCAAAAATCAACTCGAAAAGAGAGGTTAGTCCCTGGATTCGTCTCCAGAGGAATACCACCTTACCAAAAGCACCTCAAGAGGAGGCTTCTCTCAGCTCTAGGTATGTGAGAGGGACCCTGAGTTTGCTGCCTCAAGTGGAATGGACACCGCGATGCCCTGACTCGAAATAAGGCCGGATATCCCTGCAGTGACTTCAATGCAGGCTCGTCTTGCATCTCCCAGGACGAAAGGATGTCTGAATCCCCTGTGGAAAGCACAGAGAAAGACTTAGTTCCCCACCTCATCGCGACCGATAGCCTCACATCCTTTGAAAACTCCAGAGGTACGCGGAGATCAGTGCCTCCAAAGGAGACGACGCCTGACTCCTCGTGAAACTTGATAGGAGTCCCAGGATTCCTGTGGCACTTGGAAAGGGACACTTGGTCTCCCACCTCAGCTGGAGAGGCGTCCCAATTGCCCTGCCAAGCCTCGAGGAGAATCCAGAGTTGTCCCTCACAACTAGGCAGGAGTCCTGACGTCGCTGAAGAAACACGTGGGTGGAAGGGCAATCCCCGTCGTAACTCGAGAATATACCCCAGGTTCCCGCCGCAACTCGAGAAAAACCATGAGACTTCCCCCTCGCCGCGAGATGAGGCCCGATTCCCCTGCACTGCATGCAGAGCAATTCCGTGTTGCACATCACACATGAAAGGAGCCTTGATTTCATTCATGGCACTCCAGAGAAACCCCAAGAACACTCTTTCAAGGCTAGAGGGATCCTGAGGTCACTGTAGCAACACGAAAGAGCTCCGTGGACCAAAAATCAACTCGAGATGAGAGGTTAATCCCTGGCTTCGACTCCTGAGGAATACCACCTTACCACAAGCACCTCAAGAGGAGGCTTCTCTCAGCTCTAGGTATGTGAGAGGGACCCTGAGTTTGCGGCCTCAGGTGGAATGGACACCGCGATGCCCTGACGCGAAATAAGGCTGGATATCCCTGCAGTGACTTGAATGCAGGCTCGTCTTGCATCTCCCAAGATGAAAGGATGTCTGAATCCCCTGTGGAGACCACAGAGAAAGACCTAGTTCCCCACCTCATCGCGAGCGGAGGCCTCACATCCTTTGAAAACTCCAGAGGTATGCGGAGATCAGTGCTTCCAAAGGAGACGATGCCTGACTCCTCGTGAAACTTGATAGGAGTCCCAGGATTCCTGTGGCACGTGGAAAGGGACCCTTGGTCTCCTGCCTCAGCTGGAGAGGCGTCCCAATTGCCTTGCCAAGCCTCGAGGAGAATACCGAGTTCTGTCTCGCAACTAGGCTAGAGTCCTGACGTGGCTGAACAAACACGTGTGTGGAAGGGCCATCCCCGTCGTAACTCGAGAATATACCCCAGGTTCCCGCCGCAATTCGAGAAAAACCATGAGACTTCCCCCTCGCCGCGAGATGAGGCCCGATTCCCCTGCACTGCGTGCAGAGCAATTCTGTGTTGCACATCACACATGAAAGGAGCCTTGATTTCCTTGATGGCACTCCAGAGAAACCCCAAGAACACTGTTTCAAGGCTAGAGGGATCCTGAGGTCACTGTAGCAACACGAAAGAGCTCCGTGGACCAAGAAATAACACGAGATGAGAGGTTAGTCCCTGGCTTCGACTCCAGAGGAATACCACCTTACCATAAGCACCTCAAGAGGAGGCTTCTCTCAGCTCTAGGTATGTGAGAGGGACCCTGAGTTTGCGGCCTCAAGTGGAATGGACACCGCGATGCCCTGACTCGAAATAAGGCCGGATATCCCTGCAGTGACTGGAATGCAGGCTCGTCTTGCATCTCCCAAGACGAAAGGGTGTCTGAATCCCCTGTGGAGACCACAGAGAAATACCTAGTTCCCCACCTCATCGCGACAGGAGGCCTCAAATCCTTTGAAAACTCCAGAGGTACGCGGAGATCAGTGCCTCCAAAGGAGACGATGCCTGACTCCTCGTGAAACTTGATAGGAGACCCAGGATTCCTGTGGCACGTGGAAAGGGACCCTTGGTCTCCCGTCTCAGCGGGAGAGGCGTCCCAATTGCCCTGCAAAGCCTCGAGGAGAATCCCGAATTGTCCCTCGCAACTAGGCAGGAGTCCTGACATGGCTGAACACACACGTGTGTGGAAGGGCCATCCACGTCGTAACTCGAGAATATACCCCAGGTTCCCGCCGCAACTCGAGAAAAACCATGAGACTTCCCCCTCGCCGCAAAATGAGGCCCGATTCCCCTGCACTGCGTGCAGAGCAATTCCGTCTTGCACATCACACATGAAAGGAGCCTTGATTTCCTTGATGGCACTCCAGAGAAACCCCAAGAACACTGTTTCAAGGCTAGAGGGATCCTGAGGTCACTGTAGCAACACGAAAGAACTCCGTGGGCCAAAAATCAACTCGAAAAGAGAGGTTAGTCCCTGGATTCGTCTCCAGAGAAAAACCACCTTACCACAAGCACCTCAAGAGGAGGCTTCTCTCAGCTCTAGGTATGTGAGAGGGACCCTGAGTTTGCGGCCTCAAGTGGAATGGACACCGCGATGCCCTGACTCGAAATAAGGCCGGATATCCCTGCAGTGACTTCAACGCAGGCTCGTCTTGCATCTCCCAAGATGAAAGGATGTCTGAATCCCCTGTGGAAAGCACAGAGAAAACTTAGTTCCCCACCTCATCGCGACCGATAGCCTCACATCCTTTGAAAACTCCAGAGGTACGCGGAGATCAGTGCCTCCAAAGGAGACGATGCCTGACTTCTCGTGAAACTTGATAGGAGTCCCAGGATTCCTGTGGCACTTGGAAAGGGACACTTGGTCTCCCGCATCAGCTGGAGAGGCGTCCCAATTGCCCTGCCAAGTCTCGAGGAGAATCCCGAGTTGTCCCTCGTAACTAGGCAGGAGTCCTGACGTCGCTGAAGAAACACGTGGGTGGAAGGGCCATCCCCGTCGTAACTCGAGAATATACCCCAGGTTCCCGCCGCAACTCGAGAAAAACCATGAGACTTCCCCCTCGCCGCGAGATGAGGCCCGATTCCCCTGCACTGCGTGCAGAGCAATTCCGTGTTGCACATCACACATGAAAGGAGCCTTGATTTCCTTGATGGCACTCCAGAGAAACCCCAAGAACACTGTTTCAAGGCTAGAGGGATCCTGAGGTCACTGTAGCAACACGAAAGAGCTCCGTGGGCCAAAAATCAACTCGAGATGAGAGGTTAGTCCCTGGCTTCGACTCCAGAGGAATACCACCTTACCACAAGCACCTCAAGAGGAGGCTTCTCTCAGCTCTAGGTATGTGAGAGGGACCCTGAGTTTGCGGCCTCAAGTGGAATGGACACCGCGATGCCCTGACTCGAAATAAGGCCGGATATCCCTGCAGTGACTTGAATGCAGGCTCGTCTTGCATCTCCCAAGATGAAAGGATGTCTGAATCCCCTGTGGAGACCACAGAGAAACACCTAGTTCCCCACCTCATCGCGACCGGAGGCCTCACATCCTTTGAAAACTCCAGAGGTACGCGGAGATCAGTGCCTCCAAAGGAGACGATGCCTGACTCCTCGTGAAACTTGATAGGAGTCCCAGGATTCTTGTGGCACGTGGAAAGGGACCCTTGGTCTCCCGCCTCAGCTGGAGAGGCGTTCCAATTGCCCTGCCAAGCCTCGAGGAGAATCCCGAGTTGTCCCTCGCAACTAGGCAGGAGTCCTGACGTGGCTGAACAAACACGTGGGTGGAAGGGCCATCCCCGTCGTAACTCGAGAATATACCCCAGGTTCCCGCCGCAACTCGAAAAAAACCATGAGACTTCCCCCTCGCCGCGAGATGAGGCCCAATTCCCCTATACTGCGTGCAGAGCAATTCCGTCTTGCACATCACACATGAAAGGAGCCTTGATTTCCTTCATGGCACTCCAGAGAAACCCCAAGAACACTGTTTCAAGGATAGAGGGATAGTGAGGTCACTGTAGCAACACGAAAGAACTCTATGGACCAAAAATCAACTCGAAAAGAGAGGTTGGTCCCTGGATTCGTCTCCAGAGGAATACCACCTTACCACAAGCACCTCAAGAGGAGGCTTCTCTCAGCTCTAGGTATGTGAGAGGGACCCTGAGTTTGCGGCCTCAAGTGGAATGGACACCGCGATGCCCTGATGCGAAATAAGGCTGGATATCCCTGCAGTGACTTCAATGCAGGCTCGTCTTGCATCTCCCAAGATGAAAGGATATCTGAATCCCCTGTGGAGACCACAGAGAAAGACCTAGTTCCCCACCTCATCGCGACCGGAGGCCTCACATCCTTTGAAAACTCCAGAGGTACGCGGAGATCAGTGCCTCCAAAGGAGACGATGCCTGACTCCTCATGAAACTTGATAGGAGTCCCAGGATTCCTGTGGCACGTGGAAAGGGACCCTTGGTCTCCCGCCTCAGCTGGAGAGGCGTCCCAATTACCTTGCCAAGCCTCGAGGAGAATCCCGAGTTGTGTCTCGCAACTAGGCAGGAGTCCTGACGTGGCTGAACAAACACGTGTGTGGAAGGGCCATCCACGTCGTAACTCGAGAATATACCCCAGGTTCCCGCCGCAACTCGAGAAAAACCATGAGACTTCCCCCTTGCCGCGAGATGAGGCCCGATTCCCCTGCACTGCGTGCAGAGCAATTCCGTGTTGCACATCACACATGAAAGGAGCCTTGATTTCCTTGATGGCACTCCAGAGAAACCCCAAGAACACTGTTTCAAGGCTAGAGGGATCCTGAGGTCACTGTAGCAACACGAAAGAGCTCCGTGGACCAAGAATCAACACGAGATGAGAGGTTAGTCCCTGTCTTCGACTCCTGAGGAATACCACCTTACCACAAGCACCTCAAGAGGAGGCTTCTCTCAGCTCTAGGTATGTGAGAGGGATCCTGAGTTTGCGGCCTCAAGTGGAATGGACACCGCGATGCCCTGACTCGAAATAAGGCCAGATATCCCTGCAGTGACTTGAATGCAGGCTCGTCTTGCATCTCCCAAGAAGAAAGGATGTCTGAATCCCCTGTGGAGACCACAGAGAAACACCAAGTTCCCCACCTCATCGCGACCGCAGGCCTCACATCCTTTGAAAACTCCAGAGGTACGCGGAGATCAGTGCCTCCAAAGGAGACGATGCCTGACTCCTCGTGAAACTTGATAGGAGTCCCAGGATTCTTGTGGCACGTGGAAAGGGACCCTTGGTCTCCCGCCTCAGCTGGAGAGGCGTTCCAATTGCCCTGCCAAGCCTCGAGGAGAATCCCGAGTTGTCCCTCGCAACTAGGCAGGAGTCCTGACGTGGCTGAACAAACAAGTGTGAGGAAGGGCCATCCCCGTCGTAACTCGAGAATATACCCCACGTTCCCGCCGCAACTCGAAAAAACCATGAGACTTCCCCCTCGATGCGAGATGAGGCCCGATTCCCCTGTACTGCGTGCAGAGCAATTCCGTCTTGCACATCACACATGAAAGGAGCCTTGATTTCCTTGATGGCACTCCAGAGAAACCCCAAGAACACTGTTTCAAGGATAGAGGGATCCTGAGGTCACTGTAGCCACACAAAAGAACTCTCTGGACCAAAAATCAACTCGAAAACAGAGGTTAGTCCCTGAATTCGTCTCCAGAGGAATACCACCTTACCACAAGCACCTCAAGAGGAGGCTTCTCTCAGCTCTAGGTATGTGAGAGGGACCCTGAGTTTGCGGCCTCAAGTGGAATGGACACCGCGATGCCCTGACTCGAAATAAGGCCGGATATCCCTGCAGTGACTTCAATGCAGGCTCGTCTTGCATCTCCCAGGACGAAAGGATGTCTGAATCCCCTGTGGAAAGCACAGAGAAAGACTTAGTTCCCCACCTCATCGCGACCGATTGCCTCACATCCTTTGAAAACTCCAGAGGTACGCGGAGATCAGTGCCTCCAAAGGAGACGATGCCTGACTCCTCGTGAAACTTGATAGGAGTCCCAGGATTCCTGTGGCACTTGGAAAGGGACACTTGGTCTCCCGCCTCAGCTGCAGAGGCGTCCCAATTGCCCTGCCAAGCCTCGAGGAGAATCCAGAGTTGTCCCTCGCAACTAGGCAGGAGTCCTGACGTCGCTGAAGAAACACGTGGGTGGAAGGGCCATCCCCGTCGTAACTCGAGAATATACCCCAGGTTCCCGCCGCAACTCGAGAAAAACCATGAGACTTCCCCCTCGCCGCGAGATGAGGCCCGATTCCCTTGCACTGCGTGCAGAGCAATTCCGTGTTGCACATCACACATGAAAGGAGCCTTGATTTCCTTGATGGCAGTCCAGAGAAACCCCAAGAACACTGTTTCAAGGCTAGAGGGATCCTGAGGTCACTGTAGCGACACGAAAGAGCTCCGTGGGCCAAAAATCAACTCGAGATGAGAGGTTAGTCCCTGGCTTCGACTCCAGAGGAATACCACCTTACCACAAGCACCTCAAGAGGAGGCTTCTCTCAGCTCTAGGTATGTGAGAGGGACCCTGAGTTTGCGGCCTCAAGTGGAATGGACACCGCGATGCCCTGACACGAAATAAGGCTGGATATCCCTGCAGTGACTTGAATGAAGGCTCGTCTTGCATCTCCCAAGATGAAAGGATGTCAGAATCCCCTGTGGAGACCACAGAGAAAGACCTAGTTCCCCACCTCATCGCGACCGGAGGCCTCACATCCTTTGAAAACTCCAGAGGTACGCGGAGATCAGTGCCTCCAAAGGAGACGATGCCTGACTCCTCGTGAAACTTGATAGGAGTCCCAGGATTCCTGTGGTACGTGGAAAGGGACCCTTGGTCTCCCGCCTCAGCTGGAGAGGCGTCCCAATTGCCTTGCCAAGCCTCGAGGAGAATCCCGAGTTGTGTCTCGCAACTAGGCAAGAGTTCTGACGTGGCTGAACAAACACGTGTGTGGAAGGGCCATCCCCGTCGTAACTCGAGAATATACCCCAGGTTCCTGCCGCAACTCGAGAAAAACCATGAGACTTCCCCCTCGCCGCGAGATGAGGCCCGATTCCCCTGCACTGCGTGCAGAGCAATTCTGTGTTGCACATCACACATGAAAGGAGCCTTGATTTCCTTGATGGCACTCCAGAGAAACCCCAAGAACACTGTTACAAGGCTAGAGGGATCCTGAGGTCACTGTAGCAACACGAAAGAGCACCGTGGACCAACAATCAACTCGAGATGAGAGGTTAGTCCCTGGCTTCGACTCCTGAGGAATACCACCTTACCACAAGCACCTCAAGAGGAGGCTTCTCTCAGCTCTAGGTATGTGAGAGGGACCCTGAGTTTGCGGCCTCAAGTGGAATGGACAACGCGATGCCCTGACTCGAAATAAGGCCGTATATCCCTGCAGTGACTGGAATGCAGGCTCGTCTTGCATCTCCCAAGACGAAAGGGTGTCTGAATCCCCTGTGGAGACCACAGAGAAACACCTAGTTCCCCACCTCATCGCGACAGGCGGCCTCAAATCCTTTGAAAACTCCAGAGGTACGCGGAGATCAGTGCCTCCAAAGGAGACGATGCCTGACTCCTCGTGAAACTTGATAGGAGACCCAGGATTCCTGTGGCACGTGAAAAGGGACACTTGGTCTCCCGTCTCAGCTGGAGAGGCGTCCCAATTGCCCTGCAAAACCTCGAGGAGAATCCCGAGTTGTCCCTCGCAACTAGGCAGGAGTCCTGACGTCGCTGAACACACACGTGTGTGGAAGGGCCATCCCCGTCGTAACTCGAGAATATACCCCAGGTTCCCGCCGCAACTCGAGAAAAACCATGAGACTTCCCCCTCGCCGCGAGATGAGGCCTGATTCCCCTGCACTGCGTGCAGAGCAATTCCGTGTTGCACATCACACATGAAAGGAGCCTTGATTTCCTTGATTGCAGTCCAGAGAAACCCCAAGAACACTGTTTCAAGGCTAGAGGGATCCTGAGGTCACTGTAGCAACACGAAAGAGCTCCGTGGACCAAGAATCAACACGAGATGAGAGGTTAGTCCCTGGCTTCGACTCCTGAGGAATACCACCTTACCACAAGCACCTCAAGAGGAGGCTTCTCTCAGCTCTAGGTATGTGAGAGGGATCCTGAGTTTGCGGCCTCAAGTGGAATGGACACCGCGATGCCCTGACTCGAAATAAGGCCGGATATCCCTGCAGTGACTTGAATGCAGGCTCGTCTTGCATCTCCCAAGAAGAAAGGATGTCTGAATCCCCTGTGGAGACCACAGAGAAACACCTAGTTCCCCACCTCATCGCGACCGCAGGCCTCACATCCTTTGAAAACTCCAGAGGTACGCGGAGATCAGTGCCTCCAAAGGAGACGATGCCTGACTCCTCGTGAAACTTGATAGGAGTCCCAGGATTCTTGTGGCACGTGGAAAGGGACCCTTGGTCTCCCGCCTCAGCTGGAGAGGCGTTCCAATTGCCCTGCCAAGCCTCGAGGAGAATCCCGAGTTGTCCCTCGCAACTAGGCAGGAGTCCTGACGTGGCTGAACAAACACGTGGGTGGAAGGGCCATCCCCGTAGTAACTCGAGAATATACCCCAGGTTCCCGCCGCAACTCGAAAAAAACCATGAGACTTCCCCCTCGCCGCGAGATGAGGCCCAATTTCCCTATACTGCGTGCAGAGCAATTCCGTCTTGCACATCACACATGAAAGGAGCCTTGATTTCCTTCATGGCACTCCAGAGAAACCCCAAGAACACTGTTTCAAGGATAGAGGGATAGTGAGGTCATTGTAGCAACACGAAAGAACTCTGTGGACCAAAAATCAACTCGAAAAGAGAGGTTGGTCCCTGGATTCGTCTCCAGAGGAATACCACCTTACCACAAGCACCTCAAGAGGAGGCTTCTCTCAGCTCTAGGTATGTGAGAGGGACCCTGAGTTTGCGGCCTCAAGTGGAATGGACACCGCGATGCCCTGATGCGAAATAAGGCTGGATATCCCTGCAGTGACTTGAATGCAGGCTCGTCTTGCATCTCCCAAGATGAAAGGATGTCTGAATCCCCTGTGGAGACCACAGAGAAAGACCTAGTTCCCCACCTCATCGCGAGCGGAGGCCTCACATCCTTTGAAAACTCCAGAGGTACGCGGAGATCAGTGCTTCCAAAGGAGACGATGCATGACTCCTCGTGAAACTTGATAGGAGTCCCAGGATTCCTGTGGCACGTGGAAAGGGACCCTTGGTCTCCCGCCTCAGCTGGAGAGGCGTCCCAATTGCCTTGCCAAGCCTCGAGGAGAATACCGAGTTCTGTCTCGCAACTAGGCAAGAGTCCTGACGTGGCTGAACAAACACGTGTGTGGAAGGGCCATCCCCGTCGTAACTCGAGAATATACCCCAGGTTCCCGCCGCAATTCGAGAAAAACCATGAGACTTCCCCCTCGCCGCGAGATGAGGCCCGATTCCCCTGCACTGCGTGCAGAGCAATTCTGTGTTGCACATCACACATGAAAGGAGCCTTGATTTCCTTGATGGCACTCCAGAGAAACCCCAAGAACACTGTTTCAAGGCTAGAGGGATCCTGAGGTCACTGTAGCAACACGAAAGAGCTCCGTGGACCAAGAATCAACACGAGATGAGAGGTTAGTCCCTGGCTTCGACTCCAGAGGAATACCACCTTACCACAAGCACCTCAAGAGGAGGCTTCTCTCAGCTCTAGGTATGTGAGAGGGACCCTGAGTTTGCGGCCTCAAGTGGAATGGACACCGCGATGCCCTGACTCGAAATAAGGCCGGATATCCCTGCAGTGACTGGAATGCAGGCTCGTCTTGCATCTCCCAAGACGAAAGGGTGTCTGAATCCCCTGTGGAGACCACAGAGAAAGACCTAGTTCCCCACCTCATCGCGACAGGAGGCCTCAAATCCTTTGAAAACTCCAGAGGTATGCGGAGATCAGTGCCTCCAAAGGAGACGATGCCTGACTCCTCGTGAAACTTGATAGGAGACCCAGGATTCCTGTGGCACTGGAAAGGGACCCTTGGTCTCCCGTCTCAGCGGGAGAGGCGTCCCAATTGCCCTGCAAAGTCTCGAGGATAATCCCGAATTGTCCCTCGCAACTAGGCAGGAGTCCTGACATGGCTGAACACACACGTGTGTGGAAGGGCCATCCACGTCGTAACTCGAGAATATACCCCAGGTTCCCTCCGCAACTCGAGAAAAACCATGAGACTTCCCCCTCTCCGCAAAATGAGGCCCGATTCCCCTGCACTGCGTGCAGAGCAATTCCGTCTTGCACATCACACATGAAAGGAGCCTTGATTTCCTTGATGGCACTCCAGAGAAACCCCAAGAACACTGTTTCAAGGCTAGAGGGATCCTGAGGTCACTGTAGCAACACGAAAGAACTCTGTGGACCAAAAATCAACTCGAAAAGAGAGGTTAGTCCCTGGATTCGTCTCCAGAGAAAAACCACCTTACCACAAGCACCTCAAGAGGAGGCTTCTCTCAGCTCTAGGTATGTGAGAGGGACTCTGAGTTTGCGGCCTCAAGTGGAATGGACACCGCGATGCCCTGACTCGAAATAAGGCCGGATATCCCTGCAGTGACTACAACGCAGGCTCGTCTTGCATCTCCCAAGACGAAAGGATGTCTGAATCCCCTGTGGAAAGCACAGAGAAAGACTTAGTTCCCCACCTCATCTCGACCGATAGCCTCACATCCTTTGAAAACTCCAGAGGTACGCGAAGATCAGTGCCTCCAAAGGAGACGATGCCTGACTTCTCGTGAAACTTGATAGGAGTCCCAGGATTCCTGTGGCACTTGGAAAGGGACACTTGGTCTCCCGCCTCAGCTGGAGAGGCGTCCCAATTGCCCTGCCAAGCCTCGAGGAGAATCCCGAGTTGTCCCTCGTAACTAGGCAGGAGTCCTGACGTCGCTGAAGAAACACGTGGGTGGAAGGGCCATCCCCGTCGTAACTCGAGAATATACCCCAGGTTCCCGCCGCAACTCGAGAAAAACCATGAGACTTCCCCCTCGCTGCGAGATGAGGCCCGATTCCCCTGCACTGCGTGCAGAGCAATTCCGTGTTGCACATCACACATGAAAGGAGCCTTGATTTCCTTGATGGCACTCCAGAGAAACCCCAAGAACACTGTTTCAAGGCTAGAGGGATCCTGAGGTCACTGTAGCAACACGAAAGAGCTCCGTGGGCCAAAAATCAACTCGAGATGAGAGGTTAGTCCCTGTCTTCGACTCCAGAGGAATACCACCTTACCACAAGCACCTCAAGAGGAGGCTTCTCTCAGCTCTAGGTATGTGAGAGGGACCCTGAGTTTGCGGCCTCAAGTGGAATGGACACCGCGATGCCCTGACTCGAAATAAGGCCGGATATCCCTGCAGTGACTTCAATGCAGGCTCGTCTTGCATCTCCCAGGACGAAAGGATGTCTGAATCCCCTGTGGAAAGCACAGAGAAAGACTTAGTTCCCCACCTCATCGCGACCGATAGCCTCACATCCTTTGAAAACTCCAGAGGTACGCGGAGATCAGTGCCTCCAAAGGAGACGACGCCTGACTCCTCGTGAAACTTGATAGGAGTCCCAGGATTCCTGTGGCACTTGGAAAGGGACACTTGGTCTCCCGCCTCAGCTGGAGAGGCGTCCCAATTGCCCTGCCAAGCCTCGAGGAGAATCCAGAGTTGTCCCTCGCAACTAGGCAGGAGTCCTGACGTCGCTGAAGAAACACGTGGGTGGAAGGGCCATCCCCGTCGTAACTCGAGAATATACCCCAGGTTCCCGCCGCAACTCGAGAAAAACCATGAGACTTCCCCCTCGCCGCGAGATGAGGCCCGATTCCCCTGCACTGCGTGCAGAGCAATTCCGTGTTGCACATCACACATGAAAGGAGCCTTGATTTCCTTGATGGCACTCCAGAGAAACCCCAAGAACACTGTTTCAAGGCTAGAGGGATCCTGAGGTCACTGTAGCAACACGAAAGAGCTCCGTGGGCCAAAAATCAACTCGAGATGAGAGGTTAGTCCCTGGCTTTGACTCCAGAGGAATACCACCTTACCACAAGCACCTCAAGAGGAGGCTTCTCTCAGCTCTAGGTATGTGAGAGGGACCCTGAGTTTGCGGCCTCAAGTGGAATGGACACCGCGATGCCCTGACACGAAATAAGGCTGGATATCCCTGCAGTGACTTGAATGAAGGCTCGTCTTGCATCTCCCAAGATGAAAGGATGTCTGAATCCCCTGTGGAGACCACAGAGAAAGACCTAGTTCCCCACCTCATCGCGACAGGAGGCCTCACATCCTTTGAAAACTCCAGAGGTACGCGGAGATCAGTGCCTCCAAAGGAGACGATGCCTGACTCCTCGTGAAACTTGATAGGAGTCCCAGGATTCCTGTGGTACGTGGAAAGGGACCCTTGGTCTCCCGCCTCAGCTGGAGAGGCGTCCCAATTGCCTTGCCAAGCCTCGAGGAGAATACCGAGTTGTGTCTCGCAACTAGGCAAGAGTCCTGACGTGGCTGAACAAACACGTGTGTGGAAGGGCCATCCCCGTCGTAACTCGAGAATATACCCCAGGTTCCCGCCGCAACTCGAGAAAAACCATGAGACTTCCCCCTCGCCGCGAGATGAGGCCCGATTCCCCTGCACTGCATGCAGAGCAATTCCGTGTTGCACATCACACATGAAAGGAGCCTTGATTTCCTTGATGGCAGTCCAGAGAAACCCCAAGAACACTGTTTCAAGGCTAGAGGGATCCTGAGGTCACTGTAGCAACACGAAAGAGCTCCGTGGACCAAGAATCAACACGAGATGAGAGGTTAGTCCCTGGCTTCGACTCCTGAGGAATACCACCTTACCACAAGCACCTCAAGAGGAGGCTTCTCTCAGCTCTAGGTATGTGAGAGGGATCCTGAGTTTGCGGCCTCAAGTGGAATGGACACCGCGATGCCCTGACTCGAAATAAGGCCAGATATCCCTGCAGTGACTTGAATGCAGGCTCGTCTTGCATCTCCCAAGAAGAAAGGATGTCTGAATCCCCTGTGGAGACCACAGAGAAACACCAAGTTCCCCACCTCATCGCGACCGCAGGCCTCACATCCTTTGAAAACTCCAGAGGTACGCGGAGATCAGTGCCTCCAAAGGAGACGATGCCTGACTCCTCGTGAAACTTGATAGGAGTCCCAGGATTCTTGTGGCACGTGGAAAGGGACCCTTGGTCTCCCGCCTCAGCTGGAGAGGCGTTCCAATTGCCCTGCCAAGCCTCGAGGAGAATCCCGAGTTGTCCCTCGCAACTAGGCAGGAGTCCTGACGTGGCTGAACAAACAAGTGTGAGGAAGGGCCATCCCCGTCGTAACTCGAGAATATACCCCACGTTCCCGCCGCAACTCGAAAAAACCATGAGACTTCCCCCTCGATGCGAGATGAGGCCCGATTCCCCTGTACTGCGTGCAGAGCAATTCCGTCTTGCACATCACACATGAAAGGAGCCTTGATTTCCTTGATGGCACTCCAGAGAAACCCCAAGAACACTGTTTCAAGGATAGAGGGATCCTGAGGTCACTGTAGCCACACAAAAGAACTCTGTGGACCAAAAATCAACTCGAAAACAGAGGTTAGTCCCTGAATTCGTCTCCAGAGGAATACCACCTTACCACAAGCACCTCAAGAGGAGGCTTCTCTCAGCTCTAGGTATGTGAGAGGGACCCTGAGTTTGCGGCCTCAAGTGGAATGGACACCGCGATGCCCTGACTCGAAATAAGGCCGGATATCCCTGCAGTGACTTCAATGCAGGCTCGTCTTGCATCTCCCAGGACGAAAGGATGTCTGAATCCCCTGTGGAAAGCACAGAGAAAGACTTAGTTCCCCACCTCATCGCGACCGATTGCCTCACATCCTTTGAAAACTCCAGAGGTACGCGGAGATCAGTGCCTCCAAAGGAGACGATGCCTGACTCCTCGTGAAACTTGATAGGAGTCCCAGGATTCCTGTGGCACTTGGAAAGGGACACTTGGTCTCCCGCCTCAGCTGCAGAGGCGTCCCAATTGCCCTGCCAAACCTCGAGGAGAATCCAGAGTTGTCCCTCGCAACTAGGCAGGAGTCCTGACGTCGCTGAAGAAACACGTGGGTGGAAGGGCCATCCCCGTCGTAACTCGAGAATATACCCCAGGTTCCCGCCGCAACTCGAGAAAAACCATGAGACTTCCCCCTCGCCGCGAGATGAGGCCCGATTCCCCTGCACTGCGTGCAGAGCAATTCTGTGTTGCACATCACACATGAAAGGAGCCTTGATTTCCTTCATGGCACTCCAGAGAAACCCCAAGAACACTGTTACAAGGCTAGAGGGATCCTGAGGTCACTGTAGCAACACGAAAGAGCACCGTGGACCAACAATCAACTCGAGATGAGAGGTTAGTCCCTGGCTTCGACTCCTGAGGAATACCACCTTACCACAAGCACCTCAAGAGGAGGCTTCTCTCAGCTCTAGGTATGTGAGAGGGACCCTGAGTTTGCGGCCTCAAGTGGAATGGACAACGCGATGCCCTGACTCGAAATAAGGCCGTATATCCCTGCAGTGACTGGAATGCAGGCTCGTCTTGCATCTCCCAAGACGAAAGGGTGTCTGAATCCCCTGTGGAGACCACAGAGAAACACCTAGTTCCCCACCTCATCGCGACAGGCGGCCTCAAATCCTTTGAAAACTCCAGAGGTACGCGGAGATCAGTGCCTCCAAAGGAGACGATGCCTGACTCCTCGTGAAACTTGATAGGAGACCCAGGATTCCTGTGGCACGTGAAAAGGGACACTTGGTCTCCCGTCTCAGCTGGAGAGGCGTCCCAATTGCCTTGCAAAACCTCGAGGAGAATCCCGAGTTGTCCCTCGCAACTAGGCAGGAGTCTTGACGTCGCTGAACACACACGTGTGTGGAAGGGCCATCCCCGTCGTAACTCGAGAATATACCCCAGGTTCCCGCCGCAACTCGAGAAAAACCATGAGACTTCCCCCTCGCCGCGAGATGAGGCCTGATTCCCCTGCACTGCGTGCAGAGCAATTCCGTGTTGCACATCACACATGAAAGGAGCCTTGATTTCCTTGATGGCAGTACAGAGAAACCCCAAGAACACTGTTTCAAGGCTAGAGGGATCCTGAGGTCACTGTAGCAACACGAAAGAGCTCCGTGGACCAAGAATCAACACGAGATGAGAGGTTAGTCCCTGGCTTCGACTCCTGAGGAATACCACCTTACCACAAGCACCTCAAGAGGAGGCTTCTCTCAGCTCTAGGTATGTGAGAGGGATCCTGAGTTTGCGGCCTCAAGTGGAATGGACACCGCGATGCCCTGACTCGAAATAAGGCCGGATATCCCTGCAGTGACTTGAATGCAGGCTCGTCTTGCATCTCCCAAGAAGAAAGGATGTCTGAATCCCCTGTGGAGACCACAGAGAAACACCTAGTTCCCCACCTCATCGCGACCGCAGGCCTCACATCCTTTGAAAACTCCAGAGGTACGCGGAGATCAGTGCCTCCAAAGGAGACGATGCCTGACTCCTCGTGAAACTTGATAGGAGTCCCAGGATTCTTGTGGCACGTGGAAAGGGACCCTTGGTCTCCCGCCTCAGCTGGAGAGGCGTTCCAATTGCCCTGCCAAGCCTCGAGGAGAATCCCGAGTTGTCCCTCGCAACTAGGCAGGAGTCCTGACGTGGCTGAACAAACACGTGGGTGGAAGGGCCATCCCCGTAGTAACTCGAGAATATACCCCAGGTTCCCGCCGCAACTCGAAAAAAACCATGAGACTTCCCCCTCGCCGCGAGATGAGGCCCAATTTCCCTATACTGCGTGCAGAGCAATTCCGTCTTGCACATCACACATGAAAGGAGCCTTGATTTCCTTCATGGCACTCCAGAGAAACCCCAAGAACACTGTTTCAAGGATAGAGGGATAGTGAGGTCATTGTAGCAACACGAAAGAACTCTGTGGACCAAAAATCAACTCGAAAAGAGAGGTTGGTCCCTGGATTCGTCTCCAGAGGAATACCACCTTACCACAAGCACCTCAAGAGGAGGCTTCTCTCAGCTCTAGGTATGTGAGAGGGACCCTGAGTTTGCGGCCTCAAGTGGAATGGACACCGCGATGCCCTGATGCGAAATAAGGCTGGATATCCCTGCAGTGACTTGAATGCAGGCTCGTCTTGCATCTCCCAAGATGAAAGGATGTCTGAATCCCCTGTGGAGACCACAGAGAAAGACCTAGTTCCCCACCTCATCGCGAGCGGAGGCCTCACATCCTTTGAAAACTCCAGAGGTACGCGGAGATCAGTGCTTCCAAAGGAGACGATGCATGACTCCTCGTGAAACTTGATAGGAGTCCCAGGATTCCTGTGGCACGTGGAAAGGGACCCTTGGTCTCCCGCCTCAGCTGGAGAGGCGTCCCAATTGCCTTGCCAAGCCTCGAGGAGAATACCGAGTTCTGTCTCGCAACTAGGCAAGAGTCCTGACGTGGCTGAACAAACACGTGTGTGGAAGGGCCATCCCCGTCGTAACTCGAGAATATACCCCAGGTTCCCGCCGCAATTCGAGAAAAACCATGAGACTTCCCCCTCGCCGCGAGATGAGGCCCGATTCCCCTGCACTGCGTGCAGAGCAATTCTGTGTTGCACATCACACATGAAAGGAGCCTTGATTTCCTTGATGGCACTCCAGAGAAACCCCAAGAACACTGTTTCAAGGCTAGAGGGATCCTGAGGTCACTGTAGCAACACGAAAGAGCTCCGTGGACCAAGAATCAACACGAGATGAGAGGTTAGTCCCTGGCTTCGACTCCAGAGGAATACCACCTTACCACAAGCACCTCAAGAGGAGGCTTCTCTCAGCTCTAGGTATGTGAGAGGGACCCTGAGTTTGCGGCCTCAAGTGGAATGGACACCGCGATGCCCTGACTCGAAATAAGGCCGGATATCCCTGCAGTGACTGGAATGCAGGCTCGTCTTGCATCTCCCAAGACGAAAGGGTGTCTGAATCCCCTGTGGAGACCACAGAGAAAGACCTAGTTCCCCACCTCATCGCGACAGGAGGCCTCAAATCCTTTGAAAACTCCAGAGGTATGCGGAGATCAGTGCCTCCAAAGGAGACGATGCCTGACTCCTCGTGAAACTTGATAGGAGACCCAGGATTCCTGTGGCACTGGAAAGGGACCCTTGGTCTCCCGTCTCAGCGGGAGAGGCGTCCCAATTGCCCTGCAAAGTCTCGAGGATAATCCCGAATTGTCCCTCGCAACTAGGCAGGAGTCCTGACATGGCTGAACACACACGTGTGTGGAAGGGCCATCCACGTCGTAACTCGAGAATATACCCCAGGTTCCCTCCGCAACTCGAGAAAAACCATGAGACTTCCCCCTCTCCGCAAAATGAGGCCCGATTCCCCTGCACTGCGTGCAGAGCAATTCCGTCTTGCACATCACACATGAAAGGAGCCTTGATTTCCTTGATGGCACTCCAGAGAAACCCCAAGAACACTGTTTCAAGGCTAGAGGGATCCTGAGGTCACTGTAGCAACACGAAAGAACTCTGTGGACCAAAAATCAACTCGAAAAGAGAGGTTAGTCCCTGGATTCGTCTCCAGAGAAAAACCACCTTACCACAAGCACCTCAAGAGGAGGCTTCTCTCAGCTCTAGGTATGTGAGAGGGACTCTGAGTTTGCGGCCTCAAGTGGAATGGACACCGCGATGCCCTGACTCGAAATAAGGCCGGATATCCCTGCAGTGACTACAACGCAGGCTCGTCTTGCATCTCCCAAGACGAAAGGATGTCTGAATCCCCTGTGGAAAGCACAGAGAAAGACTTAGTTCCCCACCTCATCTCGACCGATAGCCTCACATCCTTTGAAAACTCCAGAGGTACGCGAAGATCAGTGCCTCCAAAGGAGACGATGCCTGACTTCTCGTGAAACTTGATAGGAGTCCCAGGATTCCTGTGGCACTTGGAAAGGGACACTTGGTCTCCCGCCTCAGCTGGAGAGGCGTCCCAATTGCCCTGCCAAGCCTCGAGGAGAATCCCGAGTTGTCCCTCGTAACTAGGCAGGAGTCCTGACGTCGCTGAAGAAACACGTGGGTGGAAGGGCCATCCCCGTCGTAACTCGAGAATATACCCCAGGTTCCCGCCGCAACTCGAGAAAAACCATGAGACTTCCCCCTCGCTGCGAGATGAGGCCCGATTCCCCTGCACTGCGTGCAGAGCAATTCCGTGTTGCACATCACACATGAAAGGAGCCTTGATTTCCTTGATGGCACTCCAGAGAAACCCCAAGAACACTGTTTCAAGGCTAGAGGGATCCTGAGGTCACTGTAGCAACACGAAAGAGCTCCGTGGGCCAAAAATCAACTCGAGATGAGAGGTTAGTCCCTGTCTTCGACTCCAGAGGAATACCACCTTACCACAAGCACCTCAAGAGGAGGCTTCTCTCAGCTCTAGGTATGTGAGAGGGACCCTGAGTTTGCGGCCTCAAGTGGAATGGACACCGCGATGCCCTGACTCGAAATAAGGCCGGATATCCCTGCAGTGACTTCAATGCAGGCTCGTCTTGCATCTCCCAGGACGAAAGGATGTCTGAATCCCCTGTGGAAAGCACAGAGAAAGACTTAGTTCCCCACCTCATCGCGACCGATAGCCTCACATCCTTTGAAAACTCCAGAGGTACGCGGAGATCAGTGCCTCCAAAGGAGACGACGCCTGACTCCTCGTGAAACTTGATAGGAGTCCCAGGATTCCTGTGGCACTTGGAAAGGGACACTTGGTCTCCCGCCTCAGCTGCAGAGGCGTCCCAATTGCCCTGCCAAGCCTCGAGGAGAATCCAGAGTTGTCCCTCGCAACTAGGCAGGAGTCCTGACGTCGCTGAAGAAACACGTGGGTGGAAGGGCCATCCCCGTCGTAACTCGAGAATATACCCCAGGTTCCCGCCGCAACTCGAGAAAAACCATGAGACTTCCCCCTCGCCGCGAGATGAGGCCCGATTCCCCTGCACTGCGTGCAGAGCAATTCCGTGTTGCACATCACACATGAAAGGAGCCTTGATTTCCTTGATGGCAGTCCAGAGAAACCCCAAGAACACTGTTTCAAGGCTAGAGGGATCCTGAGGTCACTGTAGCAACACGAAAGAGCTCCGTGGGCCAAAAATCAACTCGAGATGAGAGGTTAGTCCCTGGCTTTGACTCCAGAGGAATACCACCTTACCACAAGCACCTCAAGAGGAGGCTTCTCTCAGCTCTAGGTATGTGAGAGGGACCCTGAGTTTGCGGCCTCAAGTGGAATGGACACCGCGATGCCCTGACACGAAATAAGGCTGGATATCCCTGCAGTGACTTGAATGAAGGCTCGTCTTGCATCTCCCAAGATGAAAGGATGTCTGAATCCCCTGTGGAGACCACAGAGAAAGACCTAGTTCCCCACCTCATCGCGACAGGAGGCCTCACATCCTTTGAAAACTCCAGAGGTACGCGGAGATCAGTGCCTCCAAAGGAGACGATGCCTGACTCCTCGTGAAACTTGATAGGAGTCCCAGGATTCCTGTGGTACGTGGAAAGGGACCCTTGGTCTCCCGCCTCAGCTGGAGAGGCGTCCCAATTGCCTTGCCAAGCCTCGAGGAGAATACCGAGTTGTGTCTCGCAACTAGGCAAGAGTCCTGACGTGGCTGAACAAACACGTGTGTGGAAGGGCCATCCCCGTCGTAACTCGAGAATATACCCCAGGTTCCCGCCGCAACTCGAGAAAAACCATGAGACTTCCCCCTCGCCGCGAGATGAGGCCCGATTCCCCTGCACTGCGTGCAGAGCAATTCCGTGTTGCACATCACACATGAAAGGAGCCTTGATTTCCTTGATGGCAGTCCAGAGAAACCCCAAGAACACTGTTTCAAGGCTAGAGGGATCCTGAGGTCACTGTAGCAACACGAAAGAGCTCCGTGGACCAAGAATCAACACGAGATGAGAGGTTAGTCCCTGGCTTCGACTCCTGAGGAATACCACCTTACCACAAGCACCTCAAGAGGAGGCTTCTCTCAGCTCTAGGTATGTGAGAGGGATCCTGAGTTTGCGGCCTCAAGTGGAATGGACACCGCGATGCCCTGACTCGAAATAAGGCCGGATATCCCTGCAGTGACTTGAATGCAGGCTCGTCTTGCATCTCCCAAGAAGAAAGGATGTCTGAATCCCCTGTGGAGACCACAGAGAAACACCTAGTTCCCCACCTCATCGCGACCGCAGGCCTCACATCCTTTGAAAACTCCAGAGGTACGCGGAGATCAGTGCCTCCAAAGGAGACGATGCCTGACTCCTCGTGAAACTTGATAGGAGTCCCAGGATTCTTGTGGCACGTGGAAAGGGACCCTTGGTCTCCCGCCTCAGCTGGAGAGGCGTTCCAATTGCCCTGCCAAGCCTCGAGGAGAATCCCGAGTTGTCCCTCGCAACTAGGCAGGAGTCCTGACGTGGCTGAACAAACACGTGGGTGGAAGGGCCATCCCCGTCGTAACTCGAGAATATACCCCAGGTTCCCGCCGCAACTCGAAAAAAACCATGAGACTTCCCCCTCGCCGCGAGATGAGGCCCAATTCCCCTATACTGCGTGCAGAGCAATTCCGTCTTGCACATCACACATGAAAGGAGCCTTGATTTCCTTCATGGCACTCCAGAGAAACCCCAAGAACACTGTTTCAAGGATAGAGGGATAGTGAGGTCACTGTAGCAACACGAAAGAACTCTGTGGACCAAAAATCAACTCGAAAAGAGAGGTTGGTCCCTGGATTCGTCTCCAGAGGAATACCACCTTACCACAAGCACCTCAAGAGGAGGCTTCTCTCAGCTCTAGGTATGTGAGAGGGACCCTGAGTTTGCGGCCTCAAGTGGAATGGACACCGCGATGCCCTGATGCGAAATAAGGCTGGATATCCCTGCAGTGACTTGAATGCAGGCTCGTCTTGCATCTCCCAAGATGAAAGGATGTCTGAATCCCCTGTGGAGACCACAGAGAAAGACCTAGTTCCCCACCTCATCGCGACCGGAGGCCTCACATCCTTTGAAAACTCCAGAGGTACGCGGAGATCAGTTCCTCCAAAGGAGACGATGCCTGACTCCTCATGAAACTTGATAGGAGTCCCAGGATTCCTGTGGCACGTGGAAAGGGACCCTTGGTCTCCCGCCTCAGCTGGAGAGGCGTCCCAATTGCCTTGCCAAGCCTCGAGGAGAATCCCGAGTTGTCCCTCGCAACTAGGCAGGAGTCCTGACGTGGCTGAACAAACACGTGTGTGGAAGGGCCATCCCCGTCGTAACTCGAGAATATACCCCAGGTTCCCGCCGCAACTCGAGAAAAACCATGAGACTTCCCCCTCGCCGCGAGATGAGGCCCGATTCCCCTGCACTGCGTGCAGAGCAATTCCGTGTTGCACATCACACATGAAAGGAGCCTTGATTTCCTTCATGGCACTCCAGAAAAACCCCAAGAACACTGTTTCAAGGCTAGAGGGATCCTGAGGTCACTGTAGCAACACGAAAGAGCTCCGTGGACCAAGAATCAACACGAGATGAGAGGTTAGTCCCTGTCTTCGACTCCTGAGGAATACCACCTTACCACAAGCACCTCAAGAGGAGGCTTCTCTCAGCTCTAGGTATGTGAGAGGGATCCTGAGTTTGCGGCCTCAAGTGGAATGGACACCGCGATGCCCTGACTCGAAATAAGGCCAGATATCCCTGCAGTGACTTGAATGCAGGCTCGTCTTGCATCTCCCAAGAAGAAAGGATGTCTGAATCCCCTGTGGAGACCACAGAGAAACACCTAGTTCCCCACCTCATCGCGACCGCAGGCCTCACATCCTTTGAAAACTCCAGAGGTACGCGGAGATCAGTGCCTCCAAAGGAGACGATGCCTGACTCCTCGGGAAACTTGATAGGAGTCCCAGGATTCTTGTGGCACGTGGAAAGGGACCCTTGGTCTCCCGCCTCAGCTGGAGAGGCGTTCCAATTGCCCTGCCAAGCCTCGAGGAGAATCCCGAGTTGTCCCTCGCAACTAGGCAGGAGTCCTGACGTGGCTGAACAAACAAGTGTGTGGAAGGGCCATCCCCGTCGTAACTCGAGAATATACCCCACGTTCCCGCCGCAACTCGAGAAAAACCATGAGACTTCCCCCTCGATGCGAGATGAGGCCCGATTCCCCTGTACTGCGTGCAGAGCAATTCCGTCTTGCACATCACACATGAAAGGAGCCTTGATTTCCTAGATGGCACTCCAGAGAAACCCCAAGAACACTGTTTCAAGGATAGAGGGATCCTGAGGTCACTGTAGCAACACAAAAGAACTCTGTGGACCAAAAATCAACTCGAAAAGGGAGGTTAGTCCCTGGATTCGTCTCCAGAGGAATACCACCTTACCACAAGCACTTCAAGAGGAGGCTTCTCTCAGCTCTAGGTATGTGAGAGGGACCCTGAGTTTGCGGCCTCAAGTGGAATGGACACCGCGATGCCCTGACTCGAAATAAGGCCGGATATCCCTGCAGTGACTTCAATGCAGGCTCGTCTTGCATCTCCCAGGACGAAAGGATGTCTGAATCCCCTGTGGAAAGCACAGAGAAAGACTTAGTTCCCCACCTCATCGCGACCGATAGCCTCACATCCTTTGAAAACTCCAGAGGTTCGCGGAGATCAGTGCCTCCAAAGGAGACGATGCCTGACTCCTCGTGAAACTTGATAGGAGTCCCAGGATTCCTGTGGCACTTGGAAAGGGACACTTGGTCTCCCGCCTCAGCTGGAGAGGCGTCCCAATTGCCCTGCCAAGCCTCGAGGAGAATCCAGAGTTGTCCCTCGCAACTAGGCAGGAGTCCTGACGTCGCTGAAGAAACACGTGGGTGGAATGGCCATCCCCGTCGTAACTCGAGAATATACCCCAGGTTCCCGCCGCAACTCGAGAAAAACCATGAGACTTCCCCCTCGCCGCGAGATGAGGCCCGATTCCCCTGCACTGCGTGCAGAGCAATTCCGTGTTGCACATCACACATGAAAGGAGCCTTGATTTCCTTGATGGCACTCCAGAGAAACCCCAAGAACACTGTTTCAAGGCTAGAGGGATCCTGAGGTCACTGTAGCAACACGAAAGAGCTCCGTGGGCCAAAAATCAACTCGAGATGAGAGGTTAGTCCCTGGCTTTGACTCCAGAGGAATACCACCTTACCACAAGCACCTCAAGAGGAGGCTTCTCTCAGCTCTAGGTATGTGAGAGGGACCCTGAGTTTGCGGCCTCAAGTGGAATGGACACCGCGATGCCCTGACACGAAATAAGGCTGGATATCCCTGCAGTGACTTGAATGAAGGCTCGTCTTGCATCTCCCAAGATGAAAGGATGTCTGAATCCCCTGTGGAGACCACAGAGAAAGACCTAGTTCCCCACCTCATCGCGACAGGAGGCCTCACATCCTTTGAAAACTCCAGAGGTACGCGGAGATCAGTGCCTCCAAAGGAGACGATGCCTGACTCCTCGTGAAACTTGATAGGAGTCCCAGGATTCCTGTGGTACGTGGAAAGGGACCCTTGGTCTCCCGCCTCAGCTGGAGAGGCGTCCCAATTGCCTTGCCAAGCCTCGAGGAGAATACCGAGTTGTGTCTCGCAACTAGGCAAGAGTCCTGACGTGGCTGAACAAACACGTGTGTGGAAGGGCCATCCCCGTCGTAACTCGAGAATATACCCCAGGTTCCCGCCGCAACTCGAGAAAAACCATGAGACTTCCCCCTCGCCGCGAGATGAGGCCCGATTCCCCTGCACTGCGTGCAGAGCAATTCCGTGTTGCACATCACACATGAAAGGAGCCTTGATTTCCTTGATGGCAGTCCAGAGAAACCCCAAGAACACTGTTTCAAGGCTAGAGGGATCCTGAGGTCACTGTAGCAACACGAAAGAGCTCCGTGGACCAAGAATCAACACGAGATGAGAGGTTAGTCCCTGGCTTCGACTCCTGAGGAATACCACCTTACCACAAGCACCTCAAGAGGAGGCTTCTCTCAGCTCTAGGTATGTGAGAGGGATCCTGAGTTTGCGGCCTCAAGTGGAATGGACACCGCGATGCCCTGACTCGAAATAAGGCCGGATATCCCTGCAGTGACTTGAATGCAGGCTCGTCTTGCATCTCCCAAGAAGAAAGGATGTCTGAATCCCCTGTGGAGACCACAGAGAAACACCTAGTTCCCCACCTCATCGCGACCGCAGGCCTCACATCCTTTGAAAACTCCAGAGGTACGCGGAGATCAGTGCCTCCAAAGGAGACGATGCCTGACTCCTCGTGAAACTTGATAGGAGTCCCAGGATTCTTGTGGCACGTGGAAAGGGACCCTTGGTCTCCCGCCTCAGCTGGAGAGGCGTTCCAATTGCCCTGCCAAGCCTCGAGGAGAATCCCGAGTTGTCCCTCGCAACTAGGCAGGAGTCCTGACGTGGCTGAACAAACACGTGGGTGGAAGGGCCATCCCCGTCGTAACTCGAGAATATACCCCAGGTTCCCGCCGCAACTCGAAAAAAACCATGAGACTTCCCCCTCGCCGCGAGATGAGGCCCAATTCCCCTATACTGCGTGCAGAGCAATTCCGTCTTGCACATCACACATGAAAGGAGCCTTGATTTCCTTCATGGCACTCCAGAGAAACCCCAAGAACACTGTTTCAAGGATAGAGGGATAGTGAGGTCACTGTAGCAACACGAAAGAACTCTGTGGACCAAAAATCAACTCGAAAAGAGAGGTTGGTCCCTGGATTCGTCTCCAGAGGAATACCACCTTACCACAAGCACCTCAAGAGGAGGCTTCTCTCAGCTCTAGGTATGTGAGAGGGACCCTGAGTTTGCGGCCTCAAGTGGAATGGACACCGCGATGCCCTGATGCGAAATAAGGCTGGATATCCCTGCAGTGACTTGAATGCAGGCTCGTCTTGCATCTCCCAAGATGAAAGGATGTCTGAATCCCCTGTGGAGACCACAGAGAAAGACCTAGTTCCCCACCTCATCGCGACCGGAGGCCTCACATCCTTTGAAAACTCCAGAGGTACGCGGAGATCAGTGCCTCCAAAGGAGACGATGCCTGACTCCTCATGAAACTTGATAGGAGTCCCAGGATTCCTGTGGCACGTGGAAAGGGACCCTTGGTCTCCCGCCTCAGCTGGAGAGGCGTCCCAATTGCCTTGCCAAGCCTCGAGGAGAATCCCGAGTTGTCCCTCGCAACTAGGCAGGAGTCCTGACGTGGCTGAACAAACACGTGTGTGGAAGGGCCATCCCCGTCGTAACTCGAGAATATACCCCAGGTTCCCGCCGCAACTCGAGAAAAACCATGAGACTTCCCCCTCGCCGCGAGATGAGGCCCGATTCCCCTGCACTGCGTGCAGAGCAATTCCGTGTTGCACATCACACATGAAAGGAGCCTTGATTTCCTTCATGGCACTCCAGAAAAACCCCAAGAACACTGTTTCAAGGCTAGAGGGATCCTGAGGTCACTGTAGCAACACGAAAGAGCTCCGTGGACCAAGAATCAACACGAGATGAGAGGTTAGTCCCTGTCTTCGACTCCTGAGGAATACCACCTTACCACAAGCACCTCAAGAGGAGGCTTCTCTCAGCTCTAGGTATGTGAGAGGGATCCTGAGTTTGCGGCCTCAAGTGGAATGGACACCGCGATGCCCTGACTCGAAATAAGGCCAGATATCCCTGCAGTGACTTGAATGCAGGCTCGTCTTGCATCTCCCAAGAAGAAAGGATGTCTGAATCCCCTGTGGAGACCACAGAGAAACACCTAGTTCCCCACCTCATCGCGACCGCAGGCCTCACATCCTTTGAAAACTCCAGAGGTACGCGGAGATCAGTGCCTCCAAAGGAGACGATGCCTGACTCCTCGGGAAACTTGATAGGAGTCCCAGGATTCTTGTGGCACGTGGAAAGGGACCCTTGGTCTCCCGCCTCAGCTGGAGAGGCGTTCCAATTGCCCTGCCAAGCCTCGAGGAGAATCCCGAGTTGTCCCTCGCAACTAGGCAGGAGTCCTGACGTGGCTGAACAAACAAGTGTGTGGAAGGGCCATCCCCGTCGTAACTCGAGAATATACCCCACGTTCCCGCCGCAACTCGAGAAAAACCATGAGACTTCCCCCTCGATGCGAGATGAGGCCCGATTCCCCTGTACTGCGTGCAGAGCAATTCCGTCTTGCACATCACACATGAAAGGAGCCTTGATTTCCTAGATGGCACTCCAGAGAAACCCCAAGAACACTGTTTCAAGGATAGAGGGATCCTGAGGTCACTGTAGCAACACAAAAGAACTCTGTGGACCAAAAATCAACTCGAAAAGGGAGGTTAGTCCCTGGATTCGTCTCCAGAGGAATACCACCTTACCACAAGCACTTCAAGAGGAGGCTTCTCTCAGCTCTAGGTATGTGAGAGGGACCCTGAGTTTGCGGCCTCAAGTGGAATGGACACCGCGATGCCCTGACTCGAAATAAGGCCGGATATCCCTGCAGTGACTTCAATGCAGGCTCGTCTTGCATCTCCCAGGACGAAAGGATGTCTGAATCCCCTGTGGAAAGCACAGAGAAAGACTTAGTTCCCCACCTCATCGCGACCGATAGCCTCACATCCTTTGAAAACTCCAGAGGTTCGCGGAGATCAGTGCCTCCAAAGGAGACGATGCCTGACTCCTCGTGAAACTTGATAGGAGTCCCAGGATTCCTGTGGCACTTGGAAAGGGACACTTGGTCTCCCGCCTCAGCTGGAGAGGCGTCCCAATTGCCCTGCCAAGCCTCGAGGAGAATCCCGAGTTGTCCCTCGCAACTAGGCAGGAGTCCTGACGTCGCTGAAGAAACACGTGTGTGGAATGGCCATCCCCGTCGTAACTCGAGAATATACCCCAGGTTCCCGCCGCAACTCGAGAAAAACCATGAGACTTCCCCCTCGATGCGAGATGAGGCCCGATTCCCCTGTACTGCGTGCAGAGCAATTCCGTCTTGCACATCACACATGAAAGGAGCCGTGATTTCCTTGATGGCACTCCAGAGAAACCCCAAGAACACTGTTTCAAGGCTAGAGGGATCCTGAGGTCACTGTAGCAACACGAAAGAGCTCCGTGGGCCAAAAATCAACTCGAGATGAGAGGTTAGTCCCTGGCTTCGACTCCAGAGGAATACCACCTTACCACAAGCACCTCAAGAGGAGGCTTCTCTCAGCTCTAGGTATGTGAGAGGGACCCTGAGTTTGCGGCCTCAAGTGGAATGGACACCACGATGCCCTGACGCGAAATAAGGCTGGATATCCCTGCAGTGACTTGAATGCAGGCTCGTCTTGCATCTCCCAAGATGAAAGGATGTCTGAATCCCCTGTGGAGACCACAGAGAAAGACCTAGTTCCCCACCTCATCGCGACCGGAGGCCTCACATCCTTTGAAAACTCCAGAGGTACGCGGAGATCAGTGCCTCCAAAGGAGACGATGCCTGACTCCTCGTGAAACTTGATAGGAGTCCCAGGATTCCTGTGGCACGTTGAAAGGGACACTTGGTCTCCCGCCTCATCTGGAGAGGCGTCCCAATTGCCTTGCCAAGGCTCGAGGAGAATCCCGAGTTGTGTCTCGCAACTAGGCAAGAGTCCTGACGTGGCTGAACAAACACGTGTGTGGAAGGGCCATCCCCGTCGTAACTCGAGAATATACCCCAGGTTCCCGCCGCAACTCGAGAAAAACCATGAGACTTCCCCCTCGCCGCGAGATGAGGCCCGATTCCCGTGCACTGCGTGCAGAGCAATTCTGTGTTGCACATCACACATGAAAGGAGCCTTGATTTCCTTCATGGCACTCCAGAGAAACCCCAAGAACACTGTTTCAAGGCTAGAGGGATCCTGAGGTCACTGTAGCAACACGAAAGAGCTCCGTGGACCAAAAATCAACTCGAGATGAGAGGTTAGTCCCTGGCTTCGACTCCAGAGGAATACCACCTTACCACAAGCACCTCAAGAGGAGGCTTCTCTCAGCTCTAGGTATGTGAGAGGGACCCTGAGTTTGCGGCCTCAAGTGGAATGGACACCGCGATGCCATGACTCGAAATAAGGCCGGATATCCCTGCAGTGACTTGAATGCAGGCTCGTCTTGCATCTCCAAGAAGAAAGGATGTCTGAATCCCCTGTGGAGACCACAGAGAAGCACCTAGTTCCCCACCTCATCACGACCGCAGGCCTCACATCCTTTGAAAACTCCAGAGGTACGCGGAGATCAGTGCCTCCAAAGGAGACGATGCCTGACTCCTCGTGAAACTTGATAGGAGTCCCAGGATTCTTGTGGCACGTGGAAAGGGACCCTTGGTCTCCCGCCTCAGCTGGAGAGGCGTTCCAATTGCCCTGCCAAGCCTCGAGGAGAATCCCGAGTTGTCCCTCGCAACTAGGCAGGAGTCCTGACGTGGCTGAACAAACACGTGGGTGGAAGGGCCATCCCCGTCGTAACTCGAGAATATACCCCAGGTTCCCGCCGCAACTCGCGAAAAACCATGAGACTTCCCCCTCGATGCGAGATGAGGCCCGATTCCCCTGTACTGCGTGCAGAGCAATTCCGTCTTGCACATCACACATGAAAGGAGCCTTGATTTCCTTGATGGCACTCCAGAGAAATCCCAAGAACACTGTTTCAAGGATAGAGGGATCCTGAGGTCACTGTAGCAACACGAAAGAACTCTGTGGACCAAAAATCAACTCGAAAAGAGAGGTTAGTCCCTGGATTCGTCTCCAGAGGAATACCACCTTACCACAAGCACCTCAAGAGGAGGCTTCTCTCAGCTCTAGGTATGTGAGAGGGACCCTGAGTTTGCGGCCTCAAGTGGAATGGACACCGCGATGCCCTGACTCGAAATAAGGCCGGATATCCCTGCAGTGACTTCAATGCAGGCTCGTCTTGCATCTCCCAGGACGAAAGGATGTCTGAATCCCCTGTGGAAAGCACAGAGAAAGATTTAGTTCCCCACCTCATCACGACCGATAGCCTCACATCCTTTGAAAACTCCAGAGGTAGGCGGAGATCAGTGCCTCCAAAGGAGACGATGCCTGACTCCTCGTGAAACTTGATAGGAGTCCCAGGATTCCTGTGGCACGTGGAAAGGGACCCTTGGTCTCCCGCCTCAGCTGGAAAGGCGTTCCAATTGCCCTGCCAAGCCTCGAGGAGAATCCCGAGTTGTCCCTCGCAACGAGGCAGGAGTCCTGACGTGGCTGAACAAACACGTGTGTGGAAGGGCCATCCCCGTCGTAACTCGAGAATATACCCCAGGTTCCCGCCGCAACTCGAGAAAAACCATGAGACGTCCCCCTCGCCACGAGATGAGGCCCGATTCCCCTGTACTGCGTGCAGAGCAATTCTGTGTTGCACATCACACATGAAAGGAGCCTTGATTTCCTTCATGGCACTCCAGAGAAACCCCAAGAACACTGTTTCAAGGCTAGAGGGATCCTGAGGTCACTGTAGCAACAAGAAAGAGCTCCGTGGACCAAAAATCAACTCGAGATGAGAGGTTTGTCCCTGGCTTCGACTCCAGAGGAATACCACCTTACCACAAGCACCTCAAGAGGAGGCTTCTCTCAGCTCTAGGTATGTGAGAAGGACCCTAAGATTGCGGCATCAAGTGGAATGGACACCGCGATGCCCTGAGTCGAAATAAGGCCGGATATCCCTGCAGTGACTGGAATGCAGGCTCGTCTTGCATCTCCCAAGACGAAAGGGTGTCTGAATCCCCTGTGGAGACCACAGAGAAAGACCTAGTTCCCCACCTCATCGCGACCGGAGGCCTCAAATCCTTTGAAAACTCCAGAGGTATGCGGAGATCAGTGCCTCCAAAGGAGACGATGCCTGACTCCTCGTGAAACTTGATAGGAGTCCCAGGATTCCTGTGGCACGTGGAAAGGGACACTTGGTCTCCCGTCTCAGCTGGAGAGGCGTCCCAATTGCCCTGCAAAGCCTCGAGGAGAATCCCGAGTTGTCCCTCGCAACTAGGCAGGAGTCCTGATGTCGCTGAAGAAACACGTGGGTGGAAGGGTCATCCCCGTCGTAACTCGAGAATATACCCCAGGTTCCCGCCGCAACTCGAGAAAAACCATGAGACTTCCCCCTCTCCAAGAGATGAGGCCCGATTCCCCTGCACTGCGTGCAGAGCAATTCCGAGTTGCACATCACACATGAAAGGAGCCTTGATTTCCTTGATGGCACTCCAGAGAAACCCCAAGAACACTGTTTCAAGGCTAGAGGGATCCTGAGGTCACTGTAGCAACACTAAAGAGCTCCGTGGACCAAGAATCAACACGAGATGAGAGGTTAGTCCCTGGCTTCGACTCCTGAGGAATACCACCTTACCACAAGCACCTCAAGAGGAGGCTTCTCTCAGCTCTAGGTATGTGAGAGGGATCCTGAGTTTGCGGCCTCAAGTGGAATGGACACCGCGATGCCCTGACTCGAAATAAGGCCGGATATCCCTGCAGTGACTTGAATGCAGGCTCGTCTTGCATCTCCCAAGAAGAAAGGATGTCTGAATCCCCTGTGGAGACCAGAGAGAAACACCTAGTTCCCCACCTCATCGCGACCGCAGGCCTCACATCCTTTGAAAACTCCAGAGGTACGCGGAGATCAGTGCCTCCAAAGGAGACGACGCCTGACTCCTCGTGAAACTTGATAGGAGTCCCAGGATTCCTGTGGCACTTGGAAAGGGAGCCTTGGTCTCCCGTCTCAGCTGGAGAGGCGTCCCAATTGCCCTGCCAAGCCTCGAGGAGAATCCCGAGTTGTCCCTCGCAACTAGGCAGGAGTCCTGACGTGGCTGAACAAACACGTGGGTGGAAGGGCCATCCCCGTCGTAACTCGAGAATATACCCCAGGTTCCCGCCGCAACTCGAGAAAAACCATGAGACTTCCCCCTCGCCGCGAGATGAGGCCCGATTCCCCTGCACTGCGTGCAGAGCAATTCCGTGTTGCACATCACACATGAAAGGAGCCTTGATTTCCTTGATGGCACTCCAGAGAAACCCCAAGAACACTGTTTCAAGGCTAGAGGGATCCTGAGGTCACTGTAGCAACACGAAAGAGCTCCGTGGGCCAAAAATCAACTCGAGATGAGAGGTTAGTCCCTGGCTTCGACTCCAGAGGAATACCACCTTACCACAAGCACCTCAAGAGGAGGCTTCTCTCAGCTCTAGGTATGTGAGAGGGACCCTGAGTTTGCGGCCTCAAGTGGAATGGACACCGCGATGCCCTGACGCGAAATAAGGCTGGATATCCCTGCAGTGACTTGAATGCAGGCTCGTCTTGCATCTCCCAAGATGAAAGGATGTCTGAATCCCCTGTGGAGACCACAGAGAAAGACCTAGTTCCCCACCTCATCGCGACCGGAGGCCTCACATCCTTTGAAAACTCCAGAGGTACGCGGAGATCAGTGCCTCCAAAGGAGACGATGCCTGACTCCTCGTGAAACTTGATAGGAGTCCCAGGATTACTGTGGCACGTGGAAAGGGACACTTGGTCTCCCGCCTCATCTGGAGAGGCGTCCCAATTGCCTTGCCAAGCCTCGAGGAGAATCCCGAGTTGTGTCTCGCAACTAGGCAAGAGTCCTGACGTGGCTGAACAAACACGTGTGTGGAAGGGCCATCCCCGTCGTAACTCGAGAATATACCCCAGGTTCCCGCCGCAACTCGAGAAAAACCATGAGACTTCCCCCTCGCCGCGAGATGAGGCCCGATTCCCCTGCACTGCGTGCAGAGCAATTCTGTGTTGCACATCACACATGAAAGGAGCCTTGATTTCCTTCATGGCACTCCAGAGAAACCCCAAGAACACTGTTTCAAGGCTAGAGGGATCCTGAGGTCACTGTAGCAACACGAAAGAGCTCCGTGGACCAAAAATCAACTCGAGATGAGAGGTTAGTCCCTGGCTTCGACTCCAGAGGAATACCACCTTACCACAAGCACCTCAAGAGGAGGCTTCTCTCAGCTCTAGGTATGTGAGAGGGACCCTGAGTTTGCGGCCTCAAGTGGAATGGACACCGCGATGCCATGACTCGAAATAAGGCCGGATATCCCTGCAGTGACTTGAATGCAGGCTCGTCTTGCATCTCCAAGAAGAAAGGATGTCTGAATCCCCTGTGGAGACCACAGAGAAGCACCTAGTTCCCCACCTCATCACGACCGCAGGCCTCACATCCTTTGAAAACTCCAGAGGTACGCGGAGATCAGTGCCTCCAAAGGAGACGATGCCTGACTCCTCGTGAAACTTGATAGGAGTCCCAGGATTCTTGTGGCACGTGGAAAGGGACCCTTGGTCTCCCGCCTCAGCTGGAGAGGCGTTCCAATTGCCCTGCCAAGCCTCGAGGAGAATCCCGAGTTGTCCCTCGCAACTAGGCAGGAGTCCTGACGTGGCTGAACAAACACGTGGGTGGAAGGGCCATCCCCGTCGTAACTCGAGAATATACCCCAGGTTCCCGCCGCAACTCGCGAAAAACCATGAGACTTCCCCCTCGATGCGAGATGAGGCCCGATTCCCCTGTACTGCGTGCAGAGCAATTCCGTCTTGCACATCACACATGAAAGGAGCCTTGATTTCCTTGATGGCACTCCAGAGAAATCCCAAGAACACTGTTTCAAGGATAGAGGGATCCTGAGGTCACTGTAGCAACACGAAAGAACTCTGTGGACCAAAAATCAACTCGAAAAGAGAGGTTAGTCCCTGGATTCGTCTCCAGAGGAATACCACCTTACCACAAGCACCTCAAGAGGAGGCTTCTCTCAGCTCTAGGTATGTGAGAGGGACCCTGAGTTTGCGGCCTCAAGTGGAATGGACACCGCGATGCCCTGACTCGAAATAAGGCCGGATATCCCTGCAGTGACTTCAATGCAGGCTCGTCTTGCATCTCCCAGGACGAAAGGATGTCTGAATCCCCTGTGGAAAGCACAGAGAAAGATTTAGTTCCCCACCTCATCACGACCGATAGCCTCACATCCTTTGAAAACTCCAGAGGTACGCGGAGATCAGTGCCTCCAAAGGAGACGATGCCTGACTCCTCGTGAAACTTGATAGGAGTCCCAGGATTCCTGTGGCACGTGGAAAGGGACCCTTGGTCTCCCGCCTCAGCTGGAGAGGCGTTCCAATTGCCCTGCCAAGCCTCGAGGAGAATCCCGAGTTGTCCCTCGCAACGAGGCAGGAGTCCTGACGTGGCTGAACAAACACGTGTGTGGAAGGGCCATCCCCGTCGTAACTCGAGAATATACCCCAGGTTCCCGCCGCAACTCGAGAAAAACCATGAGACGTCCCCCTCGCCACGAGATGAGGCCCGATTCCCCTGTACTGCGTGCAGAGCAATTCTGTGTTGCACATCACACATGAAAGGAGCCTTGATTTCCTTCATGGCACTCCAGAGAAACCCCAAGAACACTGTTTCAAGGCTAGAGGGATCCTGAGGTCACTGTAGCAACAAGAAAGAGCTCCGTGGACAAAAAATCAACTCGAGATGAGAGGTTTGTCCCTGGCTTCGACTCCAGAGGAATACCACCTTACCACAAGCACCTCAAGAGGAGGCTTCTCTCAGCTCTAGGTATGTGAGAAGGACCCTAAGATTGCGGCATCAAGTGGAATGGACACCGCGATGCCCTGAGTCGAAATAAGGCCGGATATCCCTGCAGTGACTGGAATGCAGGCTCGTCTTGCATCTCCCAAGACGAAAGGGTGTCTGAATCCCCTGTGGAGACCACAGAGAAAGACCTAGTTCCCCACCTCATCGCGACCGGAGGCCTCAAATCCTTTGAAAACTCCAGAGGTATGCGGAGATCAGTGCCTCCAAAGGAGACGATGCCTGACTCCTCGTGAAACTTGATAGGAGTCCCAGGATTCCTGTGGCACGTGGAAAGGGACACTTGGTCTCCCGTCTCAGCTGGAGAGGCGTCCCAATTGCCCTGCAAAGCCTCGAGGAGAATCCCGAGTTGTCCCTCGCAACTAGGCAGGAGTCCTGATGTCGCTGAAGAAACACGTGGGTGGAAGGGTCATCCCCGTCGTAACTCGAGAATATACCCCAGGTTCCCGCCGCAACTCGAGAAAAACCATGAGACTTCCCCCTCTCCAAGAGATGAGGCCCGATTCCCCTGCACTGCGTGCAGAGCAATTCCGAGTTGCACATCACACATGAAAGGAGCCTTGATTTCCTTGATGGCACTCCAGAGAAACCCCAAGAACACTGTTTCAAGGCTAGAGGGATCCTGAGGTCACTGTAGCAACACTAAAGAGCTCCGTGGACCAAGAATCAACACGAGATGAGAGGTTAGTCCCTGGCTTCGACTCCTGAGGAATACCACCTTACCACAAGCACCTCAAGAGGAGGCTTCTCTCAGCTCTAGGTATGTGAGAGGGATCCTGAGTTTGCGGCCTCAAGTGGAATGGACACCGCGATGCCCTGACTCGAAATAAGGCCGGATATCCCTGCAGTGACTTGAATGCAGGCTCGTCTTGCATCTCCCAAGAAGAAAGGATGTCTGAATCCCCTGTGGAGACCAGAGAGAAACACCTAGTTCCCCACCTCATCGCGACCGCAGGCCTCACATCCTTTGAAAACTCCAGAGGTACGCGGAGATCAGTGCCTCCAAAGGAGACGACGCCTGACTCCTCGTGAAACTTGATAGGAGTCCCAGGATTCCTGTGGCACTTGGAAAGGGAGCCTTGGTCTCCCGTCTCAGCTGGAGAGGCGTCCCAATTGCCCTGCCAAGCCTCGAGGAGAATCCCGAGTTGTCCCTCGCAACTAGGCAGGAGTCCTGACGTGGCTGAACAAACACGTGTGTGGAAGGGCCATCCCCGTCGTAACTCGAGAATATACCCCAGGTTCCCGCCGCAACTCGAGAAAAACCATGAGACTTCCCCCTCGCCGCGAGATGAGGCCCGATTCCCCTGCACTGCGTGCAGAGCAATTCCGTGTTGCACATCACACATGAAAGGAGCCTTGATTTCCTTGATGGCACTCCAGAGAAACCCCAAGAACACTGTTTCAAGGCTAGAGGGATCCTGAGGTCACTGTAGCAACACGAAAGAGCTCCGTGGGCCAAAAATCAACTCGAGATGAGAGGTTAGTCCCTGGCTTCGACTCCAGAGGAATACCACCTTACCACAAGCACCTCAAGAGGAGGCTTCTCTCAGCTCTAGGTATGTGAGAGGGACCCTGAGTTTGCGGCCTCAAGTGGAATGGACACCGCGATGCCCTGACGCGAAATAAGGCTGGATATCCCTGCAGTGACTTGAATGCAGGCTCGTCTTGCATCTCCCAAGATGAAAGGATGTCTGAATCCCCTGTGGAGACAACAGAGAAAGACCTAGTTCCCCACCTCATCGCGACCGGAGGCCTCACATCCTTTGAAAACTCCAGAGGTACGCGGAGATCAGTGCCTCCAAAGGAGACGATGCCTGACTCCTCGTGAAACTTGATAGGAGTCCCAGGATTACTGTGGCACGTGGAAAGGGACACTTGGTCTCCCGCCTCATCTGGAGAGGCGTCCCAATTGCCTTGCCAAGCCTCGAGGAGAATCCCGAGTTGTGTCTCGCAACTAGGCAAGAGTCCTGACGTGGCTGAACAAACACGTGTGTGGAAGGGCCATCCCCGTCGTAACTCGAGAATATACCCCAGGTTCCCGCCGCAACTCGAGAAAAACCATGAGACTTCCCCCTCGCCGCGAGATGAGGCCCGATTCCCCTGCACTGCGTGCAGAGCAATTCTGTGTTGCACATCACACATGAAAGGAGCCTTGATTTCCTTCATGGCACTCCAGAGAAACCCCAAGAACACTGTTTCAAGGCTAGAGGGATCCTGAGGTCACTGTAGCAACACGAAAGAGCTCCGTGAACCAAAAATCAACTCGAGATGAGAGGTTAGTCCCTGGCTTCGACTCCAGAGGAATACCACCTTACCACAAGCACCTCAAGAGGAGGCTTCTCTCAGCTCTAGGTATGTGAGAGGGACCCTGAGTTTGCGGCCTCAAGTGGAATGGACACCGCGATGCCCTGACTCGAAATAAGGCCGGATATCCCTGCAGTGACTTGAATGCAGGCTCGCCTTGCATCTCCAAGAAGAAAGGATGTCTGAATCCCCTGTGGAGACCACAGAGAAGCACCTAGTTCCCCACCTCATCGCGACCGCAGGCCTCACATCCTTTGAAAACTCCAGAGGTACGCAGAGATCAGTGCCTCCAAAGGAGACGATGCCTGACTCCTCGTGAAACTTGATAGGAGTCCAAGGATTCCTGTGGCACTTGGAAAGGGACCCTTGGTCTCCCGCCTCAGCTGGAGAGGCGTTCCAATTGCCCTGCCAAGCCTCGAGGAGAATCCCGAGTTGTCCCTCGCAACTAGGCAGGAGTCCTGACGTGGCTGAACAAACACGTGGGTGGAAGGGCCATCCCCGTCGTAACTCGAGAATATACCCCAGGTTCCCGCCGCAACTCGAGAAAAACCATGAGACTTCCCCCTCGATGCGAGATGAGGCCCGATTCCCCTGTACTGCGTGCAGAGCAATTCCGTCTTGCACATCACACATGAAAGGAGCCTTGATTTCCTTGATGGCAATCCAGAGAAACCCCAAGAACACTGTTTCAAGGATAGAGGGATCCTGAGGTCACTGTAGCAACACGAAAGAACTCTGTGGACCAAAAATCAACTCGAAAAGAGAGGTTAGTCCCTGGATTCGTCTCCAGAGGAATACCACCTTACCACAAGCACCTCAAGAGGAGGCTTCTCTCAGCTCTAGGTATGTGAGAGGGACCCTGAGTTTGCGGCCTCAAGTGGAATGGACACCGCGATGCCCTGACTCGAAATAAGGCCGGATATCCCTGCAGTGACTTCAATGCAGGCTCGTCTTGCATCTCCCAGGACGAAAGGATGTCTGAATCCCCTGTGGAAAGCACAGAGAAAGATTTAGTTCCCCACCTCATCGCGACCGATAGCCTCACATCCTTTGAAAACTCCAGAGGTACGCGGAGATCAGTGCCTCCAAAGGAGACGATGCCTGACTCCTCGTGAAACTTGATAGGAGTCCCAGGATTCCTGTGGCACGTGGAAAGGGACCCTTGGTCTCCCGCCTCAGCTGGAGAGGCGTCCCAATTGCCCTGCCAAGCCTCGAGGAGAATCCAGAGTTGTCCCTCGCAACTAGGCAGGAGTCCTGACGTCGCTGAAGAAACACGTGTGTGGAAGGGCCATCCCCGTCGTAACTCGAGAATATACCCCAGGTTCCCGCCGCAACTCGAGAAAAACCATGAGACTTCCCCCTCGCCGCGAGATGAGGCCCGATTCCGCTGCACTGCGTGCAGAGCAATTCCGTGTTGCACATCACACATGAAAGGAGCCTTGATTTCCTTGATGGCACTCCAGAGAAACCCCAAGAACACTGTTTCAAGGCTAGAGGGATCCTGAGGTCACTGTAGCAACACGAAAGAGCTCCATGGACCAAGAATCAACACGAGCTGAGAGGTTAGTCCCTGGCTTCGACTCCTGAGGAATACCACCTTACCACAAGCACCTCAAGAGGAGGCTTCTCTCAGCTCTAGGTATGTGAGAGGGACCCTGAGTTTGCGGCCTCAAGTGGAATGGACACCGCGATGCCCTGACGCGAAATAAGGCTGGATATCCCTGCAGTGACTTGAATGCAGGCTCGTCTTGCATCTCCCAAGAAGAAAGGATGTCTGAATCCCCTGTGGAGACCACAGAGAAACACCTAGTTCCCCACCTCATCACGACCGGAGGCCTCACATCCTTTGAAAACTCCAGAGGTACGCGGAGATCAGTGCCTTCAAAGGAGACGATGCCTGACTCCTCGTGAAAATTGATAGGAGTCCCAGGATTCTTGTGGCACGTGGAAAGGGACCCTTGGTCTCCCGCCTCAGCTGGAGAGGCGTCCCAATTGCCCTGCCAAGCCTCGAGGAGAATCCAGAGTTGTCCCTCGCAACTAGGCAGGAGTCCTGACGTGGCTGAACAAACACGTGGGTGGAAGGGCCATCCCCGTCGTAACTCGAGAATATACCCCAGGTTCCCGCCGCAACTCGAGAAAAACCATGAGACTTCCCCCTCGATGCGAGATGAGGCCCGATTCCCCTGTACTGCGTGCAGAGCAATTCCGTCTTGCACATCACACATGAAAGGAGCCTTGATTTCCTTGATGGCACTCCAGAGAAACCCCATGAACACTGTTTCAAGGCTAGAGGGATCCTGAGGTCACTGTAGCAACACGAAAGAACTCTGTGGACCAAAAATCAACTCGAAAAGAGAGGTTAGTCCCTGGATTCGTCTTCAGAGGAATACCACTTTACCACAAGCACCTCAAGAGGAGGCTTCTCTCAGCTCTAGGTATGTGAGAGGGACCCTGAGTTTGCGGCCTCAAGTGGAATGGACACCGCGATGCCCTGACTCGAAATAAGGCCGGATATCCCTGCAGTGACTTCAATGCAGGCTCGTCTTGCATCTCCCAGGAAGAAAGGATGTCTGAATCCCCTGTGGAAAGCACAGAGAAAGACTTAGTTCCCCACCTCATCGCGACCGATAGCCTCACATCCTTTGAAAACTCCAGAGGTACGCGGAGATCAGTGCCTCCAAAGGAGACGATGCCTGACTCCTCTTGAAACTTGATAGGAGTCCCAGGATTCCTGTGGCACTTGGAAAGGGACACTTGGTCTCCCGCCTCAGCTGGAGAGGCGTCCCAATTGCCCTGCCAAGCCTCGAGGCGAATCCAGAGTTGTCCCTTGCAACTAGGCAGGAGTCCTGACGTGGCTGAAAAAACACGTGGGTGGAAGGGCCATTCCCGTCGTAACTCGAGAAAAACCATGAGACTTCCCCCTCGCCGCGAGATGAGGCCCGATTCCCCTGCACTGCGTGCAGAGCAATTCCGTGTTGCACATCACACATGAAAGGAGCCTTGATTTCCTTGATGGCACTCCAGAGAAACCCCAAGAACACTGTTTCAAGGCTAGAGGGATCCTGAGGTCACTGTAGCAACACGAAAGAGCTCCGTGGACCAAAAATCAACACGAGATGAGAGGTTAGTCCCTGGCTTCGACTCCTGAGGAATACCACCTTACCACAAGCACCTCAAGAGGAGGCTTCTCTCAGCTCTAGGTATGTGAGAGGGATCCTGAATTTGCGGCCTCAAGTGGAATGGACACCGCGATGCCCTGACTCGAAATAAGGCCGGATATCCCTGCAGTGACTTGAATGCAGGCTCGTCTTGCATCTCCCAAGAAGCAAGGATGTCTGAATCCCCTGTGGAGACCACAGAGAAAGACCTAGTTCCCCACCTCATCGTGACCAGAGGCCTCACATCCTTTGAAAACTCCAGAGGTACGCGGAGATCAGTGCCTCCAAAGGAGACGATGCCTGACTCCTCGTGAAACTTGATAGGAGTCCCAGGATTCTTGTGGCAAGTGGAAAGGGACCCTTGGTCTCCCGCCTCAGCTGGAGAGGCGTTCCAATTGCCCTGCCAAGCCTCGAGGAGAATCCCGAGTTGTCCCTCGCAACTAGGCAGGAGTCCTGACGTCGCTGAAGAAACACGTGGGTGGAAGGGCCATCCCCATCGTAACTCGAGAATATACCCCAGGTTCCCGCCGCAACTGGAGAAAAACCATGAGACTTCCCCCTCGATGAGAGATGAGGCCCGATACCCCTGTACTGCGTGCAGAGCAATTCCGTCTTGCACATCACACATGAAAGGAGCCTTGATTTCCTTGATGGCACTCCAGAGAAACCCCAAGAACACTGTTTCAAGGCTAGAGGGATCCTGAGGTCACTGTAGCAACACGAAAGAACTCTGTGGACCAAAAATCAACTCGAAAAGAGAAGTTAGTCCCTGGATTCGTCTCCAGAGGAATACCACCTTACCACAAGCACCTCAAGAGGAGGCTTCTCTCAGCTCTAGGTATGTGAGAGGGACCCTGAGTTTGCGGCCTCAAGTGGAATGGACACCGCGATGCCCTGACTCGAAATAAGGCCGGATATCCCTGCAGTGACTTCAATGCAGGCTCGTCTTGCATCTCCCAGGAAGAAAGGATGTCTGAATCCCCTGTGGAAAGCACAGAGAAAGACTTAGTTCCCCACCTCTTCGCGACCGATAGCCTCACATCCTTTGAAAACTCCAGAGGTACGCGGAGATCAGTGCCTCCAAAGGAGACGATGCCTGACTTCTCGTGAAACTTGATAGGAGTCCCAGGATTCCTGTGGCACTTGGAAAGGGACACTTGGTCTCCCGCCTCAGCTGGAGAGGCGTCCCAATTGCCCTGCCAAGCCTCGAGGCAAATCCAGAGTTGTCCCTTGCAACTAGGCAGGAGTCCTGACGTGGCTGAACAAACACGTGGGTGGAAGGGCCATCCCCGTCGTAACTCGAGAATATACCCCAGGTTCCCGCCGCAACTCGAGAAAAACCATGAGACTTCCCCCTCGCCGCGAGATGAGGCCCGATTCCCCTGCACTGCGTGCAGAGCAATTCCGTGTTGCACATCACACATGAAAGGAGCCTTGATTTCCTTGATGGCACTCCAGAGAAACCCCAAGAACACTGTTTCAAGGCTAGAGGGATCCTGAGGTCACTGTAGCAACACGAAAGAGCTCCGTGGGCCAAAAATCAACTCGAGATGAGAGGTTAGTCCCTGGCTTCGACTCCAGAGGAATACCACCTTACCACAAGCACCTCAAGAGGAGGCTTCTCTCAGCTCTAGGTATGTGAGAGGGACCCTGAGTTTGCGGCCTCAAGTGGAATGGACACCGCGATGCCCTGACGCGAAATAAGGCTGGATATCCCTGCAGTGACTTGAATGCAGGCTCGTCTTGCATCTCCCAAGATGAAAGGATGTCTGAATCCCCTGTGGAGACCACAGAGAAAGACCTAGTTCCCCACCTCATCGCGACCGGAGGCCTCACATCCTTTGAAAACTCCAGAGGTATGCGTAGATCAGTGCCTCCAAAGGAGACGATGCCTGACTCCTCGTGAAACTTGATAGAAGACCCAGGATTCCTGTGGCACGTGGAAAGGGACCCTTGGTCTCCCGTCTCAGCTGGAGAGGCGTCCCAATTGCCCTGCAAAGCCTCGAGGAGAATCCCGAGTTGTCCCTCGCAACTAGGCAGGAGTCCTGACATGGCTGAACACACACGTGTGTGGAAGGGCCATCCCCGTCCTAACTCGAGAATATACCCCAGGTTCCCGCCGCAACTCGAGAAAAACCATGAGACTTCCCCCTAGCCGCGAGATGAGGCCCGATTCCCCTGCACTGCGTGCAGAGCAACTCCGTGCTGCACATCACACATGAAAGGAGCCTTGATTTCCTTGATGGCACTCCAGAGAAACCCCAAGAACACTGTTTCAAGGCTAGAGGGATCCTGAGGTCACTGTAGCAACACGAAAGAGCTCCGTGGACCAAGAATCAACACGAGATGAGAGGTTAGTCCCTGGCTTCGACTCCTGAGGAATACCACCTTACCACAAGCACCTCAAGAGGAGGCTTCTCTCAGCTCTAGGTATGTGAGAGGGATCCTGAGTTTGCGGCCTCAAGTGGAATGGACACCGCGATGCCCTGACTCGAAATAAGGCCGGATATCCCTGCAGTGACTTGAATGCAGGCTCGTCTTGCATCTCCCAAGAAGAAAGGATGTCTGAATCCCCTGTGGAGACCACAGAGAAACACCTAGTTCCCCACCTCATCACGACCGGAGGCCTCACATCCTTTGAAAACTCCAGAGGTACGCGGAGATCAGTGCCTTCAAAGGAGACGATGCCTGACTCCTCGTGAAACTTGATAGTAGTCCCAGGATTCTTGTGGCACGTGGAAAGGGACCCTTGGTCTCCCGCCTCAGCTGGAGAGGCGTCCCAATTGCCCTGCCAAGCCTCGAGGAGAATCCAGAGTTGTCCCTCGCAACTAGGCAGGAGTCCTGACGTGGCTGAACAAACACGTGGGTGGAAGGGCCATCCCCGTCGTAACTCGAGAATATACCCCATGTTCCCGCCGCAACTCGAGAAAAACCATGAGACTTCCCCCTCGATGCGAGATGAGGCCCGATTCCCCTGTACTGCGTGCAGAGCAATTCCGTCTTGCACATCACACATGAAAGGAGCCTTGATTTCCTTGATGGCACTCCAGAGAAACCCCAAGAACACTGTTTCAAGGATAGAGGGATCCTGAGGTCACTGTAGCAACACGAAAGAACTCTGTGGACCAAAAATCAACTCGAAAAGAGAGGTTAGTCCCTGGATTCGTCTCCAGAGGAATACCACCTTACCACAAGCACCTCAAGAGGAGGCTTCTCTCAGCTCTAGGTATGTGAGAGGGACCCTGAGTTTGCGGCCTCAAGTGGAATGGACACCGCGATGCCCTGACTCGAAATAAGGCCGGATATCACTGCAGTGACTTCAATGCAGGCTCGTCTTGCATCTCCCAGGACGAAAGGATGTCTGAATCCCCTGTGGAAAGCACAGAGAAAGACTTAGTTCCCCACCTCATCGCGACCGATAGCCTCACATCCTTTGAAAACTCCAGAGGTACGCGGAGATCAGTGCCTCCAAAGGAGACGATGCCTGACTCCTCGTGAAACTTGATAGGAGTCCCAGGATTCCTGTGGCACTTGGAAAGGGACACTTGGTCTCCCGCCTCAGCTGGAGAGGCATCCCAATTGCCCTGCAAATCCTCGAGGAGAATCCAGAGTTGTCCCTCGCACCTAGGCAGGAGTCCTGACGTCGCTGAAGAAACACGTGGGTGGAAGGGCCATCCCCGTCGTAACTCGAGAATATACCCCAGGTTCCCGCCGCAACTCGAGAAAAACCATGAGACTTCCCCCTCGCCGCGAGATGAGGCCCGATTCCCCTGCACTGCGTGCAGAGCAATTCCGTGTTGCACATCACACATGAAAGGAGCCTTGATTTCCTTGATGGCACTCCAGAGAAACCCCAAGAACACTGTTTCAAGGCTAGAGGGATCCTGAGGTCACTGTAGCAACAAGAAAGAGCTCCGTGGGCCAAAAATCAACTCGAGATGAGAGGTTAGTCCCTGGCTTCGACTCCAGAGGAATACCACCTTACCACAAGCACCTCAAGAGGAGGCTTCTCTCAGCTCTAGGTATGTGAGAGGGACCCTGAGTTTGCGGCCTCAAGTGGAATGGACACCGCGATGCCCTGACGCGAAATAAGGCCGGATATCCCTGCAGTGACTTGAATGCAGGCTCGTCTTGCATCTCCCAAGATGAAAGGATGTCTGAATCCCCTGTGGAGACCACAGAGAAAGACCTAGTTCCCCACCTCATCGCGACCGGAGGCCTCACATCCTTTGAAAACTCCAGAGGTACGCGGAGATCAGTGCCTCCAAAGGAGACGATGCCTGACTCCTCGTGAAACTTGATAGGAGTCCCAGGATTCCTGTGGCACGTGGAAAGGGACCCTTGGTCTCCCGCCTCAGCTGGAGAGGCGTCCCAATTGCCTTGCCAAGCCTCGAGGAGAATCCCGAGTTGTGTCTCGCAACTAGGCAAGAGTCCTGACGTGGCTGAACAAACACGTGGGTGGAAGGGCCATCCCCGTCGTAACTCGAGAATATACCCCAGGTTCCCGCCGCAACTCGAGAAAAACCATGAGACTTCCCCCTCGCCGCGAGATGAGGCCCGATTCCCCTGCACTGCGTGCAGAGCAATTCTGTGTTGCACATCACACATGAAAGGAGCCTTGATTTCCTTCATGGCACACCAGAGAAACCCCAAGAACACTGTTTCAAGGCTAGAGGGATCCTGAGGTCACTGTAGCAACACGAAAGAGCTCTGTGGACCCAAAATCAACTCGAGATGAGAGGTTAGTCCCTGGCTTCGACTCCAGAGGAATACCACCTTACCACAAGCACCTCAAGAGGAGGCTTCTCTCAGCTCTAGGTACGTGAGAGGGATCCTGAGTTTGCGGCCTCAAGTGGAATGGACACCGCGATGCCCTGACTCGAAATAAGGCCGGATATCCCTGCAGTGACTTGAATGCAGGCTCGTCTTGCATCTCCCAAGAAGAAAGGATGTCTGAATCCCCTCTGGAGACCACAGAGAAACACCTAGTTCCCCACCTCATCGCGACCGGAGGCCTCACATCCTTTGAAAACTCCAGAGGTTCGCGGAGATCAGTGCCTCCAAAGGAGACGATGCCTGACTCCTCGTGAAACTTGATAGGAGTCCCAGGATTCTTGTGGCACGTGGAAAGGGACCCTTGGTCTCTCGCCTCAGCTGGAGAGGCGTTCCAATTGCCCTGCCAAGCCTCGAGGAGAATCCCGAGTTGTCCCTCGCAACTAGGCAGGAGTCCTGACGTGGCTGAACAAACACGTGGGTGGAAGGGCCATCCCCGTCGTAACTCGAGAATATACCCCAGGTTCCCGCCGCAACTCGAGAAAAACCATGAGACTTCCCCCTCGATGCGAGATGAGGCCCGATTCCCCTGTACTGCGTGCAGAGCAATTCCGTCTTGCACATCACACATGAAAGGAGCCTTGATTTCCTTGATGGCACTCCAGAGAAACCCCAAGAACACTGTTTCAAGGATAGAGGGATCCTGAGGTCACTGTAGCAACACGAAAGAACTCTGTGGACCAAAAATCAACTCGAAAAGAGAGGTTAGTCCCTGGATTCGTCTCCAGAGGAATACCACCTTACCACAAGCACCTCAAGAGGAGGCTTCTCTCAGCTCTAGGTATGTGAGAGCGACCCTGAGTTTGCGGCCTCAAGTGGAATGGACACCGCGATGCCCTTACGCGAAATAAGGCCGGATATCCCTGCAGTGACTTGAATGCAGGCTCGTCTTGCATCTCCCAGGACGAAAGGATGTCTGAATCCCCTGTGGAAAGCACAGAGAAAGACTTAGTTCCCCACCTCATCGCGACCGATAGCCTCACATCCTTTGAAAACTCCAGAGGTACGCGGAGATCAGTGCCTCCAAAGGAGACGATGCCTGAGTCCTCGTGAAACTTGATAGGAGTCCCAGGATTCCTGTGGCACTTGGAAAGGGACACTTGGTCTCCCGCCTCAGCTGGAGAGGCGTCCCAATTGCCCTGCCAAGCCTCGAGGAGAATCCAGAGTTGTCCCTCGAAACTAGGCAGGAGTCCTGACGTCGCTGAAGAAACACGTGGGTGGAAGGGCCATCCCCGTCGTAACTCGAGAATATACCCCAGGTTCCCGCCGCAACTCGAGAAAAACCATGAGACTTCCCCCTCGCCACAAGATGAGGCCCGATTCCCCTGCACTGCGTGCAGAGCAATTCCGTGTTGCACATCACACATGAAAGGAGCCTTGATTTCCTTGATGGCACTCCAGAGAAACCCCAAGAACACTGTTTCAAGGCTAGAGGGATCCTGAGGTCACTGTAGCAACACGAAAGAGCTCCGTGGGCCAAAAATCAACTCGAGATGAGAGGTTAGTCCCTGGCTTCGACTCCAGAGGAATACCACGTTACCACACGCACCTCAAGAGGAGGCTTCTCTCAGCTCTAGGTATGTGAGAGGGACCCTGAGTTTGCGGCCTCAAGTGGAATGGACACCGCGATGCCCTGACGCGAAATAAGGCTGGATATCCCTGCAGTGACTTGAATGCAGGCTCGTCTTGCATCTCCCAAGATGAAAGGATGTCTGAATCCCCTGTGGAGACCACAGAGAAAGACCTAGTTCCCCACCTCATCGCGACCGGAGGCCTCACATCCTTTGAAAACTCCAGAGGTACGCGGAGATCAGTGCCTCCAAAGGAGACGATGCCTGACTCCTCGTGAAACTTGATAGGAGTCCCAGGATTCCTGTGGCACGTGGAAAGGGACCCTTGGTCTCCCGCCTCAGCTGGAGAGGAGTCCCAATTGCCTTGCCAAGCCTCGAGGAGAATCCCGAGTTGTGTCTCGCAACTAGGCAAGAGTCCTGACGTGGCTGAACAAACACGTGTGTGGAAGGGCCATCCCCGTCGTAACTCGAGAATATACCCCAGGTTCCCGCCGCAACTCGAGAAAAACCATGAGACTTCCCCCTCGCCGCGAGATGAGGCCCGATTCCCCTGCACTGCGTGCAGAGCAATTCTGTGTTGCACATCACACATGAAAGGAACCTTGATTTCCTTCATGGCACTCCAGAGAAACCCCAAGAACACTGTTTCAAGGCTAGAGGGATCCTGAGGTCACTGTAGCAACACGAAAGAGCTCCGTGGACCAAAAATCAACTCGAGATGAGAGGTTAGTCCCTGGCTTCGACTCCAGAGGAATACCACCTTACCACAAGCACCTCAAGAGGAGGCTTCTCTCAGCTCTAGGTATGTGAGAGGGACCCTGAGTTTGCGGCCTCAAGTGGAATGGACACCGCGATGCTCTGACTCGAAATAAGGCCGGATATCCCTGCAGTGACTTGAATGCAGGCTCGTCTTGCATCTCCCAAGAAGAAAGGATGTCTGAATCCCCTGTGGAGACCACAGAGAAACACCTAGTTCCCCACCTCATCGCGACCGGAGGCCTCACATCCTTTGAAAACTCCAGCGGTTCGCGGAGATCAGTGCCTCCAAAGGAGACGATGCCTGACTCCTCGTGAAACTTGATAGGAGTCCCAGGATTCTTGTGGCACGTGGAAAGGGACCCTTGGTCTCCCGCCTCAGCTGGAGAGGCGTTCCAATTGCCCTGCCAAGCCTCGAGGAGAATCCCGAGTTGTCCCTCGCAACTAGGCAGGAGTCCTGACGTGGCTGAACAAACACGTGGGTGGAAGGGCCATCCCCCTCGTAACTCGAGAATATACCCCAGGTTCCCGCCGCAACTCGAGAAAAACCATGAGACTTCCCCCTCGCCGCGAGATGAGGCCCGATTCCCCTGCACTGCGTGCAGAGCAATTCCGTCTTGCACATCACACATGAAAGGAGCCTTGATTTCCTTGATGGCACTCCAGAGAAACCCCAAGAACACTGTTTCAAGGATAGAGGGATCCTGAGGTCACTGTAGCAACACGAAAGAACTCTGTGGACCAAAAATCAACTCGAAAAGAGAGGTTAGTCCCTGGATTCGTCTCCAGAGGAATACCACCTTACCACAAGCACCTCAAGAGGAGGCTTCTCTCAGCTCTAGGTATGTGAGAGGGACCCTGAGTTTGCGGCCTCAAGTGGAATGGACACCGCGATGCCCTGACTCGAAATAAGGCCGGATATCCCTGCAGTGACTTCAATGCAGGCTCGTCTTGCATCTCCCAGGACGAAACGATGTCTGAACCCCCTGTGGCAAGCACAGAGAAAGACTTAGTTCCCCACCTCATCGCGACCGATAGCCTCACATCCTTTGAAAACTCCAGAGGTACGCGGAGATCAGTGCCTCCAAAGGAGACGATGCCTGACTCCTCGTGAAACTTGATAGGAGTCCCAGGATTCCTGTGGCACTTGGAAAGGGACACTTGGTCTCCCACCTCAGCTGGAGAGGCGTCCCAATTGCCCTGCCAAGCCTCTAGGAGAATCCCGAGTTGTCCCTCGCAACTAGGCAGGAGTCCTGACATGGCTGAACACACACGTGTGTGGAAGGGCCATCCCCGTCGTAACTCGAGAATATACCCCAGGTTCCCGCCGCAACTCGAGAAAAACCATGAGACTTCCCCCTCGCCGCGAGATGAGGCCCGATTCCCCTGCACTGCGTGCAGAGCAATTCCGTGTTTCACATCACACATGAAAGGAGCCTTGATTTCCTTGATGGCACTCCAGAGAAACCCCAAGAAGACTGTTTCAAGGCTAGAGGGATCCTGAGGTCACTGTAGCAACACGAAAGAGCTCCGTGGACCAAGAATCAACACGAGGTGAGAGGTTAGTCCCTGGCTTCGACTCCTGAGGAATACCACCTTACCACAAGCACCTCAAGAGGAGGCTTCTCTCAGCTCTAGGTATGTGAGAGGGATCCTGAGTTTGCGGCCTCAAGTGGAATGGACACCGCGATGCCCTGACGCGAAATAAGGCCGGATATCCCTGCAGTGACTTGAATGCAGGCTCGTCTTGCATCTCCCAAGAAGAAAGGATGTCTGAATCCCCTGTGGAGACCACAGAGAAACACCTAGTTCCCCATCTCATCGCGACCGGAGGCCTCACATCCTTTGAAAACTCCCCAGGTACGCGGAGATCAGTGCCTCCAGAGGAGACGATGCCTGACTCCTCGTGAAACTTGATAGGAGTCCCAGGATTCTTGTGGCACGTGGAAAGGGACCCTTGGTCTCCCGCCTCAGGTGGAGAGGCGTCCCAATTGCCCTGCCAAGCCTCGAGGAGAATCCAGAGTTGTCCCTCGCAACTAGGCAGGAGTCCTGACGTGGCTGAACAAACACGTGGGTGGAAGGGCCATCCCCGTCGTAACTCGAGAATATACCCCAGGTTCCCGCCGCAACTCGAGAAAAACCATGAGACTTCCCCCTCGATGCGAGATGAGGCCCGATTCCCCTGTACTGCGTGCAGAGCAATTCCGTCTTGCACATCACACATGAAAGGAGCCTTGATTTCCTTGATGGCACTCCAGAGAAACCCCAAGAACACTGTTTCAAGGATAGAGGGATCCTGAGGTCACTGTAGCAACACGAAAGAGCTCCGTGGACCAAAAATCAACTCAAGATGAGAGGTTAGTCCCTGGCTTCAACTCCAGAGGAATACCACCTTACCACAAGCACCTCAAGAGGAGGCTTCTCTCAGCTCTAGGTATGTGAGAGGGACCCTGAGTTTGCGGCCTCAAGTGGAATGGACACCGCGATGCCCTGACTCGAAATAAGGCCGTATATCCCTGCAGTGACTGGAATGCAGGCTCGTCTTGCATCTCCCAAGACGAAAGGGTGTCTGAATCCCCTGTGGAGACCACAGAGAAAGACCTAGTTCCCCACCTTATCGCGACAGGAGGCCTCAAATCCTTTGAAAACTCCAGAGGTTTGCGGAGATCAGTGCCTCCAAAGGAAACGATGCCTGACTCCTCGTGAAACTTGATAGGAGACCCAGGATTCCTGTGGCATGTGGAAAGGGACCCTTGGTCTCCCGCCTCAGCTGGAGAGGCGTCCCAATTGCCCTGCAAAGCCTCGAGGAAAATCCCGAGTTGTCCCTCGCAACTAGGCAGGAGTCCTGACGTCGCTGAAGAAACACGTGTGTGGAAGGGCCATCCCCGTCGTAACTCGAGAATTTACCCCAGGTTCCCGCCGCAACTCGAGAAAAACCATGAGACTTCCCCCTCGCCGCGAGATGAGGCCCGATTCCCCTGCACTGCGTGCAGAGCAATTCCGTGTTGCACATCACACATGAAAGGAGCCTTGATTTCCTTGATGGCACTCCAGAGAAACCTCAAGAACACTGTTTCAAGGCTAGAGGGATCCTGAGGTCACTGTAGCAACACGAAAGAGCTCCGTGGGCCAAATATCAACTCGAGATGAGAGGTTAGTCCCTGGCTTCAACTCCAGAGGTATACCACCTTACCTCAAGCACCTCAAGAGGAGGCTTCTCTCAGCTCTAGGTATGTGAGAGGGACCCTGAGTTTGCGGCCTCAAGTGGAATGGACACCGCGATGCCCTGACTCGAAATAAGGCTGGATATCCCTGCAGTGACTTGAATGCAGGCTCGTCTTGCATCTCCCAAGATGAAAGGATGTCTGAATCCCCTGTGGAGACCACAGAGAAAGACCTAGTTCCCCACCTCATCGCGACCGGAGGCCTCACATCCTTTGAAAACTCCCCAGGTACGCGGAGATCAGTGCCTCCAAAGGAGACGATGCCTGACTCCTCGTGAAACTTGATAGGAGTCCCAGGATTCCTGTGGCACGTGGAAAGGGACCCTTGGTCTCCCGCCTCAGCTGGAGAGGCGTCCCAATTGCCTTGCCAAGCCTCGAGGAGAATCCCGAGTTGTGTCTCGCAACTAGGCAAGAGTCCTGACGTGGCTGAACAAACACGTGTGTGGAAGGGCCATCCCCGTCGTAACTCGAGAATATACCCCAGGTTCCCGCCGCAACTCGAGAAAAACCATGAGACTTCCCCCTCGCCGCGAGATGAGGCCCGATTCCCCTGTACTGCGTGCAGAGCAATTCTGTGTTGCACATCACACATGAAAGGAGCCTTGATTTCCTTCATGGCACTCCAGAGAAACCCCAAGAACACTGTTTCAAGGCTAGAGGGATCCTGAGGTCACTGTAGCAACACGAAAGAGCTCCGTGGACCAAAAATCAACTCGAGATGAGAGGTTAGTCCCTGGCTTCGACTCCAGAGGAATACCACCTTACCACAAGCACCTCAAGAGGAGGCTTCTCTCAGCTCTAGGTATGTGAGAGGGACCCTGAGTTTGGGGCCTCAAGTGGAATGGACACCGCGATGCCCTGACTCGAAATAAGGCCGGATATCCCTGCAGTGACTGGAATGCAGGCTCGTCTTGCATCTCCCAAGACGAAAGGGTGTCTGAATCCCCTGTGGAGACCACAGAGAAAGACCTAGTTCCCCACCTCATCGCGACAGGAGGCCACAAATCCTTTGAAAACTCCAGAGGTATGCGGAGATCAGTGCCTCCAAAGGAGACGATGCCTGAGTCCTCGTGAAACTTGATAGGAGACCCAGGATTCCTGTGGCACGTGGAAAGGGACCCTTGGTCTCCCGTCTCAGCTGGAGAGGCGTCCCAATTGCCCTGCAAAGCCTCTAGGAGAATCCCGAGTTGTCCCTCGCAACTAGGCAGGAGTCCTGACATGGCTGAACACACACGTGTGTGGAAGGGCCATCCGCGTCGTAACTCGAGAATATACCCCAGGTTCCCGCCGCAACTCGAGAAAAACCATGAGACATCCCCCTCGATGCGAGATGAGGCCCGATTCCCCTGTACTGCGTGCAGAGCAATTCCGTCTTGCACATCACACATGAAAGGAGCCTTGATTTCCTTGATGGCACTCCAGAGAAACCCCAAGAACACTGTTTCAAGGATAGAGGGATCCTGAGGTCACTGTAGCAACACGAAAGAACTCTGTGGACCAAAAATCAACTCGAAAAGAGAGGTTAGTCCCTGGATTCGTCTCCAGAGGAATACCACCTTACCACAAGCACCTCAAGAGGAGGCTTCTCTCACCTCTAGGTATGTGAGAGGGACCCTGAGTTTGCGGCCTCAAGTGGAATGGACACCTCGATGCCCTGACTCGAAATAAGGCCGGATATCCCTGCAGTGACTTCAATGCAGGCTCGTCTTGCATCTCCCAGGACGAAAGGATGTCTGAATTCCCTGTGGAAAGCACAGAGAAAGACTTAGTTCCCTACCTCATCGCGACCGATAGCCTCACATCCTTTGAAAACTCCAGAGGTACGCGGAGATCAGTGCCTCCAAAGGAGACGACGCCTGACTCCTCGTGAAACTTGATAGGAGTCCCAGGATTCCTGTGGCACTTGGAAAGGGACACTTGGTCTCCCGCCTCAGCTGGAGAGGCGTCCCAATTGCCCTGCCAAGCATCGAGGAGAATCCAGAGTTGTCCCTCGCAACTAGGCAGGAGTCCTGACGTCGCTGAAGAAACACGTGGGTGGAAGGGCCATCCCCGTCGTAACTCGAGAATATACCCCAGGTTCCCGCCGCAACTCGAGAAAAACCATGAGACTTCCCCCTCGCCGCGAGATGAGGCCTGATTCCCCTGCACTGCGTGCAGAGCAATTCCGTCTTGCACATCACACATGAAAGGAACCTTGATTTCCTTGATGGCACTCCAGAGAAACCCCAAGAACACTGTTTCAAGGCTAGAGGGATCCTGAGGTCACTGTAGCAACACGAAAGAGCTCCGTGGGCCAAAAATCAACTCGAGATGAGAGGTTAGTCCCTGGCTTCGACTCCAGAGGAATACCACCTTACCACAAGCACCTCAAGAGGAGGCTTCTCTCAGCTCTAGGTATGTGAGAGGGACCCTGAGTTTGCGGCCTCAAGTGGAATGGACACCGCGATGCCCTGACGCGAAATAAGGCCGGATATCCCTGCAGTGACTTGAATGCACTCTTGTCTTGCATCTCCCAAGAAGAAAGGATGTCTGAATCCCCTGTGGAGACCACAGAGAAAGACCTAGTTCCCCACCTCATCGCGACCGGAGGCCTCACATCCTTTGATAACTCCAGTGGTACGCGGAGATCAGTGCCTCCAAAGGAGACGATGCCTGACTCCTCGTGAAACTTGATAGGAGTCCCAGGATTCCTGTAGCAGGTGGAAGGGGACCCATGGTCTCCCGCCTCAGCTGGAGAGGCGTCCCAATTGCCTTGCCAAGCCTCGAGGAGAATCCCGAGTTGTGTCTCGCAACTAGGCAAGAGTCCTGACGTGGCTGAACAAACACGTGTGTGGAAGGGCCATCCCCGTCGTAACTCGAGAATATACCCCAGGTTCCCGCCGCAACTCGAGAAAAACCATGAGACTTCCCCATCGCCGCGAGATGAGGCCCGATTCCCCTGCACTGCGTGCAGAGCAATTCTGTGTTGCACATCACACATGAAAGGAGCCTTGATTTCCTTGATGGCACTCCAGAGAAACCCCAAGAACACTGTTTCAAGGCTAGAGGGATCCTGAGGTCACTGTAGCAACACGAAAGAGCTCCGTGGGCCAAAAATCAACTCGAGATGAGAGGTTAGTCCCTGGCTTCGACTCCAGAGGAATACCACCTTACCACAAGCACCTCAAGAGGAGGCTTCTCTCAGCTCTAGGTATGTGAGAGGGATCCTGAGTTTGCGGCCTCAAGTGGAATGGACACCGCGATGCCCTGACTCGAAATAAGGCCGGATATCCCTGCAGTGACTTGAATGCAGGCTCGTCTTGCATCTCCCAAGAAGAAAGGATGTCTGAATCCCCTGTGGAGACAACAGAGAAACACCTAGTTCCCCACCTCATCGCGACCGCAGGCCTCACATCCTTTGAAAACTCCAGAGGTACGCGGAGATCAGTGCCTCCAAAGGAGACGATGCCTGACTCCTCGTGAAACTTGATAGGAGTCCCAGGATTCTTGTGGCACGTGGAAAGGGACCCTTGGTCTCCCGCCTCAGCTGGAGAGGCGTTCCAATTGCCCTGCCAAGCCTCGAGGAGAATCCCGAGTTGTCCCTCGCAACTAGGCAGGAGTCCGGACGTGGCTGAACAAACACGTGGGTGGAAGGGCCATCCCAGTCGTAACTCGAAAATATACCCCAGGTTCCCGCCGCAACTCCAGAAAAACCATGAGACTTCCCCCTCGCCGCGAGATGAGGCGCGATTCCCCTGCACTGCGTGCAGAGCAATTCCGTGTTGCACATCACACATGAAAGGAGCCTTGATTTCCTTGATGGCACTCCAGAGAAACCCCAAGAACACTGTTTCAAGGATAGAGGGATCCTGAGGTCACTGTAGAAACACGAAAGAGCTCCGTGGACCAAGAATCAACACGAGATGAGAGGTTAGTCCCTGGCTTCGACTCCTGAGGAATACCACCTTACCACAAGCACCTCAAGAGGAGGCTTCTCTCAGCTCTAGGTATGTGAGAGGGACCCTGAGTTTGCGGCCTCAAGTGGAATGGACACCGCGATGCCCTGACGCGAAATAAGGCCGGATATCCCTGCAGTGACTGGAATGCAGGCTCGTCTTGCATCTCCCAAGAAGAAAGGATGTCTGAATTCCCTGTGGAGACCACAGAGAAACACCTGGTTCCCCACCTCATCGCGACCGGAGGCCTCACATTCTTTGAAAACTCCAGAGGTACGCGGAGATCAGTGCCTCCAAAGGAGACGATGCCTGACTCCTCGTGAAACTTGATAGGAGTCCCAGGATTCTTGTGGCACGTGGAAAGGGACCCTTGGTCTCCCGCCTCAGCTGGAGAGGCGTCCCAATTGCCCTGCTAGCCTCGAGGAGAATCCAGAGTTGTCCCTCGCAACTAGGCAGGAGTCCTGACGTGACTGAACAAACACGTGGGTGGAAGGGCCATCCCCGTCGTAACTCGAGAATATACCCCAGGTTCCCGCCGCAACTCGAGAAAAACCATGAGACTTCCCCCTCGATGCGAGATGAGGCCCGATTCCCCTGTACTGCGTGCAGAGCAATTCCGTCTTGCACATCACACATGAAAGGAGCCTTGATTTCCTTGATGGCACTCCAGAGAAACCCCAAGAACACTGTTTAAAGGATAGAGGGATCCTGAGGTCACTGTAGCAACACGAAAGAACTCTGTGGACCAAAAATCAACTCGAAAAGAGAGGTTAGTCCCTGGATTCGTCTCCAGAGGAATACCACCTTACCACAAGCACCTCAAGAGGAGGCTTCTCTCAGCTCTAGGTATGTGAGAGGGACCCTGAGTTTGCGGCCTCAAGTGGAATGGACACCGCGATGCCCTGACTCGAAATAAGGCCGGATATCCCTGCAGTGACTTCAATGCAGGCTCGTCTTGCATCTCCCAAGATGAAAGGATGTCTGAATCCCCTGTGGAGACCACAGAGAAAGACCTAGTTCCCCACCTCATCGCGACCGGAGGCCTCACATCCTTTGATAACTCCAGTGGTACGCGGAGATCAGTGCCTCCAAAGGAGACGATGCCTGACTCCTCGTGAAACTTGATAGGAGTCCCAGGATTCCTGTGGCAGGTGGAAGGGGACCCTTGGTCTCCCGCCTCAGCTGGAGAGGCGTCCCAATTGCCTTGCCAAGCCTCGAGGAGAATCCCGAGTTGTGTCTCGCAACTAGGCAAGAGTCCTGACTTGGCTGAACAAACACGTGTGTGGAAGGGCCATCCCCGTCGTAACTCGAGAATATACCCCAGGTTCCCGCCGCAACTCGAGAAAAACCATGAGACTTCCCCATCGCCGCGAGATGAGGCCCGATTCCCCTGCACTGCGTGCAGAGCAATTCTGTGTTGCACATCACACATGAAAGGAGCCTTGATTTCCTTGATGGCACTCCAGAGAAACCCCAAGAACACTGTTTCAAGGCTAGAGGGATCCTGAGGTCACTGTAGCAACACGAAAGAGCTCCGTGGGCCAAAAATCAACTCGAGATGAGAGGTTAGTCCCTGGCTTCGACTCCAGAGGAATACCACCTTACCACAAGCACCTCAAGAGGAGGCTTCTCTCAGCTCTAGGTATGTGAGAGGGATCCTGAGTTTGCGGCCTCAAGTGGAATGGACACCGCGATGCCCTGACTCGAAATAAGGCCGGATATCCCTGCAGTGACTTGAATGCAGGCTCGTCTTGCATCTCCCAAGAAGAAAGGATGTCTGAATCCCCTGTGGAGACCACAGAGAAACACCTAGTTCCCCACCTCATCGCGACCGCAGGCCTCACATCCTTTGAAAACTCCAGAGGTACGCGGAGATCAGTGCCTCCAAAGGAGACGATGCCTGACTCCTCGTGAAACTTGATAGGAGTCCCAGGATTCTTGTGGCACGTGGAAAGGGACCCTTGGTCTCCCGCCTCAGCTGGAGAGGCGTTCCAATTGCCCTGCCAAGCCTCGAGGAGAATCCAGAGTTGTCCCTCGCAACTAGGCAGGAGTCCGGACGTGGCTGAACAAACACGTGGGTGGAAGGGCCATCCCAGTCGTAACTCGAAAATATACCCCAGGTTCCCGCCGCAACTCCAGAAAAACCATGAGACTTCCCCCTCGCCGCGAGATGAGGCGCGATTCCCCTGCACTGCGTGCAGAGCAATTCCGTGTTGCACATCACACATGAAAGGAGCCTTGATTTCCTTGATGGCACTCCAGAGAAACCCCAAGAACACTGTTTCAAGGATAGAGGGATCCTGAGGTCACTGTAGAAACACGAAAGAGCTCCGTGGACCAAGAATCAACACGAGATGAGAGGTTAGTCCCTGGCTTCGACTCCTGAGGAATACCACCTTACCACAAGCACCTCAAGAGGAGGCTTCTCTCAGCTCTAGGTATGTGAGAGGGACCCTGAGTTTGCGGCCTCAAGTGGAATGGACACCGCGATGCCCTGACGCGAAATAAGGCCGGATATCCCTGCAGTGACTGGAATGCAGGCTCGTCTTGCATCTCCCAAGAAGAAAGGATGTCTGAATTCCCTGTGGAGACCACAGAGAAACACCTGGTTCCCCACCTCATCGCGACCGGAGGCCTCATATTCTTTGAAAACTCCAGAGGTACGCGGAGATCAGTGCCTCCAAAGGAGACGATGCCTGACTCCTCGTGAAACTTGATAGGAGTCCCAGGATTCTTGTGGCACGTGGAAAGGGACCCTTGGTCTCCCGCCTCAGCTGGAGAGGCGTCCCAATTGCCCTGCTAGCCTCGAGGAGAATCCAGAGTTGTCCCTCGCAACTAGGCAGGAGTCCTGACGTGGCTGAACAAACACGTGGGTGGAAGGGCCATCCCCGTCGTAACTCGAGAATATACCCCAGGTTCCCGCCGCAACTCGAGAAAAACCATGAGACTTCCCCCTCGATGCGAGATGAGGCCCGATTCCCCTGTACTGCGTGCAGAGCAATTCCGTCTTGCACATCACACATGAAAGGAGCCTTGATTTCCTTGATGGCACTCCAGAGAAACCCCAAGAACACTGTTTCAAGGATAGAGGGATCCTGAGGTCACTGTAGCAACAGGAAAGAACTCTGTGGACCAAAAATCAACTCGAAAAGAGAGGTTAGTCCCTGGATTCGTCTCCAGAGGAATACCACCTTACCACAAGCACCTCAAGAGGAGGCTTCTCTCAGCTCTAGGTATGTGAGAGGGACCCTGAGTTTGCGGCCTCAAGTGGAATGGACACCGCGATGCCCTGACTCGAAATAAGGCCGGATATCCCTGCAGTGACTTCAATGCAGGCTCGTCTTGCATCTCCCAGGACGAAGGGATGTCTGAATCCCCTGTGGAAAGCACAGAGAAAGACTTAGTTCCCCACCTCATCGCGACCGATAGCCTCACATCCTTTGAAAACCCCAGAGGTACGCGGAGATCAGTGCCTCCAAAGGAGACGATGCCTGACTCCTCGTGAAACTTGATAGGAGTCCCAGGATTCCTGTGGCACTTGGAAAGGGACACTTGGTCTCCCGCCTCAGCTGGAGAGGCGTCCCAATTGCCCTGCCAAGCCTCGAGGAGAATCCAGAGTTGTCCCTCGCAACTAGGCAGGAGTCCTGACGTGGCTGAACAAACACGTGGGTGGAAGGGCCATCCCCGTCGTAACTCGAGAATATACCCCAGGTTCCCGCCGCAACTCGAGAAAAACCATGAGACTTCCCCCTCACCGCGAGATGAGGCCCGATTCCCCTGCACTGCGTGCAGAGCAATTCCGTGTTGCACATCACACATGAAAGGAGCCTTGATTTCCTTGATGGCACTCCAGAGAAACCCCAAGAACACTGTTTCAAGGCTAGAGGGATCCTGAGGTCACTGTAGCAACACGAAAGAGCTCCGTGGGCCAAAAATCAACTCGAGATGAGAGGTTAGTCCCTGGCTTCGACTCCAGAGGAATACCACCTTACCACAAGCACCTCAAGAGGAGGCTTCTCTCAGCTCTAGGTATGTGAGAGGGACCCTGAGTTTGCGGCCTCAAGTGGAATGGACACCGCGATGCTCTGACGGGAAATAAGGCTGGATATCCCTGCAGTGACTTGAATGCAGGCTCGTCTTGCATCTCCCAAGATGAAAGGATGTCTGAATCCCCTGTGGAGACCACAGAGAAAGACCTAGTTCCCCACCTCATCGCGACCGGAGGCCTCACATCCTTTGAAAACTCCAGAGGTACGCGGAGATCAGTGCCTCCAAAGGAGACGATGCCTGAGTCCTCGTGAAACTTGATAGGAGTCCCAGGATTCCTGTGGCACGTGGAAAGGGACCCTTGGTCTCCCGCCTCAGCTGGAGAGGCGTCCCAATTGCCTTGCCAAGCCTCGAGGAGAATCCCGAGTTGTGTCTCGCAACTAGGCAAGAGTCCTGACGTGGCTGAACAAACACGTGTGTGGAAGGGCCATCCCCGTCGTAACTCGAGAATATACCCCAGGTTCCCGCCGCAACTCGAGAAAAACCATGAGACTTCCCCCTCGCCGCGAGATGAGGCCCGATTCCCCTGCACTGCGTGCAGAGCAATTCCGTGTTGCACATCACACATGAAAGGAGCCTTGATTTCCTTGATGGCACTCCAGAGAAACCCCAAGAACACTGTTTCAAGGATAGAGGGATCCTGAGGTCACTGTAGCAACACGAAAGAACTCTGTGGACCAAAAATCAACTCGAAAAGAGAGGTTAGTCCCTGGATTCGTCTCCAGAGGAATACTACCTTACCACAAGCACCTCAAGAGGAGGCTTCTCTCAGCTCTAGGTATGTGAGAGGGACCCTGAGTTTGCGGCCTTAAGTGGAATGGACACCGCGATGCCCTGACGCGAAATAAGGCTGGATATCCCTGCAGTGACTTCATGCAGGCTCGTCTAGCATCTCCCAAGATGAAAGGATGTCTGAATCCCCTGTGGAGACCACAGAGAAAGACCTAGTTCCCCACCTCATCGCGACCGGAGGCCTCACATCCTTTGAGAACTCCAGAGGTACGCGGAGATCAGTGCCTCCAAAGGAGACGATGCCTGAGTCCTCGTGAAACTTGATAGGAGTCCCAGGATTCCTGTGGCACGTGGAAAGGGACCCTTGGTCTCCCGCCTCAGCTGGAGAGGCGTCCCAATTGCCTTGCCAAGCCTCGAGGAGAATCCCGAGTTGTGTCTCGCAACTAGGCAAGAGTCCTGACGTGGCTGAACAAACACGTGTGTGGAAGGGCCATCCCCGTCATAACTCGAGAATATACCCCAGGTTCCCGCCGCAACTCGAGAAAAACCATGAGACTTCCCCCTCGCCGCGAGATAAGGCCCGATTCCCCTGCACTGCGTGCAGAGCAATTCTGTGTTGCACATCACACATGAAAGGAGCCTTGATTTCCTTCATGGCACTCCAGAGAAACCCCAAGAACACTGTTTCAAGGATAGAGGGATCCTGAGGTCAATGTAGCAACACGAAAGAACTCTGTGGACCAAAAATCAACTCGAAAAGAGAGGTTAGTCCCTGGATTCGTCTCCAGAGGAATACCACCTTACCACAAGCACCTCAAGAGGAGGCTTCTCTCAGCTCTAGGTATGTGAGAGGGACCCTGAGTTTGCGGCCTCAAGTGGAATGGACACCGCGATGCCCTGACTCGAAATAAGGCTGGATATCCCTGCAGTGACTTCAATGCAGGCTCGTCTTGCATCTCCCAGGACGAAAGGATGTCTGAATCCCCTGTGGAAAGCACAGAGAAAGACTTAGTTCCCCACCTCATCGCGACCGGAGGCCTCACATTCTTTGAAAACTCCAGAGGTACGCGGAGATCAGTGCCTCCAAAGGAGACGATGCCTGACTCCTCGTGAAACTTGATAGGAGTCCCAGGATTCCTGTGGCACTTCGAAAGGGACACTTGGTCTCCTGCCTCAGCTGGAGAGGCGTCCCAATTGCCCTGCCAAGCCTCGAGGAGAATCCAGAGTTGTCCCTCGCAACTAGGCAAGAGTCCTGACGTGGCTGAACAAACACGTGGGTGGAAGGGCCATCCCCGTCGTAACTCGAGAATATACCCCAGGTTCCCGCCGCAACTCGAGAAAAACCATGAGACTTCCCCCTCGCCACGAGATGAGGCCCGATTCCCCTGCACTGCGTGCAGAGCAATTCCGTGTTGCACATCACACATGAAAGGAGCCTTGATTTCCTTGATGGCACTCCAGAGAAACCCCAAGAACACTGTTTCAAGGCTAGAGGGATCCTGAGGTCACTGTAGCAACACGAAAGAGCTCCGTGGACCAAGAATCAACACGAGATGAGAGGTTAGTCCCTGGCTTCGACTCCTGAGGAATACCACCTTACCACAAGCAGCTCAAGAGGAGGCTTCTCTCAGCTCTAGGTATGTGAGAGGGACCCTGAGTTTGCGGCCTCAAGTGGAATGGACACCGCGATGCCCTGACGCGAAATAAGGCCGGATATCCCTGCAGTGACTTGAATGCAGGCTCGTCTTGCATCTCCCAAGATGAAAGGATGTCTGAATCCCCTCTGGAGACCACAGAGAAACACCTAGTTCCCCACCTCATCGCGACCGGAGGCCTCACATCCTTTGAAAACTCCAGAGGTACGCGGAGATCAGTGCCTCCAAAGGAGACGATGCCTGACTCCTTGTGAAACTTGATAAGAGTCCCAGGATTCTTGTGGCACGTGGAAAGGGACCCTTGGTCTCCCGCCTCAGCTGGAGAGGCGACCCAATTGCCCTGCCAAGCCTCGAGGAGAATCCAGAGTTGTCCCTCGCAACTAGGCAGGAGTCCTGACGTCGCTGAAGAAACACGTGGGTGGAAGGGCCATCCCCGTCGTAACTCGAGAATATACCCCAGGTTCCCGCCGCAACTCGAGAAAAACCATGAGACTTCCCCCTCGATGCGAGATGAGGCCCGATTCCCCTGTACTGCGTGCAGAGCAATTCCGTCTTGCACATCACACATGAAAGGAGCCGTGATTTCCTTGATGGCACTCCAGAGAAACCCCAAGAACACTGTTTCAAGGCTAGAGGGATCCTGAGGTCACTGTAGCAACACGAAAGAACTCTGTGGACCAAAAATCAACTCGAAAAGAGAGGTTAGTCCCTGGATTCGTCTCCAGAGGAATACCACCTTACCACAAGCACCTCAAGAGGAGGCTTCTCTCAGCTCTAGGTATGTGAGAGGGACCCTGAGTTTGCGGCCTCAAGTGGAATGGACACCGCGATGCCCTGACGCGAAATAAGGCCGGATATCCCTGCAGTGACTTGAATGCAGGCTCGTCTTGCATCTCCCAAGATGAAAGGATGTCTGAATCCCCTGTGGAGACCACAGAGAAAGACCTAGTTCCCCACCTCATCGCGACCGTAGGCCTCACATCCTTTGAAAACTCCAGAGGTACGCGGAGATCAGTGCCTCCAAAGGAGACGATGCCTGACTCCTCGTGAAACTTGATAGGAGTCCCAGGATTCCTGTGGCACGTGGAAAGGGACCTTTGGTCTCCCGCCTCAGCTGGAGAGGCGTCCCAATTGCCTTGCCAAGCCTCGAGGAGAATCCCGAGTTGTGTCTCGCAACTAGGCAAGAGTCCTGACGTGGCTGAACAAACGCGTGTGTGGAAGGGCCATCCCCGTCGTAACTCGAGAATATACCCCAGGTTCCCGCCGCAACTCGAGAAAAACCATGAGACTTCCCCCTCGCCGCGAGATGAGGCCCGATTCCCCTGCACTGTGTGAAGAGCAATTCCGTGTTGCACATCACACATGAAAGGAGCCTTGATTTCCTTGATGGCACTCCAGAGAAACCCCAAGAACACTGTTTCAAGGCTAGAGGGATCCTGAGGTCACTGTAGCAACACGAAAGAGCTCCGTGGACCAAGAATCAACACGAGATGAGAGGTTAGTCCCTGGCTTCGACTCCTGAGGAATACCACCTTACCACAAGCACCTCAAGAGGAGGCTTCTCTCAGCTCTAGGTATGTGAGAGGGATCCTGAGTTTGCGGCCTCAAGTGGAATGGACACCGCGATGCCCTGACTCGAAATAAGGCCGGATATCCCTGCAGTGACTTGAATGCAGGCTCGTCTTGCATCTCCCAAGAAGAAAGGATGTCTGAATCCCCTCTGGAGCCACAGAGAAAGACCTAGTTCCCCACCTCATCGCGACCGGAGGCCTCACATCCTTTGAAAACTCCAGAGGTACGCGGAGATCAGTGCCTTCAAAGGAGACGATGCCTGACTCCTCGTGAAACTTGATAGGAGTCCCAGGATTCTTGTGGCACTTGGAAAGGGACCCTTGGTCTCCCGCCTCAGCTGGAGAGGCGTTCCAATTGCCCTGCCAAGCCTCGAGGAGAATCCCGAGTTGTCCCTCGCAACTAGGCAGGAGTCCTGACGTGGCTGAACAAACACGTGGGTGGAAGAGCCATCCCCGTCGTAACTCGAGAATATACCCCAGGTTCCCGCCGCAACTCGAGAGAAACCATGAGACTTCCCCCTCGATGCGAGATGAGGCCCGATTCCCCTGTACTGCGTGCAGAGCAATTCCGTCTTGCACATCACACATGAAAGGAGCCTTGATTTCCTTGATGGCACTCCAGAGAAACCCCAAGAACACTGTTTCAAGGATAGAGGGATCCTGAGGTCACTGGAGCAACACGAAAGAACTCTGTGGACCAAAAATCAACTCGAAAAGAGAGGTTAGTCCCTGGATTCGTCTCCAGAGGAATACCACCTTACCACAAGCACCTCAAGAGGAGGCTTCTCTCAGCTCTAGGTATGTGAGAGGGACCCTGAGTTTGCGGCCTCAAGTGGAATGGACACCGCGATGCCCTGACGCGAAATAAGGCTGGATATCCCTGCAGTGACTTCATGCAGGCTCGTCTAGCATCTCCCAAGAAGAAAGGATGCCTGAATCCCCTGTGGAGACCACAGAGAAACACCTAGTTCCCCACCTCATCGCGACCGGAGGCCTCACATCCTTTGAAAACTCCAGAGGTACGCGGAGATCAGTGCCTCCAAAGGAGACGATGCCTGAGTCCTCGTGAAACTTGATAGGAGTCCCAGGATTCCTGTGGCACGTGGAAAGGGACCCTTGGTCTCCCGCCTCAGCTGGAGAGGCGTCCCAATTGCCTTGCCAAGCCTCGAGGAGAATCCCGAGTTGTGTCTCGCAACTAGGCAAGAGTCCTGACGTGGCTGAACAAACACGTGTGTGGAAGGGCCATCCCCGTCATAACTCGAGAATATACCCCAGGTTCCCGCCGCAACTCGAGAAAAACCATGAGACTTCCCCCTCGCCGCGAGATGAGGCCCGATTCCCCTGCACTGCGTGCAGAGCAATTCTGTGTTGCACATCACACATGAAAGGAGCCTTGATTTCCTTCATGGCACTCCAGAGAAACCCCAAGAACACTGTTTCAAGGCTAGAGGGATCCTGAGGTCACTGTAGCAACACGAAAGAGCTCCGTGGACCAAAAATCAACTCGAGATGAGAGGTTAGTCCCTGGCTTCGACTCCTGAGGAATACCACCTTACCACAAGCACCTCAAGAGGAGCCTTCTCTCAGCTCTAAGTATGTGAGAGGGATCCTGAGTTTGCGGCCTCAAGTGGAATGGACACCGCGATGCTCTGACTCGAAATAAGGCCGGATATCCCTGCAGTGACTTGAATGCAGGCTCGTCTTGCATCTCCCAAGAAGAAAGGATGTCTGAATCCCCTGTGGAGACCACAGAGAAACACCTAGTTCCCCACCTCATCGCGACCGGAGGCCTCACATCCTTTGAAAACTCCAGAGGTACGCGGAGATCAGTGCCTCCAAAGGAGACGATGTCTGACTCCTCGTGAAACTTGATAGGAGTCCCAGGATTCTTGTGGCACGTGGAAAGGGACCCTTGGTCTCCCGCCTCAGCTGGAGAGGCGTCCCAATTGCCCTGCCAAGCCTCGAGGAGAATCCAGAGTTGTCCCTCGCAACTAGGCAGGAGTCCTGACGTGGCTGAACAAACACGTGGGTGGAAGGGCCATCCCCGTCGTAACTCGAGAATATACCCCAGGTTCCCGCCGCAACTCGAGAAAAACCATGAGACTTCCCCCTCGCCGCGAGATGAGGCCCGATTCCCCTGCACTGCGTGCAGAGCAATTCCGTGTTGCACATCACACATGAAAGGAGCCTTGATTTCCTTGATGGCACTCCAGAGAAACCCCAAGAACACTGTTTCAAGGCTAGAGGGATCCTGAGGTCACTGTAGCAACACGAAAGAGCTCCGTGGACCAAGAATCAACACGAGATGAGAGGTTAGTCCCTGGCTTCGACTCCTGAGGAATACCACCTTACCACAAGCACCTCAAGAGGAGGCTTCTCTCAGCTCTAGGTATGTGAGAGGGATCCTGAGTTTGCGGCCTCAAGTGGAATGGACACCGCGATGCCCTGACTCGAAATAAGGCCGGATATCCCTGCAGTGACTTGAATGCAGGCTCGTCTTGCATCTCCCAAGAAGAAAGGATGTCTGAATCCCCTGTGGAGACCACAGAGAAACACCTAGTTCCCCACCTCATCGCGACCGGAGGCCTCACATCCTTTGAAAACTCCAGAGGTACGCGGAGATCAGTGCCTCCAAAGGAGACGATGCCTGACTCCTCGTGAAACTTGATAGGAGTCCCAGGATTCTTGTGGCACGTGGAAAGGGACCCTTGGTCTCCCGCCTCAGGTGGAGAGGCGACCCAATTGCCCTGCCAAGCCTCGAGGAGAATCCAGAGTTGTCCCTCGCAACTAGGCAGGAGTCCTGACGTGGCTGAACAAACACGTGGGTGGATGGGCCATCCCCGTCGTAACTCGAGAATATACCCCAGGTTCCCGCCGCAACTCGAGAAAAACCATGAGACTTCCCCCTCGATGCGAGATGAGGCCCGATTCCCCTGTACTGCGTGCAGAGCAATTCCGTCTTGCACATCACACATGAAAGGAGCCGTGATTTCCTTGATGGCACTCCAGAGAAACCCCAAGAACACTGTTTCAAGGATAGAGGGATCCTGAGGTCACTGTAGCAACACGAAAGAACTCTGTGGACCAAAAATCAACTCGAAAAGAGAGGTTAGTCCCTGGATTCGTCTCCAGAGGAATACCACCTTACCACAAGCACCTCAAGAGGAGGCTTCTCTCAGCTCTAGGTATGTGAGAGGAACCCTGAGTTTGCGGCCTCAAGTGGAATGGACACCGCGATGCCCTGACGCAAAATAAGGCCGGATATCCCTGCAGTGACTTGAATGCAGGCTCGTCTTGCATCTCCCAAGATGAAAGGATGTCTGAATCCCCTGTGGAGACCACAGAGAAAGACCTAGTTCCCCACCTCATCGCGACCGGAGGCCTCACATCCTTTGAAAACTCCAGAGGTACGCGGAGATCAGTGCCTCCAAAGGAGACGATGCCTGACTCCTCGTGAAACTTGATAGGAGTCCCAGGATTCCTGTGGCACGTGGAAAGGGACCTTTGGTCTCCCGCCTCAGCTGGAGAGGCGTCCCAATTGCCTTGCCAAGCCTCGAGGAGAATCCCGAGTTGTGTCTCGCAACTAGGCAAGAGTCCTGACGTGGCTGAACAAACACGTGTGTGGAAGGGCCATCCCCGTCGTAACTCGAGAATATACCCCAGGTTCCCGCCGCAACTCGAGAAAAACCATGAGACTTCCCCCTCGCCGCGAGATGAGGCCCGATTCCCCTGCACTGCGTGCAGAGCAATTCCGTGTTGCACATCACACATGAAAGGAGCCTTGATTTCCTTGATGGCACTCCAGAGAAACCCCAAGAACACTGTTTCAAGGCTAGAGGGATCCTGAGGTCACTGTAGCAACACGAAAGAGCTCCGTGGACCAAGAATCAACACGAGATGAGAGGTTAGTCCCTGGCTTCGACTCCTGAGGAATACCACCTTACCACAAGCACCTCAAGAGGAGGCTTCTCTCAGCTCTAGGTATGTGAGAGGGATCCTGAGTTTGCGGCCTCAAGTGGAATGGACACCGCGATGCCCTGACTCGAAATAAGGCCGGATATCCCTGCAGTGACTTGAATGCAGGCTCGTCTTGCATCTCCCAAGAAGAAAGGATGTCTGAATCCCCTCTGGAGCCACAGAGAAAGACCTAGTTCCCCACCTCATCGCGACCGGAGGCCTCACATCCTTTGAAAACTCCAGAGGTACGCGGAGATCAGTGCCTTCAAAGGAGACGATGCCTGACTCCTCGTGAAACTTGATAGGAGTCCCAGGATTCTTGTGGCACTTGGAAAGGGACCCTTGGTCTCCCTCCTCAGCTGGAGAGGCGTTCCAATTGCCCTGCCAAGCCTCGAGGAGAATCCCGAGTTGTCCCTCGCAACTAGGCAGGAGTCCTGACGTGGCTGAACAAACACGTGGGTGGAAGGGTCATCTCCGTCGTAACTCGAGAATATACCCCAGGTTCCCGCCGCAACTCGAGAAAAACCATGAGACTTCCCCCTCGATGCGAGATGAGGCCCGATTCCCCTGTACTGCGTGCAGAGCAATTCCGTCTTGCACATCACACATGAAAGGAGCCTTGATTTCCTTGATGGCACTCCAGAGAAACCCCAAGAACACTGTTTCAAGGATAGAGGGATCCTGAGGTCACTGTAGCAACACGAAAGAACTCTGTGGACCAAAAATCAACTCGAAAAGAGAGGTTAGTCCCTGGATTCGTCTCCAGAGGAATACCACCTTACCACAAGCACCTCAAGAGGAGGCTTCTCTCAGCTCTAGGTATGTGAGAGGGACCCTGAGTTTGCGGCCTCAAGTGGAATGGACACCGCGATGCCCTGACGCGAAATAAGGCTGGATATCCCTGCAGTGACTTCATGCAGGCTCGTCTAGCATCTCCCAAGATGAAAGGATGTCTGAATCCCCTGTGGAGACCACAGAGAAAGACCTAGTTCCCCACCTCATCGCGACCGGAGGCCTCACATCCTTTGAAAACTCCAGAGGTACGCGGAGATCAGTGCCTCCAAAGGAGACGATGCCTGAGTCCTCGTGAAACTTGATAGGAGTCCCAGGATTCCTGTGGCACGTGGAAAGGGACCCTTGGTCTCCCGCCTCAGCTGGAGAGGCGTCCCAATTGCCTTGCCAAGCCTCGAGGAGAATCCCGAGTTGTGTCTCGCAACTAGGCAAGAGTCCTGACGTGGCTGAACAAACACGTGTGTGGAAGGGCCATCCCCGTCATAACTCGAGAATATACCCCAGGTTCCCGCCGCAACTCGAGAAAAACCATGAGACTTCCCCCTCGCCGCGAGATGAGGCCCGATTCCCCTGCACTGCGTGCAGAGCAATTCTGTGTTGCACATCACACATGAAAGGAGCCTTGATTTCCTTCATGGCACTCCAGAGAAACCCCAAGAACACTGTTTCAAGGATAGAGGGATCCTGAGGTCAATGTAGCAACACGAAAGAACTCTGTGGACCAAAAATCAACTCGAAAAGAGAGGTTAGTCCCTGGATTCGTCTCCAGAGGAATACCACCTTACCACAAGCACCTCAAGAGGAGGCTTCTCTCAGCTCTAGGTATTTGAGAGGGACCCTGAGTTTGCGGCCTCAAGTGGAATGGACACCGCGATGCCCTGACTCGAAATAAGGCTGGATATCCCTGCAGTGACTTCAATGCAGGCTCGTCTTGCATCTCCCAGGACGAAAGGATGTCTGAATCCCCTGTGGAAAGCACAGAGAAAGACTTAGTTCCCCACCTCATCGCGACCGGAGGCCTCACATCCTTTGAAAACTCCAGAGGTACGCGGAGATCAGTGCCTCCAAAGGAGACGATGCTTGACTCCTCGTGAAAATTGATAGGAGTCCCAGGATTCCTGTGGCACTTGGAAAGGGACACTTGGTCTCCTGCCTCAGCTGGAGAGGCGTCCCAATTGCCCTGCAAAGCCTCGAGGAGAATCCAGAGTTGTCCCTCGCAACTAGGCAAGAGTCCTGACGTGGCTGAACAAACACGTGTGTGGAAGGGCCATCCCCGTCGTAACTCGAGAATATACCCCAGGTTCCCGCCGCAACTCGAGAAAAACCATGAGACTTCCCCCTCGCCGCGAGATGAGGCCCGATTCCCCTGCACTGCGTGCAGAGCAATTCTGTGTTGCACATCACACATGAAAGGAACCTTGATTTCCTTCATGGCACTCCAGAGAAACCCCAAGAACACTGTTTCAAGGCTAGAGGGATCCTGAGGTCACTGTAGCAACACGAAAGAGCTCCGTGGACCAAAAATCAACTCGAGATGAGAGGTTAGTCCCTGGCTTCGACTCCTGAGGAATACCACCTTACCACAAGCACCTCAAGAGGAGCCTTCTCTCAGCTCTACGCATGTGAGAGGGATCCTGAGTGTGCGGCCTCAAGTGGAATGGACACCGCGATGCTCTGACTCGAAATAAGGCCGGATATCCCTGCAGTGACTTGAATGCAGGCTCGTCTTGCATCTCCCAAGAAGAAAGGATGTCTGAATCCCCTGTGGAGACCACAGAGAAACACCTAGTTCCCCACCTCATCGCGACCGGAGGCCTCACATCCTTTGAAAACTCCAGAGGTACGCGGAGATCAGTGCCTCCAAAGGAGACGATGTCTGACTCCTCGTGAAACTTGATAGGAGTCCCAGGATTCTTGTGGCTTGTGGAAAGGGACCCTTGGTCTCCCGCCTCAGCTGGAGAGGCGTCCCAATTGCCCTGCCAAGCCTCGAGGAGAATCCAGAGTTGTCCCTCGCAACTAGGCAGGAGTCCTGACGTGGCTGAACAAACACGTGGGTGGAAGGGCCATCCCCGTCGTAACTCGAGAATATACCCCAGGTTCCCGCCGCAACTCGAGAAAAACCATGAGACTTCCCCCTCGCCGCGAGATGAGGCCCGATTCCCCTGCACTGCGTGCAGAGCAATTCCGTGTTGCACATCACACATGAAAGGAGCCTTGATTTCCTTGATGGCACTCCAGAGAAACCCCAAGAACACTGTTTCAAGGCTAGAGGGATCCTGAGGTCACTGTAGCAACACGAAAGAGCTCCGTGGACCAAGAATCAACACGAGATGAGAGGTTAGTCCCTGGCTTCGACTCCTGAGGAATACCACCTTACCACAAGCACCTCAAGAGGAGGCTTCTCTCAGCTCTAGGTATGTGAGAGGGATCCTGAGTTTGCGGCCTCAAGTGGAATGGACACCGCGATGCCCTGACTCGAAATAAGGCCGGATATCCCTGCAGTGACTTGAATGCAGGCTCGTCTTGCATCTCCCAAGAAGAAAGGATGTCTGAATCCCCTGTGGAGACCACAGAGAAACACCTAGTTCCCCACCTCATCGCGACCGGAGGCCTCACATCCTTTGAAAACTCCAGAGGTACGCGGAGATCAGTGCCTCCAAAGGAGACGATGCCTGACTCCTCGTGAAACTTGATAGGAGTCCCAGGATTCTTGTGGCACGTGGAAAGGGACCCTTGGTCTCCCGCCTCAGGTGGAGAGGCGACCCAATTGCCCTGCCAAGCCTCGAGGAGAATCCAGAGTTGTCCCTCGCAACTAGGCAGGAGTCCTGACGTGGCTGAACAAACACGTGGGTGGAAGGGCCATCCCCGTCGTAACTCGAGAATATACCCCAGGTTCCCGCCGCAACTCGAGAAAAACCATGAGACTTCCCCCTCGATGCGAGATGAGGCCCGATTCCCCTGTACTGCGTGCAGAGCAATTCCGTCTTGCACATCACACATGAAAGGAGCCGTGATTTCCTTGATGGCACTCCAGAGAAACCCCAAGAACACTGTTTCAAGGATAGAGGGATCCTGAGGTCACTGTAGCAACACGAAAGAACTCTGTGGACCAAAAATCAACTCGAAAAGAGAGGTTAGTCCCTGGATTCGTCTCCAGAGGAATACCACCTTACCACAAGCACCTCAAGAGGAGGCTTCTCTCAGCTCTAGGTATGTGAGAGGGACCCTGAGTTTGCGGCCTCAAGTGGAATGGAAACCGCGATGCCCTGACGCGAAATAAGGCTGGATATCCCTGCAGTGACTTGAATCTAGGCTCGTCTAGCATCTCCCAAGATGAAAGGATGTCTGAATCCCCTGTGGAGACCACAGAGAAAGACCTAGTTCCCCACCTCATCGCGACCGGAGGCCTCACATCCTTTGAAAACTCCAGAGGTACGCGGAGATCAGTGCCTCCAAAGGAGACGATGCCTGAGTCCTCGTGAAACTTGATAGGAGTCCCAGGATTCCTGTGGCACGTGGAAAGGGACCCTTGGTCTCCCGCCTCAGCTGGAGAGGCGTCCCAATTGCCTTGCCAAGCCTCGAGGAGAATCCCGAGTTGTGTCTCGCAACTAGGCAAGAGTCCTGACGTGGCTGAACAAACACGTGTGTGGAAGGGCCATCCCCGTCATAACTCGAGAATATACCCCAGGTTCCCGCCGCAACTCGAGAAAAACCATGAGACTTCCCCCTCGCCGCGAGATGAGGCCCGATTCCCCTGCACTGCGTGCAGAGCAATTCCGTGTTGCACATCACACATGAAAGGAGCCTTGATTTCCTTCATGGCACTCCAGAGAAACCCCAAGAACACTGTTTCAAGGATAGAGGGATCCTGAGGTCAATGTAGCAACACGAAAGAACTCTGTGGACCAAAAATCAACTCGAAAAGAGAGGTTAGTCCCTGGATTCGTCTCCAGAGGAATACCACCTTACCACAAGCACCTCAAGAGGAGGCTTCTCTCAGCTCTAGGTATGTGAGAGGGACCCTGAGTTTGCGGCCTCAAGTGGAATGGACACCGCGATGCCCTGACTCGAAATAAGGCTGGATATCCCTGCAGTGACTTCAATGCAGGCTCGTCTTGCATCTCCCAGGACGAAAGGATGTCTGAATCCCCTGTGGAAAGCACAGAGAAAGACTTAGTTCCCCACCTCATCGCGACCGGAGGCCTCACATCCTTTGAAAACTCCAGAGGTACGCGGAGATCAGTGCCACCAAAGGAGACGATGCCTGACTCCTCGTGAAACTTGATAGGAGTCCCAGGATTCCTGTGGCACTTGGAAAGGGACACTTGGTCTCCTGCCTCAGCTGGAGAGGCGTCCCAATTGCCCTGCCAAGCCTCGAGGAGAATCCAGAGTTGTCCCTCGCAACTAGGCAAGAGTCCTGACGTGGCTGAACAAACACGTGGGTGGAAGGGCCATCCCCGTCGTAACTCGAGAATATACCCCAGGTTCCCGCCGCAACTCGAGAAAAACCATGAGACTTCCCCCTCGCCGCGAGATGAGGCCCGATTCCCCTGCACTGCGTGCAGAGCAATTCCGTGTTGCACATCACACATGAAAGGAGCCTTGATTTCCTTGATGGCACTCCAGAGAAACCCCAAGAACACTGTTTCAAGGCTAGAGGGATCCTGAGGTCACTGTAGCAACACGAAAGAGCTCCGTGGACCAAGAATCAACACGAGATGAGAGGTTAGTCCCTGGCTTCGACTCCTGAGGAATACCACCTTACCACAAGCACCTCAAGAGGAGGCTTCTCTCAGCTCTAGGTATGTGAGAGGGATCCTGAGTTTGCGGCCTCAAGTGGAATGGACACCGCGATGCCCTGTCTCGAAATAAGGCCGGATATCCCTGCAGTGACTTGAATGCAGGCTCGTCTTGCATCTCCCAAGAAGAAAGGATGTCTGAATCCCCTCTGGAGCCACAGAGAAAGACCTAGTTCCCCACCTCATCGCGACCGGAGGCCTCACATCCTTTGAAAACTCCAGAGGTACGCGGAGATCAGTGCCTTCAAAGGAGACGATGCCTGACTCCTCGTGAAACTTGATAGGAGTCCCAGGATTCTTGTGGCACTTGGAAAGGGACCCTTGGTCTCCCGCCTCAGCTGGAGAGGCGTTCCAATTGCCCTGCCAAGCCTCGAGGAGAATCCCGAGTTGTCCCTCGCAACTAGGCAGGAGTCCTGACGTGGCTGAACAAACACGTGGGTGGAAGGGCCATCTCTGTCGTAACTCGAGAATATACCCCAGGTTCCCGCCGCAACTCGAGAAAAACCATGAGACTTCCCCCTCGATGCGAGATGAGGCCCGATTCCCCTGTACTGCGTGCAGAGCAATTCCGTCTTGCACATCACACATGAAAGGAGCCTTGATTTCCTTGATGGCACTCCAGAGAAACCCCAAGAACACTGTTTCAAGGATAGAGGGATCCTGAGGTCACTGTAGCAACACGAAAGAACTCTGTGGACCAAAAATCAACTCGAAAAGAGAGGTTAGTCCCTGGATTCGTCTCCAGAGGAATACCACCTTACCACAAGCACCTCAAGAGGAGGCTTCTCTCAGCTCTAGGTATGTGAGAGGGACCCTGAGTTTGCGGCCTCAAGTGGAATGGACACCGCGATTCCCTGACGCGAAATAAGGCTGGATATCCCTGCAGTGACTTCATGCAGGCTCGTCTAGCATCTCCCAAGATGAAAGGATGTCTGAATCCCCTGTGGAGACCACAGAGAAAGACCTAGTTCCCCACCTCATCGCGACCGGAGGCCTCACATCCTTTGAAAACTCCAGAGGTACGCGGAGATCAGTGCCTCCAAAGGAGACGATGCCTGACTCCTCGTGAAACTTGATAGGAGTCCCAGGATTCCTGTGGCACGTGGAAAGGGACCCTTGGTCTCCCGCCTCAGCTGGAGAGGCGTCCCAATTGCCTTGCCAAGCCTCGAGGAGAATCCCGAGTTGTGTCTCGCAACTAGGCAAGAGTCCTGACGTGGCTGAACAAACACGTGTGTGGAAGGGCCATCCCCGTCGTAACTCGAGAATATACCCCAGGTTCCCGCCGCAACTCGAGAAAAACCATGAGACTTCCACCTCGCCGCGAGATGAGGCCCGATTCCCCTGCACTGCGTGCAGAGCAATTCTGTGTTGCACATCACACATGAAAGGAACCTTGATTTCCTTCATGGCACTCCAGAGAAACCCCAAGAACACTGTTTCAAGGCTAGAGGGATCCTGAGGTCACTGTAGCAACACGAAAGAGCTCCGTGGACCAAAAATCAACTCGAGATGAGAGGTTAGTCCCTGGCTTCGACTCCTGAGGAATGCCACCTTACCACAAGCACCTCAAGAGGAGGCTTCTCTCAGCTCTAGGTATGTGAGAGGGATCCTGAGTTTGCGGCCTCAAGTGGAATGGACACCGCGATGCTCTGACTCGAAATAAGGCCGGATATCCCTGCAGTGACTTGAATGCAGGCTCGTCTTGCATCTCCCAAGAAGAAAGGATGTCTGAATCCCCTGTGGAGACCACAGAGAAACACCTAGTTCCCCACCTCATCGCGACCGGAGGCCTCACATCCTTTGAAAACTCCAGAGGTACGCGGAGATCAGTGCCTCCAAAGGAGACGATGTCTGACTCCTCGTGAAACTTGATAGGAGTCCCAGGATTCTTGTGGCACGTGGAAAGGGACCCTTGGTCTCCCGCCTCAGCTGGAGAGGCGTCCCAATTGCCCTGCCAAGCCTCGAGGAGAATCCCGAGTTGTCCCTCGCAACTAGGCAGGAGTCCTGACGTGGCTGAACAAACACGTGGGTGGAAGGGCCATCCCCGTCGTAACTCGAGAATATACCCCAGGTTCCCGCCGCAACTCGAGAAAAACCATGAGACTTCCCCCTCGATGCGAGATGAGGCCCGATTCCCCTGTACTGCGTGCAGAGCAATTCCGTCTTGCACATCACACATGAAAGGAGCCTTGATTTCCTTGATGGCACTCCAGAGAAACCCCAAGAACACTGTTTCAAGGATAGAGGGATCCTGAGGTCACTGTAGCAACACGAAAGAACTCTGTGGACCAAAAATCAACTCGAAAAGAGAGGTTAGTCCCTGGATTCGTCTCCAGAGGAAAACCACCTTACCACAAGCACCTCAAGAGGAGGCTTCTCTCAGCTCTAGGTATGTGAGAGGGACCCTGAGTTTGCGGCCTCAAGTGGAATGGACACCGCGATGCCCTGACTCGAAATAAGGCCGGATATCCCTGCAGTGACTTCAATGCAGGCTCGTCTTGCATCTCCCAGGACGAAAGGATGTCTGAATCCCCTGTGGAAAGCACAGAGAAAGACTTAGTTCCCCACCTCATCGCGACCGATAGCCTCACATCCTTTGAAAACTCCAGAGGTACGCGGAGATCAGTGCCTCCAAAGGAGACGATGCCTGACTCCTCGTGAAACTTGATAGGAATCCCAGGATTCTTGTGGCACGTGGAAAGGGACCCTTGGTCTCCCGCCTCAGGTGGAGAGGCGACCCAATTGCCGTGCCAAGCCTCGAGGAGAATCCAGAGTTGTCCCTCGCAACTAGGCAGGAGTCCTGACGTGGCTGAACAAACACGTGGGTGGAAGGGCCAAACCCGTCGTAACTCGAGAATATACCCCAGGTTCCCGCCGCAACTCGAGAAAAACCATGAGACTTCCCCCTCGATGCGAGATGAGGCCCGATTCCCCTGTACTGCGTGCAGAGCAATTCCGTCTTGCACATCACACATGAAAGGAGCCGTGATTTCCTTGATGGCACTCCAGAGAAACCCCAAGAACACTGTTTCAAGGATAGAGGGATCCTGAGGTCACTGTAGCAACAAGAAAGAACTCTGTGGACCAAAAATCAACTCGAAAAGAGAGGTTAGTCCCTGGATTCGTCTCCAGAGGAATACCACCTTACCACAAGCACCTCAAGAGGAGGCTTCTCTCAGCTCTAGGTATGTGAGAGGGACCCTGAGTTTGCGGCCTCAAGTGGAATGGACACCGCGATGCCCTGACGCGAAATAAGGCCGGATATCCCTGCAGTGACTTGAATGCAGGCTCGTCTTGCATCTCCCAAGATGAAAGGATGTCTGAATCCCCTGTGGAGACCACAGAGAAAGACCTAGTTCCCCACCTCATCGCGACCGGAGGCCTCACATCCTTTGAAAACTCCAGAGGTACGCGGAGATCAGTGCCTCCAAAGGAGACGATGCCTGACTCCTCGTGAAACTTGATAGGAGTCCCAGGATTCCTGTGGCACTTGGAAAGGGACACTTGGTCTCCCGCCTCAGCTGCAGAGGCGTCCCAATTGCCCTGCCAAGCCTCGAGGAGAATCCCGAGTTGTCCGTCGCAACTAGGCAGGAGTCCTGACGTCGCTGAAGAAACACGTGGGTGGAAGGGCCATCCCCGTCGTAACTCGAGAATATACCCCAGGTTCCCGCCGCAACTCGAGAAAAACCATGAGACTTCCCCCTCGCCGCGAGATGAGGCCCGATTCCCCTGCACTGCGTGCAGAGCAATTCCGTGTTGCACATCACACATGAAAGGAGCCTTGATTTCCTTGATGGCACTCCAGAGAAACCCCAAGAACACTGTTTCAAGGATAGAGGGATCCTGAGGTCACTGTAGCAACACGAAAGAGCTCCGTGGGCCAAAAATCAACTCGAGATGAGAGGTTAGTCCCTGGCTTCGACTCCAGAGGAATACCACCTTACCACAAGCACCTCAAGAGGAGGCTTCTCTCCGCTCTAGGTATGTGAGAGGGACCCTGAGTTTGCGGCCTCAAGTGGAATGGACACCGCGATGCCCTGACGCGAAATAAGGCTGGATATCCCTGCAGTGACTTGAATGCAGGCTCGTCTTGCATCTCCCAAGAAGAAAGGATGTGTGAATCCCCTGTGGAGACCACAGAGAAAAACCTAGTTCCCCACCTCATCGCGACCGGAGGCCTCACATCCTTTGAAAACTCCAGAGGTACGCGGAGATCAGTGCCTCCAAAGGAGACGATGCCTGAGTCCTCGTGAAACTTGATAGGAGTCCCAGGATTCCTGTGGCACGTGGAAAGGGACCCTTGGTCTCCCGCCTCAGCTGGAGAGGCGTCCCAATTGCCTTGCCAAGCCTCGTGGAGAATCCCGAGTTGTGTCTCGCAACTAGGCAGGAGTCCTGACGTGGCTGAACAAACACGTGTGTGGAAGGGCCATCCTCGTCGTAACTCGAGAATATACCCCAGGTTCCCGCCGCAACTCGAGAAAAACCATGAGACTTCCCCCTCGCCGCGAGATGAGGCCCGATTCCCCTGCACTGCGTGCAGAGCAATTCTGTGTTGCACATCACACATGAAAGGAGCCTTGATTTCCTTGATGGCACTCCAGAGAAACCCCAAGAACACTGTTTCAAGGCTAGAGGGATCCTGAGGTCACTGTAGCAACACGAAAGAGCTCCGTGGACCAAAAATCAACTCAAGATGAGAGGTTAGTCCCTGGCTTCAACTCCAGAGGAATACCACCTTACCACAAGCACCTCAAGAGGAGGCTTCTCTCAGCTCTAGGTATGTGAGAGGGACCCTGAGTTTGCGGCCTCAAGTGGAATGGACACCGCGATGCCCTGACTCGAAATAAGGCCGGATATCCCTGCAGTGACTGGAATGCAGGCTCGTCTTGCATCTCCCAAGACGAAAGGGTGTCTGAATCCCCTGTGGAGACCACAGAGAAAGACCTAGTTCCCCACCTTATCGCGACAGGAGGCCTCAAATCCTTTGAAAACTCCAGAGGTTTGCGGAGATCAGTGCCTCCAAAGGAAACGATGCCTGACTCCTCGTGAAACTTGATAGGAGACCCAGGATTCCTGTGGCACGTGGAAAGGGACCCTTGGTCTCCCGCCTCAGCTGGAGCGGCGTCCCAATTGCCCTGCAAAGCCTCGAGGAGAATCCCGAGTTGTCCCTCGCAACTAGGCAGGAGTCCTGACGTCGCTGAAGAAACACGTGTGTGGAAGGGCCATCCCCGTCGTAACTCGAGAATATACCCCAGGTTCCCGCCGCAACTCGAGAAAAACCATGAGACTTCCCCCTCGCCGCGAGATGAGGCCCGATTCCCCTGCACTGCGTGCAGAGCAATTCCGTGTTGCACATCACACATGAAAGGAGCCTTGATTTCCTTGATGGCACTCCAGAGAAACCTCAAGAACACTGTTTCAAGGCTAGAGGGATCCTGAGGTCCCTGTAGCAACACGAAAGAGCTCCGTGGACCAAGAATCAACACGAGATGAGAGGTTAGTCCCTGGCTTCGACTCCTGAGGAATACCACCTTACCACAAGCACCTCAAGAGGAGGCTTCTCTCAGCTCTAGGTATGTGAGAGGGATCCTGAGTTTGCGGCCTCAAGTGGAATGGACACCGCGATGCCCTGAGTCGAAATAAGGCCGGATATCCCTGCAGTGACTTGAATGCAGGCTCGTCTTGCATCTCCCAAGAAGAAAGGATGTCTGAATCCCCTCTGGAGACCACAGAGAAAGACCTAGTTCCCCACCTCATCGCGACCGGAGGCCTCACATCCTTTGAAAACTCCAGAGGTACGCAGAGATCAGTGCCTTCAAAGGAGACGATGCCTGACTCCTCGTGAAACTTGATAGGAGTCCCAGGATTCTTGTGGCATGTGGAAAGGGACCCTTGGTCTCCCGCCTCAGCTGGAGAGGCGTTCCAATTGCCCTGCCAAGCCTCGAGGAGAATCCCGAGTTGTCCCTCGCAACTAGGCAGGAGTCCGGACGTGGCTGAACAAACACGTGGGTGGAAGGGCCATCCCCGTCGTAACTCAAGAATATACCCCAGGTTACCGCCGCAACTCGAGAAAAACCATGAGACTTCCCCCTCGATGCGAGATGAGGCCCAATTCCCCTGTACTGCGCGCAGAGCAATTCCGTCTTGCACATCACACATGAAAGGAGCCTTGATTTCCTTGATGGCACTCCAGAGAAACCCCAAGAACACTGTTTCAAGGATAGAGGGATCCTGAGGTCACTGTAGCAACACGAAAGAACTCTGTGGACCAAAAATCAACTCGAAAAGAGAGGTTAGTCCCTGGATTCGTCTCCAGAGGAATACCACCTTACCACAAGCACCTCAAGAGGAGGCTTCTCTCAGCTCTAGGTATGTGAGAGGGACCCTGAGTTTGCGGCCTCAAGTGGAATGGACACCGCAATGCCCTGACTCGAAATAAGGCCGGATATCCCTGCAGTGACTTCATGCAGGCTCGTCTTGCATCTCCCAGGACGAAAGGATGTCTGAATCCCCTGTGGAAAGCACAGAGAAAGACTTAGTTCCCCACCTCATCGCGACCGGAGGCCTCACATCCTTTGAAAACTCCCCAGGTACGCGGAGATCAGTGCCTCCAAAGGAGACGATGCCTGACTCCTCGTGAAACTTGATAGGAGTCCCAGGATTCCTGTGGCACGTGGAAAGGGACCCTTGGTCTCCCGCCTCAGCTGGAGAGGCGTCCCAATTGCCTTGCCAAGCCTCGAGGAGAATCCCGAGTTGTGTCTCGCAACTAGGCAAGAGTCCTGACGTGGCTGAACAAACACGTGTGTGGAAGGGCCATCCCCGTCGTAACTCGAGAATATTCCCCAGGTTCCCGCCGCAACTCGAGAAAAACCATGAGACTTCCCCCTCGCCGCGAGATGAGGCCCGATTCCCCTGCACTGCGTGCAGAGCAATTCTGTGTTGCACATCACACATGAAAGGAGCCTTGATTTCCTTGATGGCACTCCAGAGAAACCCCAAGAACACTGTTTCAAGGCTAGAGGGATCCTGAGGTCACTGTAGCAACACGAAAGAGCTCCGTGGACCAAAAATCAACTCGAGATGAGAGGTTAGTCCCTGGCTTCGACTCCAGAGGAATACCACCTTACCACAAGCACCTCAAGAGGAGGCTTCTCTCAGCTCTAGGTATGTGAGAGGGACCCTGAGTTTGCGGCCTCAAGTGGAATGGACACCGCGATGCCCTGACTCGAAATAAGGCCGGATATCCCTGCAGTGACTGGAATGCAGGCTCGTCTTGCATCTCCCAAGACGAAAGGGTGTCTGAATCCCCTGTGGAGACCACAGAGAAAGACCTAGTTCCCCACCTTATCGCGACAGGAGTCCTCAAATCCTTTGAAAACTCCAGAGGTTTGCGGAGATCAGTGCCTCCAAAGGAAACGATGCCTGACTCCTCGTGAAACTTGATAGGAGACCCAGGATTCCTGTGGCACGTGGAAAGGGACCCTTGGTCTCCCGTCTCAGCTGGAGAGGCGTCCCAATTGCCCTGCAAAGCCTCGAGGAGAATCCCGAGTTGTCCCTCGCAACTAGGCAGGAGTCCTGACGTCGCTGAAGAAACACGTGTGTGGAAGGGCCATCCCCGTCGTAACTCGAGAATATATCCCAGGTTCCCGCCGCAACTCGAGAAAAACCATGAGACTTCCCCCTCGCCGCGAGATGAGGCCCGATTCCCCTGCACTGCGTGCAGAGCAATTCCGTGTTGCACATCACACATGAAAGGAGCCTTGATTTCCTTGATGGCACTCCAGAGAAACCCCAAGAACACTGTTTCAAGGATAGAGGGATCCTGAGGTCACTGTAGAAACACGAAAGAGCTCCGTGGACCAAGAATCAACACGAGATGAGAGGTTAGTCCCTGGCTTCGACTCCTGAGGAATACCACCTTACCACAAGCACCTCAAGAGGAGGCTTCTCTCAGCTCTAGGTATGTGAGAGGAACCCTGAGTTTGCGGCCTCAAGTGGAATGGACACCGCGATGCCCTGACGCGAAATAAGGCCGGATATCCCTGCAGTGACTTGAATGCAGGCTCGTCTTGCATCTCCCAAGAAGAAAGGATGTCTGAATTCCCTGTGGAGACCACAGAGAAACACCTAGTTCCCCACCTCATCGCGACCGGAGGCCTCACATCCTTTGAAAACTCCAGAGGTACGCGGAGATCAGTGCCTCCAAAGGAGACGATGCCTGACTCCTCGTGAAACTTGATAGGAGTCCCAGGATTCTTGTGGCACGTGGAAAGGGACCCTTGGTCTCCCGCCTCAGCTGGAGAGGCGTCCCAATTGCCCTGCCAAGCCTCGAGGAGAATCCAGAGTTGTCCCTCGCAACTAGGCAGGAGTCCTGACGTGGCTGAACAAACACGTGGGTGGAAGGGCCATCCCCGTCGTAACTCGAGAATATACCCCAGGTTCCCGCCGCAACTCGAGAAAAACCATGAGACTTCCCCCTCGATGCGAGATGAGGCCCGATTCCCCTGTACTGCGTGCAGAGCAATTCCGTCTTGCACATCACACATGAAAGGAGCCTTGATTCCTTGATGGCACTCCAGAGAAACCCCAAGAACACTGTTTCAAGGATAGAGGGATCCTGAGGTCACTGTAGCAACACGAAAGAACTCTGTGGACCAAAAATCAACTCGAAAAGAGAGGTTAGTCCCTGGATTCGTCTCCAGAGGAATACCACCTTACCACAAGCACCTCAAGAGGAGGCTTCTCTCACCTCTAGGTATGTGACAGGGACCCTGAGTTTGCGGCCTCAAGTGGAATGGACACCGCGATGCCCTGACTCGAAATAAGGCCGGATATCCCTGCAGTGACTTCAATGCAGGCTCGTCTTGCATCTCCCAGGACGAAAGGATGTCTGAATCCCCTGTGGAAAGCACAGAGAAAGACTTAGTTCCCCACCTCATCGCGACCGATAGCCTCACATCCTTTGAAAACTCCAGAGGTACGCGGAGATCAGTGCCTCCAAAGGAGACGACGCCTGACTCCTCGTGAAACTTGATAGGAGTCCCAGGATTCCTGTGGCACTTGGAAAGGGACCCTTGGTCTCCCGCCTCAGCTGGAGAGGCGTCGCAATTGCCCTGCCAAGCCTCGAGGAGAATCCAGAGTTGTCCCTCGCAACTAGGCAGGAGTCCTGACGTCGCTGAAGAAACACGTGGGTGGAAGGGCCATCCCTGTCGTAACTCGAGAATATACCCCAGGTTCCCGCCGCAACTCGAGAAAAACCATGAGACTTCCCCCTCGCCGCGAGATGAGGCCCGATTCCCCTGCACTGCGTGCAGAGCAATTCCGTGTTGCACATCACACATGAAAGGAGCCTTGATTTCCTTGATGGCACTCCAGAGAAACCCCAAGAACACTGTTTCAAGGCTAGAGGGATCCTGAGGTCACTGTAGCAACACGAAAGAGCTCCGTGGGCCAAAAATCAACTCGAGATGAGAGGTTAGTCCCTGGCTTCGACTCCAGAGGAATACCACCTTACCACAAGCACCTTAAGAGGAGGCTTCTCTCAGCTCTAGGTATGTGAGAGGGACCCTGAGTTTGCGGCCTCAAGTGGAATGGACACCGCGATGCCCTGACGCGAAATAAGGCCGGATATCCCTGCAGTGACTGGAATGCAGGCTCGTCTTGCATCTCCCAAGACGAAAGGGTGTCTGAATCCCCTGTGGAGACCACAAGAAAGACCTAGTTCCCCAGCTCATCGCGACAGGAGGCCTCAAATCCTTTGAAAACTCCAGAGGTATGCGGAGATCAGTGCCTCCAAAGGAGACGATGCCTGACTCCTCGTGAAACTTGATAGGAGACCCAGGATTCCTGTGGCACGTGGAAAGGGACCCTTGGTCTCCCGTCTCAGCTGGAGAGGCGTCCCAATTGCCCTGCAAAGCCTCGAGGAGAATCCCGAGTTGTCCCTCGCAACTAGGCAGGAGTCCTGACATGGCTGAACACACACGTGTGTGGAAGGGCATTCCCCGTCGTAACTCGAGAATATACCCCAGGTTCCCGCCGCAACTCGAGAAAAACCATGAGACTTCCCCCTCGCCGTGAGATGAGGCCCGATTCCCCTGCACTGCGTGCAGAGCAATTCCGTGTTGCACATCACACATGAAAGGAGCCTTGATTTCCTTGATGGCACTCCAGAGAAACCCCAAGAACACTGTTTCAAGGCTAGAGGGATCCTGAGGTCACTGTAGCAACACGAAAGAGCTCCGTGGACCAAGAATCAACACGAGATGAGAGGTTAGTCCCTGGCTTCGACTCCTGAGGAATACCACCATACCACAAGCACCTCAAGAGGAGGCTTCTCTCAGCTCTAGGTATGTGAGAGGGATCCTGAGTTTGCCTCCTCAAGTGGAATGGACACCGCAATGCCCTGACTCGAAATAAGGCCGGATATCCCTGCAGTGACTTGAATGCAGGCTCGTCTTGCATCTCCCAAGATGAAAGGATGTCTGAATCCCCTGTGGAGACCACAGAGAAAGACCTAGTTCCCCACCTCATCGCGACCGGAGGCCTCACATCCTTTGAAAACTCCAGAGGTACGCGGAGATCAGTGCCTCCAAAGGAGACGATGCCTGACTCCTCGTGAAACTTGATAGGAGTCCCAGGATTCTTGTGGCACGTGGAAAGGGACCCATGGTCTCCCGCCTGAGCTGGAGAGGCGTCCCAATTGCCGTGCCAAGCCTCGAGGAGTATCCCGAGTTGTCCCTCGCAACTAGGCAGGAGTCATGACGTGGCTGAACAAACACGTGGGTGGAAGGGCCATCCCAGTCGTAACTCGAGAATATACCCCAGGTTCCCGCCGCAACTCGAGAAAAACCATGAGACTTCCCCCTCGCCGCGAGATGAGGCCCGATTCCCCTGCACTGCGTGCAGAGCAATTCCGTGTTGCACATCACACATGAAAGGAGCCTTGATTTCCTTGATGGCACTCCAGAGAAACCCCAAGAACACTGTTTCAAGGATAGAGGGATCCTGAGGTCACTGTAGCAACACGAAAGAGCTCCGTGGGCCAAAAATCAACTAGAAAAGAGAGGTTAGTCCCTGGATTCGTCTCCAGAGGAATACCACCTTACCACAAGCACCTCAAGAGGAGGCTTCTCTCAGCTCTAGGTATGTGAGAGGGACCCTGAGTTTGCGGCCTCAAGTGGAATGGACACCGCGATGCCCTGACTCGAAATAAGGCCGGATATCCCTGCAGTGACTTCAATGCAGGCTCGTCTTGCATCTCCCAGGACGAAAGGATGTCTGAATCCCCTGTGGAAAGCACGGAAAAAAGCTTAGTTCCCCACCTCATCGCGACCGATAGCCTCACATACTTTGAAAACTCCAGAGGTACGCGGAGATCAGTGCCTCCAAAGGAGACGATGCCTGACTCCTCGTGAAACTTGATAGGAGTCCCAGGATTCCTGTGGCACTTGGAAAGGGACACTTGGTCTCCCGCCTCAGCTGGAGAGGCGTCCCAATTGCCCTGCAAAGCCTCGAGGAGAATCCAGAGTTGTCCCTTGCAACTAGGCAGGAGTCCTGACGTCGCTGAAGAAACACGTGGGTGGAAGGGCCATCCCAGTCGTAACTCGAAAATATACCCCAGGTTCCCGCCGCAACTCGAGAAAAACCATGAGACTTCCCCCTCGCCGCCAGATGAGGTCCGATTCCCCTGCACTGCGTGCAGAGCAATTCCGTGTTGCACATCACACATGAAAGGAGCCTTGATTTCCTTGATGGCACTCCAGAGAAACCCCAAGAACACTGTTTCAAGGCTAGAGGGATCCTGAGGTCACTGTAGCAACACGAAAGAGCTCCGTGGGCCAAAAATCAACTCGAGATGAGAGGTTAGTCCCTGGCTTCGACTCCAGAGGAATACCACCTTACCACAAGCACCTCAAGAGGAGGCTTCTCTCAGCTCTAGGTATGTGAGAGGGACCCTGAGTTTGTGGCCTCAAGTGGAATGGACACCGCGATGCCCTGACGCGAAATAAGGCTGGATATCCCTGCAGTGACTTGAATGCAGGCTCGTCTTGCATCTCCCAAGATGAAAGGATGTCTGAATCCCCTGTGGAGACCACAGAGAAAGACCTAGTTCCCCACCTCATCGCGACCGGAGGCCTCACATCCTTTGAAAACTCCAGAGGTACGCGGAGATCAGTGCCTCCAAAGGAGACGATGCCTGACTCCTCGTGAAACTTGATAGGAGTCCCAGGATTCCTGTGGCACGTGGAAAGGGACCCTTGGTCTCCCGCCACAGCTGGAGAGGCGTCCCAATTGCCTTGCCAAGCCTCGAGGAGCATCCCGAGTTGTGTCTCGCAACTAGGCAAGAGTCCTGACGTGGCTGAACACACACATGGGTGGAAGGGCCATCCCCGTCGTAACTCGAGAATATACCCCAGGTTCCCGCCGCAACTCGAGAAAAACCATGAGACTTCCCCCTCGCCGCGAGATGAGGCCCGATTCCCCTGCACTGCGTGCAGAGCAATTCTGTGTTGCACATCACACATGAAAGGAGCCTTGATTTCCTTGATGGCACTCCAGAGAAACCCCAAGAACACTGTTTCAAGGCTAGAGGGATCCTGAGGTCACTGTAGCAACACGAAAGAGCTCCGTGGACCAAAAATCAACTCGAGATGAGAGGTTAGACCCTGGCTTCGACTCCAGAGGAATACCACCTTACCACAAGCACCTCAGGAGGAGGCTTCTCTCAGCTCTAGGTATGTGAGAGGGACCCTGAGTTTGCGGCCTCAAGTGAAATGGACACCGCGATGCCCTGACTCGAAATAAGGCCGGATATCCCGGCAGTGACTGGAATGCAGGCTCGTCTTGCATCTCCCAAGACGAAAGGATGTCTGAATCCCTTGTGGAGACCACAGAGAAAGACCTAGTTCCCCACCTCATCGCGACCGGAGGCCTCACATCCTTTGAAAGCTCCAGAGGTACGCGGAGATCAGTGCCTCCAAAGGAGACGATGCCTGACTCCTCGTGAAACTTGATACGAGACCCAGGATTCCTGTGGCACGTGGAAAGGGACCCTTGTTCTCCCGTCTCAGCTGAAGAGGCGTCCCAATTGCCCTGCAAAGCCTCGAGGAGAATCCCGAGGTGTCCCTCGCAACTAGGCAGGAGTCCTGACGTCGCTGAAGAAACACGTGGGTGGAAGGGCCATCCCCGTCGTAACTCGAGAATATACCCCAGGTTCCCGCCGCAACTCGAGAAAAACCATGAGACTTCCCCCTCGCCGCGAGATGAGGCCCGATTCCCCTGCACTGCGTGCAGAGCAATTCCGTGTTGCACATCACACATGAAAGGAGCCTTGATTTCCTTGATGGCACTCCAGAGAAACCCCAAGAACACTGTTTCAAGGCTAGAGGGATCCTGAGGTCACTGTAGCAACACGAAAGAACTCCGTGGGCCAAAAATCAACTCGAGATGAGAGGTTAGTCCCTGGCTTCGACTCCAGAGGAATACCACCTTACCACAAGCAACTCAAGAGGAGGCTTCTCTCAGCTCTAGGTATGTGAGAGGGACCCTGAGTTTGCGGCCTCAAGTGGAATGGACACCGCGATGCCCTGACGCGAAATAAGGCCGGATATCCCTGCAGTGACTTGAATGCAGGCTCGTCTTGCATCTCCCAAGAAGAAAGGATGCCTGAATCCCCTGTGGAGACCACAGAGAAACACCTAGTTCCCCACCTCATCGCGACCGGAGGCCTCACATCCTTTGAAAACTCCAGAGGTACGCGGAGATCAGTGCCTCCAAAGGAGACGATGCCTGACTCCTCGTGAAACTTGATAGGAGTCCCAGGATTCCTGTGGCACGTGGAAAGGGACCCTTGGTCTCCCGCCTCAGCTGGAGAGGCGTCCCAATTGCCTTGCCAAGCCTCGAGGAGAATCCCGAGTTGTCCCTCGCAACTAGGCAAGAGTCCTGACGTGGCTGAAAAAACACGTGTGTGGAAGAGCCATCCCCGTCGTAACTCGAGAATATACCCCAGGTTCCCGCCGCAACTCGAGAAAAACCATGAGACTTCCCCCTCGCCGCGAGATGAGGCCCGATTCCCCTGTACTGCGTGCAGAGCAATTCTGTGTTGCACATCACACATGAAAGGAGCCTTGATTTCCTTGATGGCACTCCAGAGAAACCCCAAGAACACTGTTTCAAGGCTAGAGGGATCCTGAGGTCACTGTAGCAACACGAAAGAGCTCCGTGGACCAAAAATCAACTCGAGATGAGAGGTTAGTCCCTGGCTTCGACTCCAGAGGAATACCACCTTACCACAAGCACCTCAAGAGGAGGCTTCTCTCAGCTCTAGGTATGTGAGAGGGACCCTGAGTTTGCGGCCTCAAGTGGAATGGACACCGCGATGCCCTGACTCGAAATAAGGCCGGATATCCCTGCAGTGACTGGAATGCAGGCTCGTCTTGCATCTCCCAAGACGAAAGGGTGTCTGAATCCCCTGTGGAGACCACAGAGAAAGACCTAGTTCCCCACCTCATCGCGACAGGAGGCCTCAAATCCTTTGAAAACTCCAGAGGTATGCGGAGATCAGTGCCTCCAAAGGAGACGATGCCTGACTCCTCGTGAAACTTGATAGGAGACCCAGGATTCCTGTGGCACGTGGAAAGGGACCCTTGGTCTCTCGTCTCAGCTGGAGAGGCGTCCCAATTGCCCTGCCAAGCCTCGAGGAGAATTCCGAGTTGTCCCTCGCAACTAGGCAGGAGTCCTGACATGGCTGAACACACATGTGGGTGGAAGGGCCATCCCCGTCGTAACTCGAGAATATACCCCAGGTTCCCGCCGCAACTCGAGAAAAACCATGAGACTTCCCCCTCGCCACGAGATGAGGCCCGATTCCCCTGCACTGCGTGCAGAGCAATTCCGTGTTGCACATCACACATGAAAGGAGCCTTGATTTCCTTGATGGCACTCCAGAGAAACCCCAAGAACACTGTTTCAAGGCTAGAGGGATCCTGAGGTCACTGTAGCAACACGAAAGAGCTCCGTGGACCAAGAATCAACACGAGATGAGAGGTTAGTCCCTGGCTTCGACTCCTGAGGAATACCACCTTACCACAAGCACCTCAAGAGGAGGCTTCTCTCAGCTCTAGGTATGTGAGAGGGACCCTGAGTGTGCGGCCTCAAGTGGAATGGACACCACGATGCCCTGACTCGAAATAAGGCCGGATATCCCTGCAGTGATTTCAATGCAGGCTCGTCTTGCATCTCCCAGGATGAAAGGATGTCTGAATCCCCTGTGGAAAGCACAGAGAAAGACTTAGTTCCCCACCTCATCGCGACCGATAGGCACACATCCTTTGAAAACTCCAGAGGTACGCGGAGATCAGTGCCTCCAAAGGAGACGATGCCTGACTCCTCGTGAAACTTGATAGGAGTCCCAGGATTCCTGTGGCACGTGGAAAGGGACCCTTGGTCTCCCGCCTCATCTGGAGAGGCGTTCCAATTGCCCTGCCAAGCCTCGAGGAGAATCCCGAGTTGTCCCTCGCAACTAGGCAGGAGTCCTGACGTGGCTGAACAAACACGTGTGTGGAAGGGCCATCCCCGTCGTAACTCGAGAATATACCCCAGGTTCCCACCGCAACTCGAGAAAAACTATGAGACTTCCCCCTCGATGCGAGATGAGGCCCGATTCCCCTGTACTGCGTGCAGAGCATTTCCGTCTTGCACATCACACATGAAAGGAGCCTTGATTTCCTTGATGGCACTCCAGAGAAACCCCAAGAACACTGTTTCAAGGATGGAGGGATCCTGAGGTCACTGTAGCAACACGAAAGAACTCTGTGGACCAAAAATCAACTCGAAAAGAGAGGTTAGTACCTGGATTCGTCTCCAGAGGAATACCACCTTACCACAAGCACCTCAAGAGGAGGCTTCTCTCAGCTCTAGGTATGTGAGAGGGACCCTGAGTTTGCGGCCTCAAGTGGAATGGACACCGCGATGCCCTGACTCGAAATAAGGCCGGATATCCCTGAAGTGACTTGAATGCAGTCTCGTCTTGCATCTCCCAAGAAGAAAGGATGTCTGAATCCCCTGTGGAGACCACAGAGAAAGACCTAGTTCCCCACCTCATCGCGACCGGAGGCCTCACATCCTTTGAAAATTCCAGAGGTACGCGGAGATCAGTGCCTCCAAAGGAGACGATGCCTGACTCCTCGTGAAACTTGATAGGAGTCCCAGGATTCTTGTGGCACGTGGAAAGGGACACTTGGTCTCCCGCCTCAGCTGGAGAGGCGTCCCAATTGCCCTGCAAAGCCTGGAGGAGAATCCCCAGTTGTCCCTCGCAACTAGGCAGGAGTCCTGACGTGGCTGAAGAAACACGTGGGTGGAAGGGCCATCCCCGTCGTAACTCGAGAATATACCCCAGGTTCCCGCCGCAACTCGAGAAAAACCATGAGACTTCCCTCTCGCCGCGAGATGAGGCCCGATTCCCCTGCACTGCGTGCAGAGCAATTCTGTGTTGCACATCACACATGAAAGGAGCCTTGATTTCCTTCATGGCACTCCAGAGAAACCCCAAGAACACTGTTTCAAGGCTAGAGGGATCCTGAGGTCACTGTAGCAACACGAAAGAGCTCCGTGGACCAAAAATCAACTCGAGATGAGAGGTTAGACCCTGGCTTCGACTCCAGAGGAATACCACCTTACCACAAGCACCTCAAGAGGAGGCTTCTCTCAGCTCTAGGCATGTGAGAGGGACCCTGAGTTTGCGGCCTCAAGTGGAATGGACACCGCGATGACCTGACTCGAAATAAGGCCGGATATCCCTGCAGTGACTGGAATGCAGGCTCGTCTTGCATCTCCCAAGAAGAAAGGATGTCTGAATCCCCTGTGGAGACCACAGAGAAAGACCTAGTTCCCCACCTCATCGCGACCGGAGGCCTCACATCCTTTGAAAACTCCAGAGGTACGCGGAGATCAGTGCCTCCAAAGGAGACGATGCTTGACTCCTCGTGAAACTTGATAGGAGACCCAGGATTCCTGTGGCACGTGGAAAGGGACCCTTGGTCTCCCGTCTCAGCTGGAGAGGCGTCCCAATTGCCCTGCAAAGCCTCGAGGAGAATCCCGAGTTGTCCCTCGCAACTAGGCAGGAGTCCTGACGTGGCTGAAGAAACACGTGGGTGGAAGGGCCATCCCCGTCGTAACTCGAGAATATACCCAAGGTTCCCGCCGCAACTCGAGAAAAACCATGAGACTTCCCCCTCGCCGCGAGATGAGGCCCGATTCCCCTGCACTGCGTGCAGAGCAATTCCGTGTTGCACATCACACATGAAAGGAGCCTTGATTTCCTTGATGGCACTCCAGAGAAACCCCAAGAACACTGTTTCAAGGCTAGAGGGATCCTGAGGTCACTGTAGCAACACGAAAGAAATCCTTGGGCCAAAAATCAACTCGAGATGAGAGGTTAGTCCCTGGCTTCGACTCCAGAGGAATACCACCTTACCACAAGCACCTCAAGAGGAGGCTTCTCTCAGCTCTAGGTATGTGAGAGGGACCCTGAGTTTGCGGCCTCAAGTGGAATGGACACCGCGATGCCCTGACTCGAAATAAGGCCGAATATCCCTGCAGTGACTTGAATGCAGGCTCGTCTTGCATCTCCCAAGAAGAAAGGATGCCTGAATCCCCTGTGGAGACCACAGAGAAACACCTAGTTCCCCACCTCATCGCGACCGGAGGCCTCACATCCTTTGAAAACTCCAGAGGTACGCGGAGATCAGTGCCTCCAAAGGAGACGATGCCTGACTCCTCGTGAAACTTGATAGGAGTCCCAGGATTCTTGTGGCACGTGGAAAGGGACCCTTGGTCTCCCGCCTCAGCTGGAGAGGCGTTCCAATTGCCCTGCCAAGCCTCGAGGAGAATCCCGAGTTGTCCCTCGCAACTAGGCAGGAGTCCTGACGTGGCTGAACAAACACGTGGGTGGAAGGGCCATCCCCGTCGTAACTCGAGAATATACCCCAGGTTCCCGCCGCAACTCGAGAAAAACCATGAGACTTCCCCCTCGCCGCGAGATGAGGCCCGATTCCCCTGCACTGCGTGCAGAGCAATTCCGTGTTGCATATCACACATGAAAGGAGCCTTGATTTCCTTGATGGCACTCCAGAGAAACCCCAAGAACACTGTTTCAAGGCTAGAGGGATCCTGAGGTCACTGTAGCAACACGAAAGAGCTCCGTGGACCAAGAATCAACACGAGATGAGAGGTTAGTCCCTGGCTTCGACTCCTGAGGAATACCACCTTACCACAAGCACCTCAAGAGGAGGCTTCTCTCAGCTCTAGCTATGTGAGAAGGACCCTGAGTTTGCGGCCTCAAGTGGAATGGACACCGCGATGCCCTGACTCAAAATAAGGCCGGATATCCCTGCAGTGACTTCAATGCAGGCTCGTCTTGCATCTCCCAGGACGAAAGGATGTCTGAATCCCCTGTGGAAAGCACAGAGTAAGACTTAGTTCCCCACCTCATCGCGACCGATTGCCTCACATCCTTTGAAAACTCCAGAGGTACGCGGAGATCAGTGCCTCCAAAGGAGACGATGCCTGACTCCTCGTGAAACTTGATAGGAGTCCCAGGATTCCTGTGGCACGTGGAAAGGGACCCTTGGTCTCCCGCCTCAGCTGGAGAGGCATCCCAATTGCCTTGCCAAGCCTCGAGGAGAATCCCGAGTTGTGTCTCGCAACTAGGCAAGAGTCCTGACGTGGCTGAACAAACACGTGTGTGGAAGAGCCATCCCCGTCGTAACTCGAGAATATACCCCAGGTTCCCGCCGCAACTCGAGAAAAACCATGAGACTTCCCCCTCGCCGCGAGATGAGGCCCGATTCCCCTGCACTGCGTGCAGAGCAATTCTGTGTTGCACATCACACATGAAAGGAGCCTTGATTTCCTTCATGGCACTCCAGAGAAACCCCAAGAACACTGTTTCTAGGCTAGAGGGATCCTGAGGTCACTGTAGCAACACGAAAGAGCTCCGTGGACCAAAAATCAACTCGAGATGAGAGGTTAGTCCCTGGCTTCGACTCCAGAGGAATACCACCTTACCACAAGCACCTCAAGAGGAGGCTTCTCTCAGCTCTAGGTATGTGAGAGGGACCCTGAGTTTGCGGCCTCAAGTGGAATGGACACCGCGATGCCCTGACTCGAAATAAGGCCGGATATCCCTGCAGTGACTGGAATGCAGGCTCGTCTTGCATCTCCCAAGAAGAAAGGATGTCTGAATCCCCTGTGGAGACCACAGAGAAAGACCTAGTTCCCCACCTCATCGCGACCGGAGGCCTCACATCCTTTGAAAACTCCAGAGGTACGCGGAGATCAGTGCCTCCAAAGGAGACGATGCTTGACTCCTCGTGAAACTTGATAGGAGACCCAGGATTCCTGTGGCACGTCGAAAGGGACCCTTGGTCTCCCGTCTCAGCTGGAGAGGCGTCCCAATTGCCCTGCAAAGCCTCGAGGAGAATCCCGAGTTGTCCCTCGCAACTAGGCAGGAGTCCTGACGTGGCTGAAGAAACACGTGGGTGGAAGGGCCATCCCCGTCGTAACTCGAGAATATACCCAAGGTTCCCGCCGCAACTCGAGAAAAACCATGAGACTTCCCCCTCGCCGCGAGATGAGGCCCGATTCCCCTGCACTGCGTGCAGAGCAATTCCGTGTTGCACATCACACATGAAAGGAGCCTTGATTTCCTTGATGGCACTCCAGAGAAACCCCAAGAACACTGTTTCAAGGCTAGAGGGATCCTGAGGTCACTGTAGCAACACGAAAGAAATCCTTGGGCCAAAAATCAACTCGAGATGAGAGGTTAGTCCCTGGCTTCGACTCCAGAGGAATACCACCTTACCACAAGCACCTCAAGAGGAGGCTTCTCTCAGCTCTAGGTATGTGAGAGGGACCCTGAGTTTGCGGCCTCAAGTGGAATGGACACCGCGATGCCCTGACTCGAAATAAGGCCGAATATCCCTGCAGTGACTTGAATGCAGGCTCGTCTTGCATCTCCCAAGAAGAAAGGATGCCTGAATCCCCTGTGGAGACCACAGAGAAACACCTAGTTCCCCACCTCATCGCGACCGGAGGCCTCACATCCTTTGAAAACTCCAGAGGTACGCGGAGATCAGTGCCTCCAAAGGAGACGATGCCTGACTCCTCGTGAAACTTGATAGGAGTCCCAGGATTCTTGTGGCACGTGGAAAGGGACCCTTGGTCTCCCGCCTCAGCTGGAGAGGCGTTCCAATTGCCCTGCCAAGCCTCGAGGAGAATCCCGAGTTGTCCCTCGCAACTAGGCAGGAGTCCTGACGTGGCTGAACAAACACGTGGGTGGAAGGGCCATCCCCGTCGTAACTCGAGAATATACCCCAGGTTCCCGCCGCAACTCGAGAAAAACCATGAGACTTCCCCCTCGCCGCGAGATGAGGCCCGATTCCCCTGCACTGCGTGCAGAGCAATTCCGTGTTGCACATCACACATGAAAGGAGCCTTGATTTCCTTGATGGCACTCCAGGGAAACCCCAAGAACACTGTTTCAAGGATAGAGGGATCCTGAGGTCACTGTAGCAACAAGAAAGAAATCCTTGGGCCAAAAATCAACTCGAAAAGAGAGGTTAGTCCCTGGATTCGTCTCCAGAGGAATACCACCTTACCACAAGCACCTCAAGAGGAGGCTTCTCTCAGCTCTAGGTATGTGAGAGGGACCCTGAGTTTGCGGCCTCAAGTGGAATGGACACCGCGATGCCCTGACTCGAAATAAGGCCGAACATCCCTGCAGTGACTTGAATGCAGGCTCGTCTTGCATCTCCCAAGAAGAAAGGATGTCTGAATCCCCTGTGGAGACCACAGAGAAAGACCTAGTTCCCCACCTCATTGCGACCGATAGCCTCACATCCTTTGAAAACTCCAGAGGTACGCGGAGATCAGTGCCTCCAAAGGAGACGATGCCTGACTCCTCGTGAAACTTGATAGGAGTCCCAGGATTCTTGTGGCACGTGGAAAGGGACATTTGGTCTCCCGCCTCAGCTGGAGAGGCGTTCCAATTGCCCTGCCAAGCCTCGAGGAGAATCCCGAGTTGTCCCTCGCAACTAGGCAGGAGTCCTGACGTGGCTGAACAAACACGTGGGTGGAAGGGACATCCCCGTCGTAACTCGAGAATATACCCCAGGTTCCCGCCGCAACTCGAGAAAAACCATGAGACTTCCCCCTCGCCGCGAGATGAGGCCCGATTCCCCTGCACTGCGTGCAGAGCAATTCCGTGTTGCATATCACACATGAAAGGAGCCTTGATTTCCTTCATGGCACTCCAGAGAAACCCCAAGAACACTGTTTCAAGGCTAGAGGGATCCTGAGGTCACTGTAGCAACACGAAAGAGCTCCGTGGACCAAGAATCAACACGAGATGAGAGGTTAGTCCCTGGCTTCGACTCCTGAGGAATACCACCTTACCACAAGCACCTCAAGAGGAGGCTTCTCTCAGCTCTAGCTATGTGAGAAGGACCCTGAGTTTGCGGCCTCAAGTGGAATGGACACCGCGATGCCCTGACTCAAAATAAGGCCGGATATCCCTGCAGTGACTTCAATGCAGTCTCGTCTTGCATCTCCCAGGACGAAAGGATGTCTGAATCCCCTGTGGAAAGCACAGAGTAAGACTTAGTTCCCCACCTCATCGCGACCGATTGCCTCACATCCTTTGAAAACTCCAGAGGTACGCGGAGATCAGTGCCTCCAAAGGAGACGATGCCTGACTCCTCGTGAAACTTGATAGGAGTCCCAGGATTCCTGTGGCACGTGGAAAGGGACCCTTGGTCTCCCGCCTCAGCTGGAGAGGCATCCCAATTGCCTTGCCAAGCCTCGAGGAGAATCCCGAGTTGTGTCTCGCAACTAGGCAAGAGTCCTGACGTGGCTGAACAAACACGTGTGTGGAAGAGCCATCCCCGTCGTAACTCGAGAATATACCCCAGGTTCCCGCCGCAACTCGAGAAAAACCATGAGACTTCCCCCTCGCCGCGAGATGAGGCCCGATTCCCCTGCACTGCGTGCAGAGCAATTCTGTGTTGCACATCACACATGAAAGGAGCCTTGATTTCCTTGATGGCACTCCAGAGAAACCCCAAGAACACTGTTTCAAGGCTAGAGGGATCCTGAGGTCACTGTAGCAACACGAAAGAGCTCCGTGGACCAAAAATCAACTCGAGATGAGAGGTTAGTCCCTGGCTTCGACTCCAGAGGAATACCACCTTACCACAAGCACCTCAAGAGGAGGCTTCTCTCAGCTCTAGGTATGTGAGAGGGACCCTGAGTTTGCGGCCTCAAGTGGAATGGACACCGCGATGCCCTGACTCGAAATAAGGCCGGATATCCCTGCAGTGACTGGAATGCAGGCTCGTCTTGCATCTCCCAAGAAGAAAGGATGTCTGAATCCCTTGTGGAGACCACAGAGAAAGACCTAGTTCCCCACCTCATCGCGACCGGAGGCCTCACTTCCTTTGAAAACTCCAGAGGTACGCGGAGATCAGTGCCTCCAAAGGAGACGATGCCTGACTCCTCGTGAAACTTGATAGGAGTCCCAGGATTCCTGTGGCACGTGGAAAGGGACCCTTGGTCTCCCGTCTCAGCTGGAGAGGCGTCCCAATTGCCCTGCAAAGCCTCGAGGAGAATCCCGAGGTGTCCCTCGCAACTAGGCAGGAGTCCTGACGTCGCTGAAGAAACACGTGGGTGGAAGGGCCATCCCCGTCGTAACTCGAGAATATACCCCAGGTTCCCGCCGCAACTCGAGAAAAACCATGAGACTTCCCCCTCGCCGCGAGATGAGGCCCGATTCCCCTGCACTGCTTGCAGAGCAATTCCGTGTTGCACATCACACATGAAAGGAGCCTTGATTTCCTTGATGGCACTCCAGAGAAACCCCAAGAACACTGTTTCAAGGCTAGAGGGATCCTGAGGTCACTGTAGCAACACGAAAGAAATCCTTGGGCCAAAAATCAACTCGAGATGAGAGGTTAGTCCCTGGCTTCGACTCCAGAAGAATACCACCTTACCACAAGCACCTCAAGAGGAGGCTTCTCTCAGCTCTAGCTATGTGAGAGGGACCCTGAGTTTGCGGCCTCAAGTGGAATGGACACCGCGATGCCCTGACTCGAAATAAGGCCGGATATCCCTGCAGTGATTGGAATGCAGGCTCGTCTTGCATCTCCCAAGATGAAAGGGTGTCTGAATCCCCTGTGGAGACCACAGAGAAAGACCTCGTTCCCCACCTCATCGCGACAGGAGGCCTCAAATCCTTTGAAAACTCCAGAGGTATGCGGAGATCAGTGCCTCCAAAGGAGACGATGCCTGACTCCTCGTGAAACTTGATAGGAGACCCAGGATTCCTGTGGCACGTGGAAAGGGACCCGTGGTCTCCCGTCTCAGCTGGAGAGGCGTCCCAATTGCCCTGCAAAGCCTCGAGGAGAATCCCGAGTTGTCCCTCGCAACTAGGCAGGAGTCCTGACATGGCTGAACACACACGTGTGTGGAAAGGCCATCCCCGTCGTAACTCGAGAATATACCCCAGGTTCCCGCCACAACTCGAGAAAAACCATGAGACTTCCCCCTCGCCGCGAGATGAGGCCCGATTCCCCTGCACTGCGTGCAGAGCAATTCCGTCTTGCACATCACACATGAAAGGAGCCTTGATTTCCTTCATGGCACTCCAGAGAAACCCCAAGAACACTGTTTCAAGGCTATAGGGATCCTGAGGTCATTGTAGCAACACGAAAGAGCTCCGTGGACCAAGAATCAACACGAGATGAGAGGTTAGTCCCTGGCTTTGACTCCTGCGGAATACCACCTTAACACAAGCACCTCAAGAGGAGGCTTCTCTCAGCTCTAGGTATGTGAGAGGGATCCAGAGTTTGCGGCCTCAAGTGGAATGGACACCGCGATGCCCTGACTCGAAATAAGGGCGAATATCCCTGCAGTGACTTGAATGCAGGCTCGTCTTGCATCTCCCAAGAAGAAAGGATGTCTGAATCCCCTGTGGAGACCATAGAGAAACACCTAGTTCCCCACCTCATCGGGACAGGAGGCCTCACATCCTTTGAAAACTCCAGAGGTACGCGGAGATCAGTGCCTCCAAAGGAGACGATGCCTGACTCCTCGTGAAACTTGATAGGAGTCCCAGGATTCTTGTGGCACGTGGAAAGGGACCCTTGGTCTCCCGCCTCAGCTGGAGAGGCGTTCCAATTGCCCTGCCAAGCCTCGAGGAGAATCCCGAGTTGTCCCTCGCAACTAGGCAGGAGTCCTGACGTGGCTGAACAAACACGTGGGTGGAAGGGCCATCCCCGTCGTAACTCGAGAATATACCCCAGGTTCCCGCCGCAACTCCAGAAAAACCATGAGACTTCCCCCTCGATGCGAGATGAGGCCCGATTCCCCTGTACTGCATGCAGAGCAATTCCGTCTTGCACATCACACATGAAAGGAGCCTTGATTTCCTTCATGGCACTCCAGAGAAACCCCAAGAACACTGTTTCAAGGATAGAGGGATCCTGAGGTCACTGTAGCAACACGAAAGAACTCTGTGGACCAAAAATCAACTCGAAAAGAGAGGTTAGTCCCTGGATTCGTCTCCAGAGGAATACCACCTTACCACAAGCACCTCAAGAGGAGGCTTCTCTCAGCTCTAGGTATGTGAGAGGGACCCTGAGTTTGCGGCCTCAAGTGGAATGGACACCGCGATGCCCTGACTCGAAATAAGGCCGGATATCCCTGCAGTAACTTCAATGCAGGCTCGTCTTGCATCTCCCAGGACGAAAGGATGTCTGAATACCCTGTGGAAAGCACAGAGAAAGACTTAGTTCCCCACCTCATCGCGACCGATAGCCTCACATCCTTTGAAAACTCCAGAGGTACGCGGAGATCAGTGCCTCCAAAGGAGACGATGCCTGACTCCTCGTGAAACTTGATAGGAGTCCCAGGATTCCTGTGGCACTTGGAAAGGGACACTTGGTCTCCCGCCTCAGCTGGAGAGGCGTCCCAATTGCCCTGCCAAGCCTCGAGGAGAATCCCGAGTTGTCCCTCGCAACTAGGCAGGAGTCCTGACGTGGCTGAACAAACACGTGTGTGGAAGGGCCATCCCCGTCGTAACTCGAGAATATACCCCAGGTTCCCGCCGCAACTCGAGAAAAACCATGAGACTTCCCCCTCGCCGCGAGATGAGGCCCGATTCCCCTGCACTGCGTGCAGAGCAATTCCGTGTTGCACATCACACATGAAAGGAGCCTTGATTTCCTTGATGGCACTCCAGAGAAACCCCAAGAACACTGTTTCAAGGATAGAGGCATCCTGAGGTCACTGTAGCAACACGAAAGAGCTCCGTGGACCAAGAATCAACACGAGATGAGAGGTTAGTCCCTGGCTTTGACTCCTGAGGAATACCACCTTACCACAAGCACCTCAAGAGGAGGCTTCTCTCAGCTCTAGGTATGTGAGAGGGATCCTGAGTTTGCGGCCTCAAGTGGAATGGACACCGCGATGCCCTGACTCGAAATAAGGCCGAACATCCCTGCAGTGACTTGAATGCAGGCTCGTCTTGCATCTCCCAAGATGAAAGGATGTCTGAATCCCCTGTGGAGACCACAGAGAAAGACCTAGTTCCCCACCTCATCGCAACCGGAGGCCTCACATCCTTTGAAAACTCCAGAGGTACGCGGAGATCAGTGCCTCCAAAGGAGACGATGCCTGACTCCTCGTGAAACTTGATAGGAGTCCCAGGATTCTTGTGGCACGTGGAAAGGGACCCTTGGTCTCCCGCCTCAGCTGGAGAGGCGTTCCAATTGCCCTGCCAAGCCTCGAGGAGAATCCTGAGTTGTCCCTCGCAACTAGGCAGGAGTCCTGACGTGGCTGAACAAACACGTGGGTGGAAGGGCCATCCCCGTCGTAACTCGAGAATATACCCCAGGTTCCCGCCGCAACTCGAGAAAAACCATGAGACTTCCCCCTCGATGCGAGATGAGGCCCGATTCCCCTGTACTGCGTGCAGAGCAATTCCGTCTTGCACATCACACATGAAAGGAGCCTTGATTTCCTTGATGGCACTCCAGAGAAACCCCAAGAACACTGTTTCAAGGATAGAGGGATCCTGAGGTCACTGTAGCAACACGAAAGAACTCTGTGGACCAAAAATCAACTCGAAAAGAGAGGTTGGTCCCTGGATTCGTCTCCAGAGGAACACCACCTTACCACAAGCACCTCAAGAGGAGGCTTCTCTCAGCTCTAGGTATGTGAGAGGGACCCTGAGTTTGCGGCCTCAAGTGGAATGGACACCGCGATGCCCTGACTCGAAATAAGGCCGGATATCCCTGCAGTGACTTCAATGCAGGCTCGTCTTGCATCTCCCAGGACGAAAGGATGTCTGAATCCCCTGTGGAAAGCACAGAGAAAGACTTAGTTCCCCACCTCATCGCGACCGATAGCCTCACATCCTTTGAAAACTCCAGAGGTATGCGGAGATCAGTGCCTCCAAAGGAGACGATGCCTGACTCCTCGTGAAACTTGATAGGAGTCCCAGAATTCCTGTGGCACTTGGAAAGGGACACTTGGTCTCCCGCCTCAGCTGGAGAGGCGTCCCAATTGCCCTGCCAAGCCTCGAGGAGAATCCAGAGTTGTCCCTCGCAACTAGGCAGGAGTCCTGACGTCGCTGAAGAAACACGTGGGTGGAAGGGCCATCCCCGTCGTAACTCGAGAATATACCCCAGGTTCCCGCCGCAACTCGAGAAAAACCATGAGACTTCCCCCTCGCCGCGAGATGAGGCCCGATTCCCCTGCACTGCGTGCAGAGCAATTCCGTGTTGCACATCACACATGAAAGGAGCCTTGATTTCCTTGATGGCACTCCAGAGAAACCCCAAGAACACTGTTTCAAGGCTAGAGGGATCCTGAGGTCACTGTAGCAACACGAAAGAGCTCCGTGGGCCAAAAATCAACTCGAGATGAGAGGTTAGTCCCTGGCTTCGACTCCAGAGGAATACCACCTTACCACAAGCACCTCAAGAGGAGGCTTCTCTCAGCTCTAGGTATGTGAGAGGGACCCTGAGTTTGCGGCCTCAAGTGGAATGGACACCGCGATGCCCTGACACGAAATAAGGCTGGATATCCCTCCAGTGACTTGAATGCAGGCTCGTCTTGCATCTCCAAAGATGAAAGGATGTCTGAATCCCCTGTGGAGACCACAGAGAAAGACCTAGTTCCCCACCTCATCGCGACCGGAGGCCTCACATCCTTTGAAATCTCCAGAGGTACGCGGAGATCAGTGCCTCCAAAGGAGACGATGCCTGACTCCTCGTGAAACTTGATAGGAGTCCCAGGATTCCTGTGGCACGTGGAAAGGGACACTTGGTCTCCCGCCTCATTTGGAGAGGCGTCCCAATTGCCTTGCCAAGCCTCGAGGAGAATCCCGAGTTGTGTCTCGCAACTAGGCAGGAGTCCTGACTTGGCTGAACAAACACGTGTGTGGAAGGGCCATCCCCGTCGTAACTCGAGAATATACCCCAGGTTCCCGCCGCAACTCGAGAAAAACCATGAGACTTCCCCCTCGCCGCGAGATGAGGCCCGATTCCCCTGCACTGCGTGCAGAGCAATTCTGTGTTGCACATCACACATGAAAGGAGCCTTGATTTCCTTCATGGCACTCCAGAGAAACCCCAAGAACACTGTTTCAAGGCTAGAGGGATCCTGAGGTCACTGTAGCAACACGAAAGAGCTCCGTGGACCAAAAATCAACTCGAGATGAGAGGTTAGTCCCTGGCTTCGACTCCAGAGGATTACCACCTTACCACAAGCACCTCAAGAGGAGGCTTCTCTCAGCTCTAGGTATGTGAGAGGGACCCTGAATTTGCGGCCTCAAGTGGAATGGACACCGCAATGCCCTGACTCGAAATAAGGCCGGATATCCCTGCAGTGACTGGAATGCAGGCTCATCTTGCATCTCCCAAGACGAAAGGATGTCTGAATCCCCTGTGGAAACCACAGAGAAAGACCTAGTTCCCCACCTCATCGCGACAGGAGGCCTCAAATCCTTTGAAAACTCCAGAGGTATGCAGAAATCAGTGCCTCCAAAGGAGACGATGCCTGACTCCTCGTGAAACTTGATAGGAGTCCCAGGATTCTTGTGGCACGTGGAAAGGGACCCTTGGTCTCCCGCCTCAGCTGGAGAGGCGTTCCAATTGCCCTGCCAAGCCTCGAGGAGAATCCCGAGTTGTCCCTTGCAACTAGGCAGGAGTCCTGACGTGGCTGAACAAACACGTGGGTGGAAGGGCCATCCCCGTCGTAACTCGAGAATATACCCCAGGTTCCTGCCGCAACTCGAGAAAAACCATGAGACTTGCCCCTCGATGCGAGATGAGGCCCGATTCCCATGCACTGCGTGCAGAGCAATTCCGTGTTGCACATCACACATGAAAGGAGCCTTGATTTCCTTGATGGCACTCCAGAGAAACCCCAAGAACACTGTTTCAAGGATAGAGGGATCCTGAGGTCACTGTAGCAACACGAAAGAACTCTGTGGACCAAAAATCAACTCGAAAAGAGAGGTTAGTCCCTGGATTCGTCTCCAGAGGAATACCACCTTACCACAAGCACCTCAAGAGGAGGCTTCTCTCAGCTCTAGGTATGTGAGAGGGACCCTGAGTTTGCGGCCTCAAGTGGAATGGACACCGCGATGCCCTGACTCGAAATAAGGCCGGATATCCCTGCAGTGACTTCAATGCAGGCTCGTCTTGCATCTCCCAGGACGAAAGGATGTCTGAATCCCCTGTGGAAAGCACAGAGAAAGACTTAGTTCCCCACCTCATCGCGACCGATAGCCTCACATCCTTTGAAAACTCCAGAGGTACGCGGAGATCAGTGCCTCCAAAGGAGACGATGCCTGACTCCTCGTGAAACTTGATAGGAGTCCCAGGATTCCTGTGGCACTTGGAAAGGGACACTTGGTCTCCCGCCTCAGCTGGAGAGGCGTCACAATTGCCCTGCCAAGCCTCGAGGAGAATCCAGAGTTGTCCCTCGCAACTAGGCAGGAGTCCTGACGTCGCTGAAGAAACACGTGGGTGGAAGGGCCATCCCCGTCGTAACTCGAGAATATACCCCCGGTTCCCGCCGCAACTCGAGAAAAACCATGAGACTTCCCCCTCGCCGCGAGATGAGGCCCGATTCCCCTGCACTGCGTGCAGAGCAATTCCGTGTTGCACATCACACATGAAAGGAGCCTTGATTTCCTTGATGGCACTCCAGAGAAACCCCAAGAACACTGTTTCAAGGCTAGAGGGATCCTGAGGTCACTGTAGCAACACGAAAAAGCTCCGTGGACCAAAAATCAACTCGAGATGAGAGGTTAGTCCCTGGCTTCGACTCCAGAGGAATACCACCTTACCACAAGCACCTCAAGAGGAGGCTTCTCTCAGCTCTAGGTATGTGAGAGGGACCCTGAGTTTGCGGCCTCAAGTGGAATGGACACCGTGATGCCCTGAGGCGAAATAAGGCCGGATATCCCTGCAGTGACTTGAATGCAGGCTCGTCTTGCATCTCCCAAGATGAAAGGTTGTCTGAATCCCCTGTGGAGACCACAGAGAAAGACCTAGTTCCCCACCTCATGGCGACCGGAGGCCTCACATCCTTTGAAAACTCCAGAGGTACGCGGAGATCACTGCCTCCAAAGGAGACGATGCCTGACTCCTCGTGAAACTTGATAGGAGTCCCAGGATTCCTGTGGCACGTGGAAAGGGACCCTTGGTCTCCCGCCTCAGCTGGAGAGGCGTTCCAATTGCCCTGCCAAGCCTCGAGGAGAATCCCGAGTTGTCCCTCGCAACTAGGCAGGAGTCCTGACGTGGCTGAACAAACACGTGGGTGGAAGGGCCATCCCCGTCGTAACTCGAGAATATAGCCCAGGTTCCCGCCGCAACTCCAGAAAAACCATGAGACTTCCCCCTCGATGCGAGATGAGGCCCGATTCCCCTGTACTGCGTGCAGAGCAATTCCGTCTTGCACATCACACATGAAAGGAGCCTTGATTTCCATGATGGCACTCCAGAGAAACCCCAAGAACACTGTTTCAAGGATAGAGAGATCCTGAGGTCACTGTAGCAACACGAAAGAACTCTGTGGACCAAAAATCAACTCGAAAAGAGAGGTTAGTCCCTGGATTCGTCTCCAGAGGAATACCACCTTACCACAAGCACCTCAAGAGGAGGCTTCTCTCAGCTCTAGGTATGTGAGAGGGACCCTGAGTTTGCAGCCTCAAGTGGAATGGACACCGCGATGCCCTGACTCGAAATAAGGCCGGATATCCCTGCAGTGACTTCAATGCAGGCTCGTCTTGCATCTCCCAGGACGAAAGGATGTCTGAATCCCCTGTGGAAAGCACAGAGAAAGACTTAGTTCCCCACCTCATCGCGACCGATAGCCTCACATCCTTTGAAAACTCCAGAGGTACGCGGAGATCAGTGCCTCCAAAGGAGACGATGCCTGACTCCTCGTGAAACTTGATAGGAGTCCCAGGATTCCTGTGGCACTTGGAAAGGGACACTTGGTCTCCCGCCTCAGCTGGAGAGGCGTCCCAATTGCCCTGCCAAGCCTCGAGGAGAATCCAGAGTTGTCCCTCGCAACTAGGCAGGAGTCCTGACGTCGCTGAAGAAACACGTGGGTGGAAGGGCCATCCCCGTCGTAACTCGAGAATATACCCCAGGTTCCTGCCGCAACTCGAGAAAAACCATGAGACTTCCTCCTCGCCGCGAGATGAGGCCTGATTCCCCTGCACTGCGTGCAGAGCAATTCCGTGTTGCACATCACACATGAAAGGAGCCTTGATTTCCTTCATGGCACTCCAGAGAAACCCCAAGAACACTGTTTCAAGGCTAGAGGGATCCTGAGGTCACTGTAGCAACACGAAAGAGCTCCGTGGGCCAAAAATCAACTCGAGATGAGAGGTTAGTCCCTGGCTTCGACTCCAGAGGAATACCACCTTACCACAAGCACCTCAAGAGGAGGCTTCTCTCAGCTCTAGGTATGTGAGAGGGACCCTGAGTTTGCGGCCTCAAGTGGAATGGACACCGCGATGCCCTGACGCGAAATAAGGCCGGATATCCCTGCAGTGACTTGAATGCAGGCTCGTCTTGCATCTCCCAAGATGAAAGGATGTCTGAATCCCCTGTGGAGACCACAGAGAAAGACCTAGTTCCCCACCTCATGGCGACCGGAGGCCTCACATCCTTTGAAAACTCCAGAGGTACGCGGAGATCAGTGCCTCCAAAGGAGACGATGCCTGACTCCTCGTGAAACTTGATAGGAGTCCCAGGATTCTTGTGGCACGTGGAAAGGGACCCTTGGTCTCCCGCCTCAGCTGGAGAGGCGTCCCAATTGCCTTGCCAAGCCTCGAGGAGAATCCCGAGTTGTGTCTCGCAACTAGGCAAGAGTCCTGACGTGGCTGAACAAACACGTGGGTGGAAGGGCCATCCCCGTCGTAACTCGAGAATATACCCCAGGTTCCCGCCGCAACTCGAGAAAAACCATGAGACTTCCCCCTCGCCGCGAGATGAGGCCCGATTCCCCTGCACTGCGTGCAGAGCAATTCCGTGTTGCACATCACACATGAAAGGAGCCTTGATTTCCTTGATGGCACTCCAGAGAAACCCCAAGAAAACTGTTTCAAGGCTAGAGGGATCCTGAGGTCACTGTAGCAACACGAAAGAGCTCCGTGGACCAAGAATCAACACGAGAGGAGAGGTTAGTCCCTGGCTTTGACTCCTGAGGAATACCACCTTACCACAAGCACCTCAAGAGGAGGCTTCTCTCAGCTCTAGGTATGTGAGAGGGATCCTGAGTTTGCGGCCTCAAGTGGAATGGACACCGCGATGCCCTGACTCGAAATAAGGCCGAATATCCCTGCAGTGACTTGAATGCAGGCTCGTCTTGCATCTCCCAAGAAGAAAGGATGTCTGAATCCCCTGTGGAGACCACAGAGAAAGACCTAGTTCCCCACCTCATCGCAACCGGAGGCCTCACATCCTTTGAAAACTCCAGAGGTACGCGGAGATCAGTGCCTCCAAAGGAGACGATGCCTGACTCCTCGTGAAACTTGATAGGAGTCCCAGGATTCTTGTGGCACGTGGAAAGGGACCCTTGGTTTCCCGCCTCAGCTGGAGAGGCGTTCCAATTGCCCTGCCAAGCCTCGAGGAGAATCCCGAGTTGTCCCTCGCAACTAGGCAGGAGTCCTGACGTGGCTGAACAAACACGTGGGTGGAAGGGCCATCCCCGTCGTAACTCGAGAATATACCCCAGGTTCCCGCCGCAACTCGAGAAAAACCATGAGACTTCCCCCTCGATGCGAGATGAGGCCCGATTCCCCTGTACTGCGTGCAGAGCAATTCCGTGTTGCACATCACACATGAAAGGAGCCTTGATTTCCTTGATGGCACTCCAGAGAAACCCCAAGAACACTGTTTCAAGGATAGAGGGATCCTGAGGTCACTGTAGCAACACGAAAGAACTCTGTGGACCAAAAATCAACTCGAAAAGAGAGGTTGGTCCCTGGATTCGTCTCCAGAGGAATACCACCTTACCACAAGCACCTCAAGAGGAGGCTTCTCTCAGCTCTAGGTATGTGAGAGGGACCCTGAGTTTGCGGCCTCAAGTGGAATGGACACCGCGATGCCCTGACTCGAAATAAGGCCGGATATCCCTGCAGTGACTTCAATGCAGGCTCGTCTTGCATCTCCCAGGACGAAAGGATGTCTGAATCCCCTGTGGAAAGCACAGAGAAAGACTTAGTTCCCCACCTCATCGCGACCGATAGCCTCACATCCTTTGAAAATTCCAGAGGTATGCGGAGATCAGTGCCTCCAAAGGAGACGATGCCTGACTCCTCGTGAAACTTGATAGGAGTCCCAGAATTCCTGTGGCACTTGGAAAGGGACACTTGGTCTCCCGCCTCAGCTGGAGAGGCGTCCCAATTGCCCTGCCAAGCCTCGAGGAGAATCCAGAGTTGTCCCTCGCAACTAGGCAGGAGTCCTGACGTCGCTGAAGAAACACGTGGGTGGAAGGGCCATCCCCGTCGTAACTCGAGAATATACCCCAGGTTCCCGCCGCAACTCGAGAAAAACCATGAGACTTCCCCCTCGCCGCGAGATGAGGCCCGATTCCCCTGCACTGCGTGCAGAGCAATTCCGTGTTGCACATCACACATGAAAGGAGCCTTGATTTCCTTGATGGCACTCCAGAGAAACCCCAAGAACACTGTTTCAAGGCTAGAGGGATCCTGAGGTCACTGTAGCAACACGAAAGAGCTCCGTGGGCCAAAAATCAACTCGAGATGAGAGGTTAGTCCCTGGCTTCGACTCCAGAGGAATACCACCTTACCACAAGCACCTCAAGAGGAGGCTTCTCTCAGCTCTAGGCATGTGAGAGGGACCCTGAGTTTGCGGCCTCAAGTGGAATGGACACCGCGATGCCCTGACACGAAATAAGGCTGGATATCCCTCCAGTGACTTGAATGCAGGCTCGTCTTGCATCTCCCAAGATGAAAGGATGTCTGAATCCCCTGTGGAGACCACAGAGAAAGACCTAGTTCCCCACCTCATCGCGACCGGAGGCCTCACATCCTTTGAAAACTCCAGAGGTACGCGGAGATCAGTGCCTCCAAAGGAGACGATGCCTGACTCCTCGTGAAACTTGATAGGAGTCCCAGGATTCCTGTGGCACGTGGAAAGGGACACTTGGTCTCCCGCCTCATTTGGAGAGGCGTCCCAATTGCCTTGCCAAGCCTCGAGGAGAATCCCGAGTTGTGTCTCGCAACTAGGCAGGAGTCCTGACGTGGCTGAACAAACACGTGGGTGGAAGGGCCATCCCCGTCGTAACTCGAGAATATACCCCAGGTTCCCGCCGCAACTCGAGAAAAACCATGAGACTTCCCCCTCGCCGCGAGATGAGGCCCGATTCCCCTGCACTGCGTGCAGAGCAATTCTGTGTTGCACATCACACATGAAAGGAGCCTTGATTTCCTTCATGGCACTCCAGAGAAACCCCAAGAACACTGTTTCAAGGCTAGAGGGATCCTGAGGTCACTGTAGCAACACGAAAGAGCTCCGTGGACCAAAAATCAACTCGAGATGAGAGGTTAGTCCCTGGCTTCGACTCCAGAGGATTACCACCTTACCACAAGCACCTCAAGAGGAGGCTTCTCTCAGCTCTAGGTATGTGAGAAGGACCCTGAATTTGTGGCCTCAAGTGGAATGGACACCGCGATGCCCTGACTCGAAATAAGGCCGGATATCCCTGCAGTGACTGGAATGCAGGCTCATCTTGCATCTCCCAAGACGAAAGGATGTCTGAATCCCCTGTGGAGACCACAGAGAAAGACCTAGTTCCCCACCTCATCGCGACAGGAGGCCTCAAATCCTTTGAAAACTCCAGAGGTATGCAGAAATCAGTGCCTCCAAAGGAGACGATGCCTGACTCCTCGTGAAACTTGATAGGAGTCCCAGGATTCTTGTGGCACGTGGAAAGGGACCCTTGGTCTCCCGCCTCAGCTGGAGAGGCGTTCCAATTGCCCTGCCAAGCCTCGAGGAGAATCCCGAGTTGTCCCTCGCAACTAGGCAGGAGTCCTGACGTGGCTGAACAAACACGTGGGTGGAAGGGCCATCCCCGTCGTAACTCGAGAATATACCCCAGGTTCCCGCCGCAACTCGAGAAAAACCATGAGACTTGCCCCTCGATGCGAGATGAGGCCCGATTCCCATGCACTGCGTGCAGAGCAATTCCGTGTTGCACATCACACATGAAAGGAGCCTTGATTTCCTTGATGGTACTCCAGAGAAACCCCAAGAACACTGTTTCAAGGCTAGAGGGATCCTGAGGTCACTGTAGCAACACGAAAGAACTCTGTGGACCAAAAATCAACTCGAAAAGAGAGGTTAGTCCCTGGATTCGTCTCCAGAGGAATACCACCTTACCACAAGCACCTCAAGAGGAGGCTTCTCTCAGCTCTAGGTATGTGAGAGGGACCCTGAGTTTGCGGCCTCAAGTGGAATGGACACCGCGATGCCCTGACTCGAAATAAGGCCGGATATCCCTGCAGTGACTTCAATGCAGGCTCGTCTTGCATCTCCCAGGACGAAAGGATGTCTGAATCCCCTGTGGAAAGCACAGAGAAAGACTTAGTTCCCAACCTCATCGCGACCGATAGCCTCACATCCTTTGAAAACTCCAGAGGTACGCTGAGATCAGTGCCTCCAAAGGAGACGATGCCTGACTCCTCGTGAAACTTGATAGGAGTCCCAGGATTCCTGTGGCACTTGGAAAGGGACACTTGGTCTCCCGCCTCAGCTGGAGAGGCGTCACAATTGCCCTGCCAAGCCTCGAGGAGAATCCAGAGTTGTCCCTCGCAACTAGGCAGGAGTCCTGACGTCGCTGGAGAAATACGTGGGTGGAAGGGCCATCCCCGTCGTAACTCGAGAATATACCCCAGGTTCCCGCCGCAACTCGAGAAAAACCATGAGACTTCCCCCTCGCCGCGAGATGAGGCCTGATTCCCCTGCACTGCGTGCAGAGCAATTCCGTGTTGCACATCACACATGAAAGGAGGCTTAATTTCCTTCATGGCACTCCAGAGAAACCCCAAGAACACTGTTTCAAGGCTAGAGGGATCCTGAGGTCACTGTAGCAACACGAAAGAGCTCCGTGGGCCAAAAATCAACTCGAGATGAGAGGTTAGTCCGTGGCTTCGACTCCAGAGGAATACCACCTTACCACAAGCACCTCAAGAGGAGGCTTCTCTCAGCTCTAGGTATGTGAGAGGGACCCTGAGTTTGCGGCCTCAAGTGGAATGGACACCGCGATGCCCTGACGCGAAATAAGGCCGGATATCCCTGCAGTGACTTGAATGCAGGCTCGTCTTGCATCTCCCAAGATGAAAGGATGTCTGAATCCCCTGTGGAGACCACAGAGAAACACCTAGTTCCCCACCTCATGGCGACCGGAGGCCTCACATCCTTTGAAAACTCCAGAGGTACGCGGAGATCAGTGCCTCCAAAGGAGACGATGCCTGACTCCTCGTGAAACTTGATAGGAGTCCCAGGATTCTTGTGGCACGTGGAAAGGGACCCTTGGTCTCCCGCCTCAGCTGGAGAGGCGTCCCAATTGCCTTGCCAAGCCTCGAGGAGAATCCCGAGTTGTGTCTCGCAACTAGGCAAGAGTCCTGACGTGGCTGAACAAACACGTGGGTGGAAGGGCCATCCCCGTCGTAACTCGAGAATATACCCCAGGTTCCCGCCGCAAGTCGAGAAAAACCATGAGACTTCCCCCTCGCCGCGAGATGAGGCCCGATTCCCCTGCACTGCGTGCAGAGCAATTCCGTGTTGCACATCACACATGAAAGGAGCCTTGATTTCCTTGATGGCACTCCAGAGAAACCCCAAGAAAACTGTTTCAAGGCTAGAGGGATCCTGAGGTCACTGTAGCAACACGAAAGAGCTCCGTGGACCAAGAATCAACACGAGAGGAGAGGTTAGTCCCTGGCTTTGACTCCTGAGGAATACCACCTTACCACAAGCACCTCAAGAGGAGGCTTCTCTCAGCTCTAGGTATGTGAGAGGGATCCTGAGTTTGCGGCCTCAAGTGGAATGGACACCGCGATGCCCTGACTCGAAATAAGGCCGGATATCCCTGCAGTGACTTGAATGCAGGCTCGTCTTGCATCTCCCAAGAAGAAAGGATGTCTGAATCCCCTCTGGAGACTACAGAGAAACACCTAGTTCCCCACCTCATCGCGACCGGAGGCCTCACATCCTTTGAAAACTCCAGAGGTACGCGGAGATTAGTGCCTCCAAAGGAGACGATGCCTGACTCCTCGTGAAACTTGATAGGAGTCCCAGGATTCTTGTGGCACGTGGAAAGGGACCCTTGGTCTCCCGCCTCAGCTGGAGAGGCGTTCCAATTGCCCTGCCAAGCCTCGAGGAGAATCCCGAGTTGTCCCTCGCAACTAGGCAGGAGTCCTGACGTGGCTGAACAAACACGTGGGTGGAAGGGCCATCCCCGTCGTAACTCGAGAATATACCCCAGGTTCCCGCCGCAACTCGAGAAAAACCATGAGACTTCCCCCTCGATGCGAGATGAGGCCCGATTCCCCTGTACTGCGTGCAGAGCAATTCCGTCTTGCACATCACACATGAAAGGAGCCTTGATTTCCTTGATGGCACTCCAGAGAAACCCCAAGAACACTGTTTCAAGGATAGAGGGATCCTGAGGTCACTGTAGCAACACGAAAGAACTCTGTGGACCAAAAATCAACTCGAAAAGAGAGGTTAGTCCCTGGATTCGTCACCAGAGGAATACCACCTTAACACAAGCACCTCAAGAGGAGGCTTCTCTCAGCTCTAGGTATGTGAGAGGGACCCTGAGTTTGCGGCCTCAAGTGGAATGGACACCGCGATGCCCTGACTCGAAATAAGGCCGGATATCCCTGCAGTGACTTCAATGCAGGCTCGTCTTGCATCTCCCAGGACGAAAGGATGTCTGAATCCCCTGTGGAAAGCACAGAGAAAGACTTAGTTCCCCACCTCATCACGACCGATACCCTCACATCCTTTGAAAACTCCAGAGGTACGCGGAGATCAGTGCCTCCAAAGGAGACGATGCCTGACTCCTCGTGAAACTTGATAGGAGTCCCAGGATTCCTGTGGCACTTGGAAAGGGACACTTGGTCTCCCGCCTCAGCTGGAGAGGCGTCCCAATTGCCTTGCCAAGCCTCGAGGAGAATCCAGAGTTGTCCCTCGCAAGTAGGCAGGAGTCCTGACGTCGCTGAAGAAACACGTGGGTGGAAGGGCCATCCCCGTCGTAACTCGAGAATATACCCCAGGTTCCCGCCGCAACTCGAGAAAAACCATGAGACTTCCCCCTCGCCGCGAGATGAGGCCCGATTCCCCTGCACTGCGTGCAGAGCAATTCCGTGTTGCACATCACACATGAATGGAGCCTTGATTTCCTTGATGACACTCCAGAGAAACCCCAAGAACACTGTTTCAAGGCTAGAGGGATCCTGAGGTCACTGTAGCAACACGAAAGAGCTCCGTGGGCCAAAAATCAACTCGAGATGAGAGGTTAGTCCCTGGCTTCGACTCCAGAGGAATACCACCTTACCACAAGCACCTCAAGAGGAGGCTTCTCTCAGCTCTAGGTATGTGAGAGGGACCCTGAGTTTCCGGCCTCAAGTGGAATGGACACCGCGATGCCCTGACTCGAAATAAGGCCGGATATCCCTGCAGTGACTTCAATGCAGGCTCGTCTTGCATCTCCGAAGATGAAAGGATGTCTGAATCCCCTGTGGAGACCACAGAGAAACACCTAGTTCCCCACCTCATCGCGACCGCAGGCCTCACATCCTTTGAAAACTCCAGAGGTACGCGGAGATCAGTGCCTCCAAAGGAGACGATGCCTGACTCCTCGTGAAACTTGATAGGAGTCCCAGGATTCCTGTGGCACGTGGAAAGGGACCCTTGGTCTCCCGCCTCAGCTGGAGAGACGTCACAATTGCCTTGCCAAGCCTCGAGGAGAATCCCGAGTTGTGTCTCGCAAGGAGGCAAGAGTCCTGACGTGGCTGAACAAACACGTGGGTGGAAGGGCCATCCCCGTCGTAACTCGAGAATATACCCCAGGTTCCCGCCGCAACTCGAGAAAAACCATGAGACTTCCCCCTCGATGCGAGATGAGGCCCGATTCCCCTGTACTGCGTGCAGAGCAATTCCGTCTTGCACATCACACATGAAAGGAGCCTTGATTTCCTTGATGGCACTCCAGAGAAACCCCAAGAACACTGTTTCAAGGCTAGAGGGATCCTGAGGTCACTGTAGCAACACGAAAGAGCTCCGTGGGCCAAAAATCAACTCGAGATGAGAGGTTAGTCCCTGGCTTCGACTCCAGAGGAATACCATCTTAACACAAGCACCTCAAGAGGAGGCTTCTCTCAGCTCTAGGTATGTGAGAGGGATCCTGAGTTTGCGGCCTCAAGTGGAATGGACACCGCGATGCCCTGACTCGAAATAAGGCCGGATATCCCTGCAGTGAATTGAATGCAGGCTCGTCTTGCATCTCCCAAGAAGAAAGGATGTCTGAATCCCCTGTGGAGACCACAAAGAAAGACCTAGTTCCCCACCTCATCGCGACCGGAGGCCTCACATCCTTTGAAAACTCCAGAGGTACGCGGAGATCAGTGCCTCCAAAGGAGACGATGCCTGACTCCTCGTGAAACTTGATAGGAGTCCCAGGATTCTTGTGGCACGTGGAAAGGGACACTTGGTCTCCCGCCTCAGCTGGAGAGGCGTTCCAATTGCCCTGCCAAGCCTCGAGGAGGATCCCGAGTTGTCCCTCGCAACTAGGCAGGAGTCCTGACGTGGCTGAACAAACACGTGTGTGGAAGGGCCATCCCCGTCGTAACTCGAGAATATACCCCAGGTTCCCGCCGCAACTCGAGAAAAACCATGAGACTTGCCACTCGATGCGAGATGAGGCCCGATTCCCCTGTACTGCGTGCAGAGCAATTCCGTCTTGCACATCACACATGAAAGGAGCCTTGATTTCCTTGATGGCACTCCAGAGAAACCCCAAGAACACTGTTTCAAGGCTAGAGGGATCCTGAGGTCACTGTAGCAACACGAAAGAACTCTGTGGACCAAAAATCAACTCGAAAAGAGAGGTTAGTCCCTGGATTCGTCTCCAGAGGAATACCACCTTACCACAAGCACCTCAAGAGGAGGCTTCTCTCAGCTCTAGGTATGTGAGAGGGACCCTGAGTTTGCGGCCTCAAGTGGAATGGACACCTCGATGCCCTGACTCGAAATAGGGCCGGATATCCCTGCAGTGACTTCAATGCAGGCTCGTCTTGCATCTCCCAGGACGAAAGGATGTCTGAATCCCCTGTGGAAAGCACAGAGAAAGACTTAGTTCCCCACCTCATCGCGACCGATAGCCTCACATCCTTTGAAAACTCCAGAGGTACGCGGAGATCAGTGCCTCCAAAGGAGACGATGCCTGACTCCTCGTGAAACTTGATAGGAGTCCCAGGATTCCTGTGGCACTTGGAAAGGGACACTTGGTCTCCCGCCTCAGCTGGAGAGGCATCCCAATTGCCCTGCCAAGCCTCGAGGAGAATCCAGAGTTGTCCCTCGCAACTAGGCAGGAGTCCTGACGTCGCTGAAGAAACACGTGGGTGGAAGGGCCATCCCCGTCGTAACTCGAGAATTTACCCCAGGTTCCCGCCGCAACTCGAGAAAAACCATGAGACTTCCCCCTCGCCGCGAGATGAGGCCCGATTCCCCTGCACTGCGTGCAGAGCAATTCCGTGTTGCACATCACACTTGAAAGGAGCCTTGATTTCCTTGATGGCACTCCAGAGAAACCCCAAGAACACTGTTTCAAGGCTAGAGGGATCCTGAGGTCACTGTAGCAACACGAAAGAGCTCCGTGGGCCAAAAATCAACTCGAGATGAGAGGTTAGTCCCTGGCTTCGACTGCAGAGGAATACCACCTTACCACAAGCACCTCAAGAGGAGGCTTCTCTCAGCTCTAGGTATGTGAGAGGGACCCTGAGTTTGCGGCCTCAAGTGGAATGGACACCGCGATGCCCTGACGCGAAATAAGGCTGGATATCCCTGCAGTGACTTGAATGCAGGCTCGTCTTGCATCTCCCAAGATGAAAGGATGTCTGAATCCCCTGTGGAGACCACAGAGAAAGACCTAGTTCCCCACCTCATCGCGACCGGAGGCCTCACATCCTTTGAAAACTCCAGAGGTACGCTGAGATCAGTGCCTCCAAAGGAGACGATGCCTGACTCCTCGTGAAACTTGATAGGAGTCCCAGGATTCCTGTGGCACGTGGAAAGGGACCCTTGGTCTCCCGCCTCAGCTGGAGAGACGTCCCAATTGCCTTGCCAAGCCTCGAGGAGAATACCGAGTTGTGTCTCGCAACTAGGCAAGAGCCCTGACGTGGCTGAACAAACACGTGTGTGGAAGGGCCATCCCCGTCGGAACTCGAGAATATACCCCAGGTTCCCGCCGCAACTCGAGAAAAACCATGAGACTTCCCCCTCGCCGCGAGATGAGGCCCGATTTCCCTGCACTGCGTGCAGAGCAATTGTGTGTTGCACATCACACATGAAAGGAGCCTTGATTTCCTTCATGGCACTCCAGAGAAACCCCAAGAACACTGTTTCAAGGCTAGAGGGATCCTGAGGTCACTGTAGCAACAGGAAAGAGCTCTGTGGACCAAAAATCAACTCGCGATGAGAGGTTAGTCCCTGGCTTCGACTCCAGAGGAATACCACCTTACCACAAGCACCTCAAGAGGAGGCTTCTCTCAGCTCTAGGTATGTGAGAGGGACCCTGAGTTTGCGGCCTCAAGTGGAATGGACACCGCGATGCCCTGACTCGAAATAAGGCCGGATATCCCTGCAGTGACTTGAATGCAGGCTCGTCTTGCATCTCCCAAGACGAAAGGGTGTCTGAATCCCCTGTGGAGACCACAGAGAAAGACTTAGTTCCCCACCTCATCGCGACAGGAGGCCTCAAATCCTTTGAAAACTCCAGAGGTACGCGGAGATCAGTGCCTCCAAAGGAGACGATGCCTGACTCCTCGTGAAACTTGATAGGAGACCCAGGATTCCTGTGGCACGTGGAAAGGGACCCTTGGTCTCCCGTCTCAGCTGGAGAGGCGTCCCAATTGCCCTGCAAAGCCTCGAGGAGAATCCCGAGTTGTGTCTCGCAACTAGGCAGGAGTCCTGACATGGCTGAACACACACGTGTGTGGAAGGGCCATCCCCGTCGGAACTCGAGAATATACCCCAGGTTCCCGCCGCAACTCGAGAAAAACCATGAGACTTCCCCTTCGCCGCGAGATGAGGCCTGATTCCCCTGTACTGCGTGCAGAGCAATTCCGTGTTGCACATCACACATGAAAGGAGCCTTGATTTCCTTGATGGCACTCCAGAGAAACCCCAAGAACACTGTTTCAAGGATAGAGGGATCCTGAGGTCACTGTAGCAACACGAAAGAACTCTGTGGACCAAAAATCAACTCGAAAAGAGAGGTTAGTCCCTGGATTCGTCTCCAGAGGAATACCACCTTACCACAAGCACCTCAAGAGGAGGCTTCTCTCAGCTCTAGGTATGTGAGAGGGACCCTGAGTTTGCGGCCCCAAGTGGAATGGACACCGCGATGCCCTGACTCGAAATAAGGCCGGATATCCCTGCAGTGACTTCAATGCAGGCTCGTCTTGCATCTCCCAGGACGAAAGGATGTCTGAATCCCCTGTGGAAAGCACAGAGAAAGACTTAGTTCCCCACCTCATCGCGACCGATAGCCTCACATCCTTTGAAAACTCCAGAGGTACGCGGAGATCAGTGCCTCCAAAGGAGACGATGCCTGACTCCTCGTGAAACTTGATAGAAGTCCCAGGATTCCTGTGGCACTTGGAAAGGGACACTTGGTCTCCCGCCTCAGCTGGAGAGGCGTCCCAATTGCCCTGCCAAGCCTCGAGGAGAATCCAGAGTTGTCCCTCGCAACTAGGCAGGAGTCCTGACGTCGCTGAAGAAACACGTGGGTGGAAGGGCCATCCCCGTCGTAACTCGAGAATATACCCCAGGTTCCCGCCGCAACTCGAGAAAAACCATGAGACTTCCCCCTCGCCGCGAGATGAGGCCCGATTCCCCTGCACTGTGTGCAGAGCAATTCCGTGTTGCACATCACACATGAAAGGAGCCTTGATTTCCTTGATGGCACTCCAGAGAAACCCCAAGAACACTGTTTCAAGGCTAGAGGGATCCTGAGGTCACTGTAGCAACACGAAAGAGCTCAGTGGGCCAAAAATCAACTCGAGATGAGAGGTTAGTCCCTGGCTTCGACTCCAGAGGAATACCACCTTACCACAAGCACCTCAAGAGGAGGCTTCTCTCAGCTCTAGGCATGTGAGAGGGACCCTGAGTTTGCGGCCTCAAGTGGAATGGACATCGCGATGCCCTGACGCGAAATAAGGCTGGACATCCCTGCAGTGACTGGAATGCAGGCTCGTCTTGCATCTTCCAAGATGAAAGGATGTCTGAATCCCCTGTGGAGACCACAGAGAAAGACCTAGTTCCCCACCTCATCGCTACAGGAGGCCTCAAATCCTTTGAAAACTCCAGAGGTATGCGGAGATCAGTGCCTCCAAAGGAGACGATGCCTGACTCCTCGTGAAACTTGATAGGAGACCCAGGATTCCTGTGGCACGTGGAAAGGGACCCTTGGTCTCCCGTCTCAGCTGGAGAGGCGTCCCAATTGCCCTGCAAAGCCTCGAGGAGAATCCCGAATTGTCCCTCGCAACTAGGCAGGAGTCCTGACATGGCTGAACACACACGTGTGTGGAAGGGCCATCCCCGTCGTAACTCGAGAATATACCCCAGGTTCCCGCCGCAACTCGAGAAAAACCATGAGACTTCCCCCTCGCTGCGAGATGAGGCCCGATTCCCCTGCACTGCGTGCAGAGCAATTCCGTGTTGCACATCACACATGAAAGGAGCCTTGATTTCCTTGATGGCACTCCAGAGAAACCCCAAGAACACTGTTTCAAGGCTAGAGGGATCCTGAGGTCACTGTAGCAACACAAAAGAGCTCCGTGGACCAAGAATCAACACGAGATGAGAGGTTAGTCCCTGGCTTCGACTCCTGAGGAATACCACCTTACCACAAGCACCTCAAGAGGAGGCTTCTCTCAGCTCTAGGTATGTGAGAGGGATCCTGAGTTTGCGGCCTCAAGTGGAATGGACACCGCGATGCCCTGACTCGAAATAAGGCCGGATATCCCTGCAGTGACTTCAATGCAGGCTCATCTTGCATCTCCCAAGAAGAAAGGATGTCTGAATCCCCTGTGGAGACCACAAAGAAAGACCTAGTTCCCCACCTCATCGCGACCGGAGGCCTCACATCCTTTGAAACCTCCAGAGGTACGCTGAGATCAGTGCCTCCAAAGGAGACGATGCCTGACTCCTCGTGAAAATTGATACGAGTCCCAGGATTCTTGTGGCACGTGGAAAGGGACCCTTGGTCTCCCGCCTCAGCTGGAGAGGCGTTCCAATTGCCCTGCCAAGCCTCGAGGAGAATCCCGAGTTGTCCCTCGCAACTAGGCAGGAGTCCTGACGTGGCTGAACAAACACGTGGGTGGAAGGGCCATCCCCATCGTAACTCGAGAATATACCCCAGGTTCCCGCCGCAACTCGAGAAAAACCATGAGACTTCCCCCTCGCCGCGAGATGAGGCCCGATTCCCCTGCACTGCGTGCAGAGCAATTCCGTCTTGCACATCACACATGAAAGGAGCCTTGATTTCCTTGATGGCACTCCAGAGAAACCCCAAGAACACTGTTTCAAGGCTAGAGGGATCCTCAGGTCACTGTAGCAACACGAAAGAGCTCCGTGGACCAAGAATCAACACGAGATGAGAGGTTAGTCCCTGGCTTCGACTCCTGAGGAATACCACCTTACCACAAGCACCTCAAGAGGAGGCTTCTCTCAGCTCTAGGTATGTGAGAGGGATCCTGAGTTTGCGGCCTCAAGTGGAATGGACACCGCGATGCCCTGACTCGAAATAAGGCCGGATATCCCTGCAGTGACTGGAATGCAGGCTCGTCTTGCATCTCCCAAGAAGAAAGGATGTCTGAATCCCCTGTGGAGACGACAGAGAAACACCTAGTTCCCCACCTCATAGCGACCGGAGGCCTCACATCCTTTGAAAACTCCAGAGGTACGCGGAGATCAGTGCCTCCAAAGGAGACGATGCCTGACTCCTCGTGAAACTTGATAGGAGTCCCAGGATTCCTGTGGCACGTGGAAAGGGACCCTTGGTCTCCCGCCTCAGCTGGAGAGGCGTCCCAATTGCCTTTCCAAGCCTCGAGGAGAATCCCGAGTTGTGTCTCGCAACTAGGCAAGAGTCCTGAACTGGCTGAACAAACACGTGTGTGGAAGGGCCATCCCCGTCGTAACTCGAGAATATACCCCAGGTTCCCGCCGCAACTCGAGAAAAACCATGAGACTTCCCCCTCGCCGCGAGATGAGGCCCGATTCCCGTGCACTGCGTGCAGAGCAATTCTGTGTTGCACATCACACATGAAAGGAGCCTTGATTTCCTTGATGGCACTCCAGAGAAACCCCAAGAACACTGTTTCAAGGCTAGAGGGATCCTGAGGTCACTGTAGCAACACGAAAGAGCTCCGTGGACCAAAAATCAACTCGAGATGAGAGGTTAGTCCCTGGCTTCGACTCCAGAGGAATACCACCTTACCACAAGCACCTCAAGAGGAGGCTTCTCTCAGCTCTAGGTATGTGAGAGGGATCCTGAGTTTGCGGCCTCAAGTGGAATGGACACCGCGATGCCCTGACTCGAAATAAGGCCGGATATCCCTGCAGTGACTGGAATGCAGGCTCATCTTGCATCTCCCAAGACGAAAGGATGTCTGAATCCCCTGTGGAGACCACAGAGAAAGACCTAGTTCCCCACCTCATCGCGACAGGAGGCCTCAAATCCTTTGAAAACTCCAGAGGTATGCAGAAATCAGTGCCTCCAAAGGAGACGATGCCTGACTCCTCGTGAAACTTGATAGGAGTCCCAGGATTCTTGTGGCACGTGGAAAGGGACCCTTGGTCTCCCGCCTCAGCTGGAGAGGCGTTCCAATTGCCCTGCCAAGCCTCGAGGAGAATCCCGAGTTGTCCCTCGCAACTAGGCAGGAGTCCTGACGTGGCTGAACAAACACGTGGGTGGAAGGGCCATCCCCGTCGTAACTCGAGAATATACCCCAGGTTCCCGCCGCAACTCGAGAAAAACCATGAGACTTGCCCCTCGATGCGAGATGAGGCCCGATTCCCATGCACTGCGTGCAGAGCAATTCCGTGTTGCACATCACACATGAAAGGAGCCTTGATTTCCTTGATGGTACTCCAGAGAAACCCCAAGAACACTGTTTCAAGGCTAGAGGGATCCTGAGGTCACTGTAGCAACACGAAAGAACTCTGTGGACCAAAAATCAACTCGAAAAGAGAGGTTAGTCCCTGGATTCGTCTCCAGAGGAATACCACCTTACCACAAGCACCTCAAGAGGAGGCTTCTCTCAGCTCTAGGTATGTGAGAGGGACCCTGAGTTTGCGGCCTCAAGTGGAATGGACACCGCGATGCCCTGACTCGAAATAAGGCCGGATATCCCTGCAGTGACTTCAATGCAGGCTCGTCTTGCATCTCCCAGGACGAAAGGATGTCTGAATCCCCTGTGGAAAGCACAGAGAAAGACTTAGTTCCCAACCTCATCGCGACCGATAGCCTCACATCCTTTGAAAACTCCAGAGGTACGCTGAGATCAGTGCCTCCAAAGGAGACGATGCCTGACTCCTCGTGAAACTTGATAGGAGTCCCAGGATTCCTGTGGCACTTGGAAAGGGACACTTGGTCTCCCGCCTCAGCTGGAGAGGCGTCACAATTGCCCTGCCAAGCCTCGAGGAGAATCCAGAGTTGTCCCTCGCAACTAGGCAGGAGTCCTGACGTCGCTGGAGAAATACGTGGGTGGAAGGGCCATCCCCGTCGTAACTCGAGAATATACCCCAGGTTCCCGCCGCAACTCGAGAAAAACCATGAGACTTCCCCCTCGCCGCGAGATGAGGCCTGATTCCCCTGCACTGCGTGCAGAGCAATTCCGTGTTGCACATCACACATGAAAGGAGGCTTAATTTCCTTCATGGCACTCCAGAGAAACCCCAAGAACACTGTTTCAAGGCTAGAGGGATCCTGAGGTCACTGTAGCAACACGAAAGAGCTCCGTGGGCCAAAAATCAACTCGAGATGAGAGGTTAGTCCGTGGCTTCGACTCCAGAGGAATACCACCTTACCACAAGCACCTCAAGAGGAGGCTTCTCTCAGCTCTAGGTATGTGAGAGGGACCCTGAGTTTGCGGCCTCAAGTGGAATGGACACCGCGATGCCCTGACGCGAAATAAGGCCGGATATCCCTGCAGTGACTTGAATGCAGGCTCGTCTTGCATCTCCCAAGATGAAAGGATGTCTGAATCCCCTGTGGAGACCACAGAGAAACACCTAGTTCCCCACCTCATGGCGACCGGAGGCCTCACATCCTTTGAAAACTCCAGAGGTACGCGGAGATCAGTGCCTCCAAAGGAGACGATGCCTGACTCCTCGTGAAACTTGATAGGAGTCCCAGGATTCTTGTGGCACGTGGAAAGGGACCCTTGGTCTCCCGCCTCAGCTGGAGAGGCGTCCCAATTGCCTTGCCAAGCCTCGAGGAGAATCCCGAGTTGTGTCTCGCAACTAGGCAAGAGTCCTGACGTGGCTGAACAAACACGTGGGTGGAAGGGCCATCCCCGTCGTAACTCGAGAATATACCCCAGGTTCCCGCCGCAAGTCGAGAAAAACCATGAGACTTCCCCCTCGCCGCGAGATGAGGCCCGATTCCCCTGCACTGCGTGCAGAGCAATTCCGTGTTGCACATCACACATGAAAGGAGCCTTGATTTCCTTGATGGCACTCCAGAGAAACCCCAAGAAAACTGTTTCAAGGCTAGAGGGATCCTGAGGTCACTGTAGCAACACGAAAGAGCTCCGTGGACCAAGAATCAACACGAGAGGAGAGGTTAGTCCCTGGCTTTGACTCCTGAGGAATACCACCTTACCACAAGCACCTCAAGAGGAGGCTTCTCTCAGCTCTAGGTATGTGAGAGGGATCCTGAGTTTGCGGCCTCAAGTGGAATGGACACCGCGATGCCCTGACTCGAAATAAGGCCGGATATCCCTGCAGTGACTTGAATGCAGGCTCGTCTTGCATCTCCCAAGAAGAAAGGATGTCTGAATCCCCTCTGGAGACTACAGAGAAACACCTAGTTCCCCACCTCATCGCGACCGGAGGCCTCACATCCTTTGAAAACTCCAGAGGTACGCGGAGATTAGTGCCTCCAAAGGAGACGATGCCTGACTCCTCGTGAAACTTGATAGGAGTCCCAGGATTCTTGTGGCACGTGGAAAGGGACCCTTGGTCTCCCGCCTCAGCTGGAGAGGCGTTCCAATTGCCCTGCCAAGCCTCGAGGAGAATCCCGAGTTGTCCCTCGCAACTAGGCAGGAGTCCTGACGTGGCTGAACAAACACGTGGGTGGAAGGGCCATCCCCGTCGTAACTCGAGAATATACCCCAGGTTCCCGCCGCAACTCGAGAAAAACCATGAGACTTCCCCCTCGATGCGAGATGAGGCCCGATTCCCCTGTACTGCGTGCAGAGCAATTCCGTCTTGCACATCACACATGAAAGGAGCCTTGATTTCCTTGATGGCACTCCAGAGAAACCCCAAGAACACTGTTTCAAGGATAGAGGGATCCTGAGGTCACTGTAGCAACACGAAAGAACTCTGTGGACCAAAAATCAACTCGAAAAGAGAGGTTAGTCCCTGGATTCGTCACCAGAGGAATACCACCTTAACACAAGCACCTCAAGAGGAGGCTTCTCTCAGCTCTAGGTATGTGAGAGGGACCCTGAGTTTGCGGCCTCAAGTGGAATGGACACCGCGATGCCCTGACTCGAAATAAGGCCGGATATCCCTGCAGTGACTTCAATGCAGGCTCGTCTTGCATCTCCCAGGACGAAAGGATGTCTGAATCCCCTGTGGAAAGCACAGAGAAAGACTTAGTTCCCCACCTCATCACGACCGATACCCTCACATCCTTTGAAAACTCCAGAGGTACGCGGAGATCAGTGCCTCCAAAGGAGACGATGCCTGACTCCTCGTGAAACTTGATAGGAGTCCCAGGATTCCTGTGGCACTTGGAAAGGGACACTTGGTCTCCCGCCTCAGCTGGAGAGGCGTCCCAATTGCCTTGCCAAGCCTCGAGGAGAATCCAGAGTTGTCCCTCGCAAGTAGGCAGGAGTCCTGACGTCGCTGAAGAAACACGTGGGTGGAAGGGCCATCCCCGTCGTAACTCGAGAATATACCCCAGGTTCCCGCCGCAACTCGAGAAAAACCATGAGACTTCCCCCTCGCCGCGAGATGAGGCCCGATTCCCCTGCACTGCGTGCAGAGCAATTCCGTGTTGCACATCACACATGAATGGAGCCTTGATTTCCTTGATGACACTCCAGAGAAACCCCAAGAACACTGTTTCAAGGCTAGAGGGATCCTGAGGTCACTGTAGCAACACGAAAGAGCTCCGTGGGCCAAAAATCAACTCGAGATGAGAGGTTAGTCCCTGGCTTCGACTCCAGAGGAATACCACCTTACCACAAGCACCTCAAGAGGAGGCTTCTCTCAGCTCTAGGTATGTGAGAGGGACCCTGAGTTTCCGGCCTCAAGTGGAATGGACACCGCGATGCCCTGACTCGAAATAAGGCCGGATATCCCTGCAGTGACTTCAATGCAGGCTCGTCTTGCATCTCCGAAGATGAAAGGATGTCTGAATCCCCTGTGGAGACCACAGAGAAACACCTAGTTCCCCACCTCATCGCGACCGCAGGCCTCACATCCTTTGAAAACTCCAGAGGTACGCGGAGATCAGTGCCTCCAAAGGAGACGATGCCTGACTCCTCGTGAAACTTGATAGGAGTCCCAGGATTCCTGTGGCACGTGGAAAGGGACCCTTGGTCTCCCGCCTCAGCTGGAGAGACGTCACAATTGCCTTGCCAAGCCTCGAGGAGAATCCCGAGTTGTGTCTCGCAAGGAGGCAAGAGTCCTGACGTGGCTGAACAAACACGTGGGTGGAAGGGCCATCCCCGTCGTAACTCGAGAATATACCCCAGGTTCCCGCCGCAACTCGAGAAAAACCATGAGACTTCCCCCTCGATGCGAGATGAGGCCCGATTCCCCTGTACTGCGTGCAGAGCAATTCCGTCTTGCACATCACACATGAAAGGAGCCTTGATTTCCTTGATGGCACTCCAGAGAAACCCCAAGAACACTGTTTCAAGGCTAGAGGGATCCTGAGGTCACTGTAGCAACACGAAAGAGCTCCGTGGGCCAAAAATCAACTCGAGATGAGAGGTTAGTCCCTGGCTTCGACTCCAGAGGAATACCATCTTAACACAAGCACCTCAAGAGGAGGCTTCTCTCAGCTCTAGGTATGTGAGAGGGATCCTGAGTTTGCGGCCTCAAGTGGAATGGACACCGCGATGCCCTGACTCGAAATAAGGCCGGATATCCCTGCAGTGAATTGAATGCAGGCTCGTCTTGCATCTCCCAAGAAGAAAGGATGTCTGAATCCCCTGTGGAGACCACAAAGAAAGACCTAGTTCCCCACCTCATCGCGACCGGAGGCCTCACATCCTTTGAAAACTCCAGAGGTACGCGGAGATCAGTGCCTCCAAAGGAGACGATGCCTGACTCCTCGTGAAACTTGATAGGAGTCCCAGGATTCTTGTGGCACGTGGAAAGGGACACTTGGTCTCCCGCCTCAGCTGGAGAGGCGTTCCAATTGCCCTGCCAAGCCTCGAGGAGGATCCCGAGTTGTCCCTCGCAACTAGGCAGGAGTCCTGACGTGGCTGAACAAACACGTGTGTGGAAGGGCCATCCCCGTCGTAACTCGAGAATATACCCCAGGTTCCCGCCGCAACTCGAGAAAAACCATGAGACTTGCCACTCGATGCGAGATGAGGCCCGATTCCCCTGTACTGCGTGCAGAGCAATTCCGTCTTGCACATCACACATGAAAGGAGCCTTGATTTCCTTGATGGCACTCCAGAGAAACCCCAAGAACACTGTTTCAAGGCTAGAGGGATCCTGAGGTCACTGTAGCAACACGAAAGAACTCTGTGGACCAAAAATCAACTCGAAAAGAGAGGTTAGTCCCTGGATTCGTCTCCAGAGGAATACCACCTTACCACAAGCACCTCAAGAGGAGGCTTCTCTCAGCTCTAGGTATGTGAGAGGGACCCTGAGTTTGCGGCCTCAAGTGGAATGGACACCTCGATGCCCTGACTCGAAATAGGGCCGGATATCCCTGCAGTGACTTCAATGCAGGCTCGTCTTGCATCTCCCAGGACGAAAGGATGTCTGAATCCCCTGTGGAAAGCACAGAGAAAGACTTAGTTCCCCACCTCATCGCGACCGATAGCCTCACATCCTTTGAAAACTCCAGAGGTACGCGGAGATCAGTGCCTCCAAAGGAGACGATGCCTGACTCCTCGTGAAACTTGATAGGAGTCCCAGGATTCCTGTGGCACTTGGAAAGGGACACTTGGTCTCCCGCCTCAGCTGGAGAGGCATCCCAATTGCCCTGCCAAGCCTCGAGGAGAATCCAGAGTTGTCCCTCGCAACTAGGCAGGAGTCCTGACGTCGCTGAAGAAACACGTGGGTGGAAGGGCCATCCCCGTCGTAACTCGAGAATTTACCCCAGGTTCCCGCCGCAACTCGAGAAAAACCATGAGACTTCCCCCTCGCCGCGAGATGAGGCCCGATTCCCCTGCACTGCGTGCAGAGCAATTCCGTGTTGCACATCACACTTGAAAGGAGCCTTGATTTCCTTGATGGCACTCCAGAGAAACCCCAAGAACACTGTTTCAAGGCTAGAGGGATCCTGAGGTCACTGTAGCAACACGAAAGAGCTCCGTGGGCCAAAAATCAACTCGAGATGAGAGGTTAGTCCCTGGCTTCGACTGCAGAGGAATACCACCTTACCACAAGCACCTCAAGAGGAGGCTTCTCTCAGCTCTAGGTATGTGAGAGGGACCCTGAGTTTGCGGCCTCAAGTGGAATGGACACCGCGATGCCCTGACGCGAAATAAGGCTGGATATCCCTGCAGTGACTTGAATGCAGGCTCGTCTTGCATCTCCCAAGATGAAAGGATGTCTGAATCCCCTGTGGAGACCACAGAGAAAGACCTAGTTCCCCACCTCATCGCGACCGGAGGCCTCACATCCTTTGAAAACTCCAGAGGTACGCTGAGATCAGTGCCTCCAAAGGAGACGATGCCTGACTCCTCGTGAAACTTGATAGGAGTCCCAGGATTCCTGTGGCACGTGGAAAGGGACCCTTGGTCTCCCGCCTCAGCTGGAGAGACGTCCCAATTGCCTTGCCAAGCCTCGAGGAGAATACCGAGTTGTGTCTCGCAACTAGGCAAGAGCCCTGACGTGGCTGAACAAACACGTGTGTGGAAGGGCCATCCCCGTCGGAACTCGAGAATATACCCCAGGTTCCCGCCGCAACTCGAGAAAAACCATGAGACTTCCCCCTCGCCGCGAGATGAGGCCCGATTTCCCTGCACTGCGTGCAGAGCAATTGTGTGTTGCACATCACACATGAAAGGAGCCTTGATTTCCTTCATGGCACTCCAGAGAAACCCCAAGAACACTGTTTCAAGGCTAGAGGGATCCTGAGGTCACTGTAGCAACAGGAAAGAGCTCTGTGGACCAAAAATCAACTCGCGATGAGAGGTTAGTCCCTGGCTTCGACTCCAGAGGAATACCACCTTACCACAAGCACCTCAAGAGGAGGCTTCTCTCAGCTCTAGGTATGTGAGAGGGACCCTGAGTTTGCGGCCTCAAGTGGAATGGACACCGCGATGCCCTGACTCGAAATAAGGCCGGATATCCCTGCAGTGACTTGAATGCAGGCTCGTCTTGCATCTCCCAAGACGAAAGGGTGTCTGAATCCCCTGTGGAGACCACAGAGAAAGACTTAGTTCCCCACCTCATCGCGACAGGAGGCCTCAAATCCTTTGAAAACTCCAGAGGTACGCGGAGATCAGTGCCTCCAAAGGAGACGATGCCTGACTCCTCGTGAAACTTGATAGGAGACCCAGGATTCCTGTGGCACGTGGAAAGGGACCCTTGGTCTCCCGTCTCAGCTGGAGAGGCGTCCCAATTGCCCTGCAAAGCCTCGAGGAGAATCCCGAGTTGTGTCTCGCAACTAGGCAGGAGTCCTGACATGGCTGAACACACACGTGTGTGGAAGGGCCATCCCCGTCGGAACTCGAGAATATACCCCAGGTTCCCGCCGCAACTCGAGAAAAACCATGAGACTTCCCCTTCGCCGCGAGATGAGGCCTGATTCCCCTGTACTGCGTGCAGAGCAATTCCGTGTTGCACATCACACATGAAAGGAGCCTTGATTTCCTTGATGGCACTCCAGAGAAACCCCAAGAACACTGTTTCAAGGATAGAGGGATCCTGAGGTCACTGTAGCAACACGAAAGAACTCTGTGGACCAAAAATCAACTCGAAAAGAGAGGTTAGTCCCTGGATTCGTCTCCAGAGGAATACCACCTTACCACAAGCACCTCAAGAGGAGGCTTCTCTCAGCTCTAGGTATGTGAGAGGGACCCTGAGTTTGCGGCCCCAAGTGGAATGGACACCGCGATGCCCTGACTCGAAATAAGGCCGGATATCCCTGCAGTGACTTCAATGCAGGCTCGTCTTGCATCTCCCAGGACGAAAGGATGTCTGAATCCCCTGTGGAAAGCACAGAGAAAGACTTAGTTCCCCACCTCATCGCGACCGATAGCCTCACATCCTTTGAAAACTCCAGAGGTACGCGGAGATCAGTGCCTCCAAAGGAGACGATGCCTGACTCCTCGTGAAACTTGATAGAAGTCCCAGGATTCCTGTGGCACTTGGAAAGGGACACTTGGTCTCCCGCCTCAGCTGGAGAGGCGTCCCAATTGCCCTGCCAAGCCTCGAGGAGAATCCAGAGTTGTCCCTCGCAACTAGGCAGGAGTCCTGACGTCGCTGAAGAAACACGTGGGTGGAAGGGCCATCCCCGTCGTAACTCGAGAATATACCCCAGGTTCCCGCCGCAACTCGAGAAAAACCATGAGACTTCCCCCTCGCCGCGAGATGAGGCCCGATTCCCCTGCACTGTGTGCAGAGCAATTCCGTGTTGCACATCACACATGAAAGGAGCCTTGATTTCCTTGATGGCACTCCAGAGAAACCCCAAGAACACTGTTTCAAGGCTAGAGGGATCCTGAGGTCACTGTAGCAACACGAAAGAGCTCAGTGGGCCAAAAATCAACTCGAGATGAGAGGTTAGTCCCTGGCTTCGACTCCAGAGGAATACCACCTTACCACAAGCACCTCAAGAGGAGGCTTCTCTCAGCTCTAGGCATGTGAGAGGGACCCTGAGTTTGCGGCCTCAAGTGGAATGGACATCGCGATGCCCTGACGCGAAATAAGGCTGGACATCCCTGCAGTGACTGGAATGCAGGCTCGTCTTGCATCTTCCAAGATGAAAGGATGTCTGAATCCCCTGTGGAGACCACAGAGAAAGACCTAGTTCCCCACCTCATCGCTACAGGAGGCCTCAAATCCTTTGAAAACTCCAGAGGTATGCGGAGATCAGTGCCTCCAAAGGAGACGATGCCTGACTCCTCGTGAAACTTGATAGGAGACCCAGGATTCCTGTGGCACGTGGAAAGGGACCCTTGGTCTCCCGTCTCAGCTGGAGAGGCGTCCCAATTGCCCTGCAAAGCCTCGAGGAGAATCCCGAATTGTCCCTCGCAACTAGGCAGGAGTCCTGACATGGCTGAACACACACGTGTGTGGAAGGGCCATCCCCGTCGTAACTCGAGAATATACCCCAGGTTCCCGCCGCAACTCGAGAAAAACCATGAGACTTCCCCCTCGCTGCGAGATGAGGCCCGATTCCCCTGCACTGCGTGCAGAGCAATTCCGTGTTGCACATCACACATGAAAGGAGCCTTGATTTCCTTGATGGCACTCCAGAGAAACCCCAAGAACACTGTTTCAAGGCTAGAGGGATCCTGAGGTCACTGTAGCAACACAAAAGAGCTCCGTGGACCAAGAATCAACACGAGATGAGAGGTTAGTCCCTGGCTTCGACTCCTGAGGAATACCACCTTACCACAAGCACCTCAAGAGGAGGCTTCTCTCAGCTCTAGGTATGTGAGAGGGATCCTGAGTTTGCGGCCTCAAGTGGAATGGACACCGCGATGCCCTGACTCGAAATAAGGCCGGATATCCCTGCAGTGACTTCAATGCAGGCTCATCTTGCATCTCCCAAGAAGAAAGGATGTCTGAATCCCCTGTGGAGACCACAAAGAAAGACCTAGTTCCCCACCTCATCGCGACCGGAGGCCTCACATCCTTTGAAACCTCCAGAGGTACGCTGAGATCAGTGCCTCCAAAGGAGACGATGCCTGACTCCTCGTGAAAATTGATACGAGTCCCAGGATTCTTGTGGCACGTGGAAAGGGACCCTTGGTCTCCCGCCTCAGCTGGAGAGGCGTTCCAATTGCCCTGCCAAGCCTCGAGGAGAATCCCGAGTTGTCCCTCGCAACTAGGCAGGAGTCCTGACGTGGCTGAACAAACACGTGGGTGGAAGGGCCATCCCCATCGTAACTCGAGAATATACCCCAGGTTCCCGCCGCAACTCGAGAAAAACCATGAGACTTCCCCCTCGCCGCGAGATGAGGCCCGATTCCCCTGCACTGCGTGCAGAGCAATTCCGTCTTGCACATCACACATGAAAGGAGCCTTGATTTCCTTGATGGCACTCCAGAGAAACCCCAAGAACACTGTTTCAAGGCTAGAGGGATCCTCAGGTCACTGTAGCAACACGAAAGAGCTCCGTGGACCAAGAATCAACACGAGATGAGAGGTTAGTCCCTGGCTTCGACTCCTGAGGAATACCACCTTACCACAAGCACCTCAAGAGGAGGCTTCTCTCAGCTCTAGGTATGTGAGAGGGATCCTGAGTTTGCGGCCTCAAGTGGAATGGACACCGCGATGCCCTGACTCGAAATAAGGCCGGATATCCCTGCAGTGACTGGAATGCAGGCTCGTCTTGCATCTCCCAAGAAGAAAGGATGTCTGAATCCCCTGTGGAGACGACAGAGAAACACCTAGTTCCCCACCTCATAGCGACCGGAGGCCTCACATCCTTTGAAAACTCCAGAGGTACGCGGAGATCAGTGCCTCCAAAGGAGACGATGCCTGACTCCTCGTGAAACTTGATAGGAGTCCCAGGATTCCTGTGGCACGTGGAAAGGGACCCTTGGTCTCCCGCCTCAGCTGGAGAGGCGTCCCAATTGCCTTTCCAAGCCTCGAGGAGAATCCCGAGTTGTGTCTCGCAACTAGGCAAGAGTCCTGAACTGGCTGAACAAACACGTGTGTGGAAGGGCCATCCCCGTCGTAACTCGAGAATATACCCCAGGTTCCCGCCGCAACTCGAGAAAAACCATGAGACTTCCCCCTCGCCGCGAGATGAGGCCCGATTCCCGTGCACTGCGTGCAGAGCAATTCTGTGTTGCACATCACACATGAAAGGAGCCTTGATTTCCTTGATGGCACTCCAGAGAAACCCCAAGAACACTGTTTCAAGGCTAGAGGGATCCTGAGGTCACTGTAGCAACACGAAAGAGCTCCGTGGACCAAAAATCAACTCGAGATGAGAGGTTAGTCCCTGGCTTCGACTCCAGAGGAATACCACCTTACCACAAGCACCTCAAGAGGAGGCTTCTCTCAGCTCTAGGTATGTGAGAGGGATCCTGAGTTTGCGGCCTCAAGTGGAATGGACACCGCGATGCCCTGACTCGAAATAAGGCCGGATATCCCTGCAGTGACTTGAATGCAGGCTCGTCTTGCATCTCCCAGGACGAAAGGATGTCTGAATCCCCTGTGGAAAGCACAGAGAAAGACTTAGTTCCCCACCTCATCGCGACCGATAGCCTCACATCCTTTGAAAACTCCAGAGGTACGCGGAGATCAGTGCCTCCAAAGGAGACGATGCCTGACTCCTCGTGAAACTTGATAGGAGTCCCAGGATTCTTGTGGCACGTGGAAAGGGAACCTTGGTCACCCGCCTCAGATGGAGAGGCGTCCCAATTGCCCTGCCAAGCCTCGAGGAAAATCCAGAGTTGTCCCTCGCAACTAGGCAGGAGTCCTGACGTCGCTGAAGAAACACGTGGGTGGAAAGGCCATCCCCGTCGGAACTCAGGAATATACCCCAGGTTCCCGCCGCAACTCGAGAAAAACCATGAGACTTCCCCCTCGCCGCGAGATGAGGCCCGATTCCCCTGCACTGCGTGCAGAGCAATTCCGTGTTGCACATCACACATGAAAGGAGTCTTGATTTCCTTGATGGCACTCCAGAGAAACCCCAAGAACACTGTTTCAAGGCTAGAGGGATCCTGAGGTCACTGTAGCAACACGAAAGAGCTCCGTCGACCAAGAATCAACACGAGATGAGAGGTTAGTCCCTGGCTTCGACTCCTGAGGAATACCACCTTACCACAAGCACCTCAAGAGGAGGCTTCTCTCAGCTCTAGGTATGTGAGAGGGACCCTGAGTTTGCGGCCTCAAGTGGAATGGACACCGCGATGCCCTGACTCGAAATAAGGCCGGATATCCCTGAAGTGACTTGAATGCAGTCTCGTCTTGCATCTCCCAAGAAGAAAGGATGTCTGAATCCCCTGTGGAGACCACAGAGAAAGACCTAGTTCCCCACCTCATCGCGACCGGAGGCCTCACATCCTTTGAAAATTCCAGAGGTACGCGGAGATCAGTGCCTCCAAAGGAGACGATGCCTGACTCCTCGTGAAACTTGATAGGAGTCCCAGGATTCTTGTGGCACGTGGAAAGGGACCCTTGGTCTCCCGCCTCAGCTGGAGAGGCGTCCCAATTGCCCTGCAAAGCCTGGAGGAGAATCCCCAGTTGTCCCTCGCAACTAGGCAGGAGTCCTGACGTGGCTGAAGAAACACGTGGGTGGAAGGGCCATCCCCGTCGTAACTCGAGAATATACCCCAGGTTCCCGCCGCAACTCGAGAAAAACCATGAGACTTCCCTCTCGCCGCGAGATGAGGCCCGATTCCCCTGCACTGCGTGCAGAGCAATTCTGTGTTGCACATCACACATGAAAGGAGCCTTGATTTCCTTCATGGCACTCCAGAGAAACCCCAAGAACACTGTTTCAAGGCTAGAGGGATCCTGAGGTCACTGTAGCAACACGAAAGAGCTCCGTGGACCAAAAATCAACTCGAGATGAGAGGTTAGACCCTGGCTTCGACTCCAGAGGAATACCACCTTACCACAAGCACCTCAAGAGGAGGCTTCTCTCAGCTCTAGGCATGTGAGAGGGACCCTGAGTTTGCGGCCTCAAGTGGAATGGACACCGCGATGACCTGACTCGAAATAAGGCCGGATATCCCTGCAGTGACTGGAATGCAGGCTCGTCTTGCATCTCCCAAGAAGAAAGGATGTCTGAATCCCCTGTGGAGACCACAGAGAAAGACCTAGTTCCCCACCTCATCGCGACCGGAGGCCTCACATCCTTTGAAAACTCCAGAGGTACGCGGAGATCAGTGCCTCCAAAGGAGACGATGCTTGACTCCTCGTGAAACTTGATAGGAGACCCAGGATTCTTGTGGCACGTGGAAAGGGACCCTTGGTCTCCCGTCTCAGCTGGAGAGGCGTCCCAATTGCCCTGCAAAGCCTCGAGGAGAATCCCGAGTTGTCCCTCGCAACTAGGCAGGAGTCCTGACGTGGCTGAAGAAACACGTGGGTGGAAGGGCCATCCCCGTCGTAACTCGAGAATATACCCAAGGTTCCCGCCGCAACTCGAGAAAAACCATGAGACTTCCCCCTCGCCGCGAGATGAGGCCCGATTCCCCTGTACTGCGTGCAGAGCAATTCCGTGTTGCACATCACACATGAAAGGAGCCTTGATTTCCTTGATGGCACTCCAGAGAAACCCCAAGAACACTGTTTCAAGGCTAGAGGGATCCTGAGGTCACTGTAGCAACACGAAAGAAATCCTTGGGCCAAAAATCAACTCGAGATGAGAGGTTAGTCCCTGGCTTCGACTCCAGAGGAATACCACCTTACCACAAGCACCTCAAGAGGAGGCTTCTCTCAGCTCTAGGTATGTGAGAGGGACCCTGAGTTTGCGGCCTCAAGTGGAATGGACACCGCGATGCCCTGACTCGAAATAAGGCCGAATATCCCTGCAGTGACTTGAATGCAGGCTCGTCTTGCATCTCCCAAGAAGAAAGGATGCCTGAATCCCCTGTGGAGACCACAGAGAAACACCTAGTTCCCCACCTCATCGCGACCGGAGGCCTCACATCCTTTGAAAACTCCAGAGGTACGCGGAGATCAGTGCCTCCAAAGGAGACGATGCCTGACTCCTCGTGAAACTTGATAGGAGTCCCAGGATTCTTGTGGCGCGTGGAAAGGGACCCTTGGTCTCCCGCCTCAGCTGGAGAGGCGTTCCAATTGCCCTGCCAAGCCTCGAGGAGAATCCCGAGTTGTCCCTCGCAACTAGGCAGGAGTCCTGACGTGGCTGAACAAACACGTGGGTGGAAGGGCCATCCCCGTCGTAACTCGAGAATATACCCCAGGTTCCCGCCGCAACTCGAGAAAAACCATGAGACTTCCCCCTCGCCGCGAGATGAGGCCCGATTCCCCTGCACTGCGTGCAGAGCAATTCCGTGTTGCACATCACACATGAAAGGAGCCTTGATTTCCTTGATGGCACTCCAGGGAAACCCCAAGAACACTGTTTCAAGGCTAGAGAGATCCTGAGGTCACTGTAGCAACAAGAAAGAAATCCTTGGGCCAAAAATCAACTCGAAAAGAGAGGTTAGTCCCTGGATTCGTCTCCAGAGGAATACCACCTTACCACAAGCACCTCAAGAGGAGGCTTCTCTCAGCTCTAGGTATGTGAGAGGGACCCTGAGTTTGCGGCCTCAAGTGGAATGGACACCGCGATGCCCTGACTCGAAATAAGGCCGAGCATCCCTGCAGTGACTTGAATGCAGGCTCGTCTTGCATCTCCCAAGAAGAAAGGATGTCTGAATCCCCTGTGGAGACCACAGAGAAATACCTAGTTCCCCACCTCATTGCGACCGATAGCCTCACATCCTTTGAAAACTCCAGAGGTACGCGGAGATCAGTGCCTCCAAAGGAGACGATGCCTGACTCCTCGTGAAACTTGATAGGAGTCCCAGGATTCTTGTGGCACGTGGAAAGGGACATTTGGTCTCCCGCCTCAGCTGGAGAGGCGTTCCAATTGCCCTGCCAAGCCTCGAGGAGAATCCCGGGTTGTCCCTCGCAACTAGGCAGGAGTCCTGACGTGGCTGAACAAACACGTGGGTGGAAGGGACATCCCCGTCGTAACTCGAGAATATACCCCAGGTTCCCGCCGCAACTCGAGAAAAACCATGAGACTTCCCCCTCGCCGCGAGATGAGGCCCGATTCCCCTGCACTGCGTGCAGAGCAATTCCGTGTTGCATATCACACATGAAAGGAGCCTTGATTTCCTTGATGGCACTCCAGAGAAACCCCAAGAACACTGTTTCAAGGCTAGAGGGATCCTGAGGTCACTGTAGCAACACGAAAGAGCTCCGTGGACCAAGAATCAACACGAGATGAGAGGTTAGTCCCTGGCTTCGACTCCTGAGGAATACCACCTTACCACAAGCACCTCAAGAGGAGGCTTTTCTCAGCTCTAGCTATGTGAGAAGGACCCTGAGTTTGCGGCCTCAAGTGGAATGGACACCGCGATGCCCTGACTCAAAATAAGGCCGGATATCCCTGCAGTGACTTCAATGCAGGCTCGTCTTGCATCTCCCAGGACGAAAGGATGTCTGAATCCCCTGTGGAAAGCACAGAGTAAGACTTAGTTCCCCACCTCATCGCGACCGATAGCCTCACATCCTTTGAAAACTCCAGAGGTACGCGGAGATCAGTGCCTCCAAAGGAGACGATGCCTGACTCCTCGTGAAACTTGATAGGAGTCCCAGGATTCCTGTGGCACGTGGAAAGGGACCCTTGGTCTCCCGCCTCAGCTGGAGAGGCGTCCCAATTGCCTTGCCAAGCCTCGAGGAGAATCCCGAGTTGTGTCTCGCAACTAGGCAAGAGTCCTGACGTGGCTGAACAAACACGTGTGTGGAAGAGCCATCCCCGTCGTAACTCGAGAATATACCCCACGTTCCCGCCGCAACTCGAGAAAAACCATGAGACTTCCCCCTCGCCGCGAGATGAGGCCCGATTCCCCTGCACTGCGTGCAGAGCAATTCTGTGTTGCACATCACACATGAAAGGAGCCTTGATTTCCTTCATGGCACTCCAGAGAAACCCCAAGAACACTGTTTCTAGGCTAGAGGGATCCTGAGGTCACTGTAGCAACACGAAAGAGCTCCGTGGACCAAAAATCAACTCGAGATGAGAGGTTAGTCCCTGGCTTCGACTCCAGAGGAATACCACCTTACCACAAGCACCTCAAGAGGAGGCTTCTCTCAGCTCTAGGTATGTGAGAGGGACCCTGAGTTTGCGGCCTCAAGTGGAATGGACACCGCGATGCCCTGACTCGAAATAAAGCCGGATATCCCTGCAGTGACTGGAATGCAGGCTCGTCTTGCATCTCCCAAGAAGAAAGGATGTCTGAATCCCTTGTGGAGACCACAGAGAAAGACCTAGTTCCCCACCTCATCGCGACCGGAGGCCTCACATCCTTTGAAAACTCCAGAGGTACGCGGAGATCAGTGCCTCCAAAGGAGACGATGCCTGACTCCTCGTGAAACTTGATAGGAGTCCCAGGATTCCTGTGGCACGTGGAAAGGGACCCTTGGTCTCCCGTCTCAGCTGGAGAGGCGTCCCAATTGCCCTGCAAAGCCTCGAGGAGAATCCCGAGGTGTCCCTCGCAACTAGGCAGGAGTCCTGACGTGGCTGAACAAACACGTGGGTGGAAGGGCCATCCCCGTCGTAACTCGAGAATATACCCCAGGTTCCCGCCGCAACTCGAGAAAAACCATGAGACTTCCCCCTCGATGCGAGATGAGGCCCGATTCCCCTGTACTGCATGCAGAGCAATTCCGTCTTGCACATCACACATGAAAGGAGCCTTGATTTCCTTGATGGCACTCCAGAGAAACCCCAAGAACACTGTTTCAAGGATAGAGGGATCCTGAGGTCACTGTAGCAACACGAAAGAACTCTGTGGACCAAAAATCAACTCGAAAAGAGAGGTTAGTCCCTGGATTCGTCTCCAGAGGAATACCACCTTACCACAAGCACCTCAAGAGGAGGCTTCTCTCAGCTCTAGGTATGTGAGAGGGACCCTGAGTTTGCGGCCTCAAGTGGAATGGACACCGCGATGCCCTGACTCGAAATAAGGCCGGATATCCCTGCAGTAACTTCAATGCAGGCTCGTCTTGCATCTCCCAGGACGAAAGGATGTCTGAATACCCTGTGGAAAGCACAGAGAAAGACTTAGTTCCCCACCTCATCGCGACCGATAGCCTCACATCCTTTGAAAACTTCAGAGGTACGCGGAGATCAGTGCCTCCAAAGGAGACGATGCCTGACTCCTCGTGAAACTTGATAGGAGTCCCAGGATTCCTGTGGCACTTGGAAAGGGACACTTGGTCTCCCGCCTCAGCTGGAGAGGCGTCCCAATTGCCCTGCCAAGCCTCGAGGAGAATCCCGAGTTGTCCCTCGCAACTAGGCAGGAGTCCTGACGTGGCTGAACAAACACGTGTGTGGAAGGGCCATCCCCGTCGTAACTCGAGAATATACCCCAGGTTCCCGCCGCAACTCGAGAAAAACCATGAGACTTCCCCCTCGCCGCGAGATGAGGCCCGATTCCCCTGCACTGCGTGCAGAGCAATTCCGTGTTGCACATCACACATGAAAGGAGCCTTGATTTCCTTGATGGCACTCCAGAGAAACCCCAAGAACACTGTTTCAAGGATAGAGGCATCCTGAGGTCACTGTAGCAACACGAAAGAGCTCCGTGGACCAAGAATCAACACGAGATGAGAGGTTAGTCCCTGGCTTTGACTCCTGAGGAATACCACCTTACCACAAGCACCTCAAGAGGAGGCTTCTCTCAGCTCTAGGTATGTGAGAGGGATCCTGAGTTTGCGGCCTCAAGTGGAATGGACACCGCGATGCCCTGACTCGAAATAAGGCCGAACATCCCTGCAGTGACTTCAATGCAGGCTCGTCTTGCATCTCCCAAGATGAAAGGATGTCTGAATCCCCTGTGGAGACCACAGAGAAAGACCTAGTTCCCCACCTCATCGCAACCGGAGGCCTCACATCCTTTGAAAACTCCAGAGGTACGCGGAGATCAGTGCCTCCAAAGGAGACGATGCCTGACTCCTCGTGAAACTTGATAGGAGTCCCAGGATTCTTGTGGCACGTGGAAAGGGACCCTTGGTCTCCCGCCTCAGCTGGAGAGGCGTTCCAATTGCCCTGCCAAGCCTCGAGGAGAATCCCGAGTTGTCCCTCGCAACTAGGCAGGAGTCCTGACGTGGCTGAACAAACACGTGGGTGGAAGGGCCATCCCCGTCGTAACTCGAGAATATACCCCAGGTTCCCGCCGCAACTCGAGAAAAACCATGAGACTTCCCCCTCGATGCGAGATGAGGCCCGATTCCCCTGTACTGCGTGCAGAGCAATTCCGTGTTGCACATCACACATGAAAGGAGCCTTGATTTCCTTGATGGCACTCCAGAGAAACCCCAAGAACACTGTTTCAAGGATAGAGGGATCCTGAGGTCACTGTAGCAACACGAAAGAACTCTGTGGACCAAAAATCAACTCGAAAAGAGAGGTTGGTCCCTGGATTCGTCTCCAGAGGAATACCACCTTACCACAAGCACCTCAAGAGGAGGCTTCTCTCAGCTCTAGGTATGTGAGAGGGACCCTGAGTTTGCGGCCTCAAGTGGAATGGACACCGCGATGCCCTGACTCGAAATAAGGCCGGATATCCCTGCAGTGACTTCAATGCAGGCTCGTCTTGCATCTCCCAGGACGAAAGGATGTCTGAATCCCCTGTGGAAAGCACAGAGAAAGACTTAGTTCCCCACCTCATCGCGACCGATAGCCTCACATCCTTTGAAAACTCCAGAGGTATGCGGAGATCAGTGCCTCCAAAGGAGACGATGCCTGACTCCTCGTGAAACTTGATAGGAGTCCCAGAATTCCTGTGGCACTTGGAAAGGGACACTTGGTCTCCCGCCTCAGCTGGAGAGGCGTCCCAATTGCCCTGCCAAGCCTCGAGGAGAATCCAGAGTTGTCCCTCGCAACTAGGCAGGAGTCCTGACGTCGCTGAAGAAACACGTGGGTGGAAGGGCCATCCCCGTCGTAACTCGAGAATATACCCCAGGTTCCCGCCGCAACTCGAGAAAAACCATGAGACTTCCCCCTCGCCGCGAGATGAGGCCCGATTCCCCTGCACTGCGTGCAGAGCAATTCCGTGTTGCACATCACACATGAAAGGAGCCTTGATTTCCTTGATGGCACTCCAGAGAAACCCCAAGAACACTGTTTCAAGGCTAGAGGGATCCTGAGGTCACTGTAGCAACACGAAAGAGCTCCGTGGGCCAAAAATCAACTCGAGATGAGAGGTTAGTCCCTGGCTTCGACTCCAGAGGAATACCACCTTACCACAAGCACCTCAAGAGGAGGCTTCTCTCAGCTCTAGGTATGTGAGAGGGACCCTGAGTTTGCGGCCTCAAGTGGAATGGACACCGCGATGCCCTGACACGAAATAAGGCTGGATATCCCTCCAGTGACTTGAATGCAGGCTCGTCTTGCATCTCCCAAGATGAAAGGATGTCTGAATCCCCTGTGGAGACCACAGAGAAAGACCTAGTTCCCCACCTCATCGCGACCGGAGGCCTCACATCCTTTGAAAACTCCAGAGGTACGCGGAGATCAGTGCCTCCAAAGGAGACGATGCCTGACTCCTCGTGAAACTTGATAGGAGTCCCAGGATTCCTGTGGCACGTGGAAAGGGACACTTGGTCTCCCGCCTCATTTGGAGAGGCGTCCCAATTGCCTTGCCAAGCCTCGAGGAGAATCCCGAGTTGTGTCTCGCAACTAGGCAGGAGTCCTGACGTGGCTGAACAAACACGTGTGTGGAAGGGCCATCCCCGTCGTAACTCGAGAATATACCCCAGGTTCCCGCCGCAACTCGAGAAAAACCATGAGACTTCCCCCTCGCCGCGAGATGAGGCCCGATTCCCCTGCACTGCGTGCAGAGCAATTCTGTGTTGCACATCACACATGAAAGGAGCCTTGATTTCCTTCATGGCACTCCAGAGAAACCCCAAGAACACTGTTTCAAGGCTAGAGGGATCCTGAGGTCACTGTAGCAACACGAAAGAGCTCCGTGGACCAAAAATCAACTCGAGATGAGAGGTTAGTCCCTGGCTTCGACTCCAGAGGATTACCACCTTACCACAAGCACCTCAAGAGGAGGCTTCTCTCAGCTCTAGGTATGTGAGAGGGACCCTGAATTTGCGGCCTCAAGTGGAATGGACACCGCAATGCCCTGACTCGAAATAAGGCCGGATATCCCTGCAGTGACTGGAATGCAGGCTCATCTTGCATCTCCCAATACGAAAGGATGTCTGAATCCCCTGTGGAGACCACAGAGAAAGACCTAGTTCCCCACCTCATCGCGACAGGAGGCCTCAAATCCTTTGAAAACTCCAGAGGTATGCAGAAATCAGTGCCTCCAAAGGAGACGATGCCTGACTCCTCGTGAAACTTGATAGGAGTCCCAGGATTCTTGTGGCACGTGGAAAGGGACCCTTGGTCTCCCGCCTCAGCTGGAGAGGCGTTCCAATTGCCCTGCCAAGCCTCGAGGAGAATCCCGAGTTGTCCCTCGCAACTAGGCAGGAGTCCTGACGTGGCTGAACAAACACGTGGGTGGAAGGGCCATCCCCGTCGTAACTCGAGAATATACCCCAGGTTCCCGCCGCAACTCGAGAAAAACCATGAGACTTGCCCCTCGATGCGAGATGAGGCCCGATTCCCATGCACTGCGTGCAGAGCAATTCCGTGTTGCACATCACACATGAAAGGAGCCTTGATTTCCTTGATGGCACTCCAGAGAAACCCCAAGAACACTGTTTCAAGGATAGAGGGATCCTGAGGTCACTGTAGCAACACGAAAGAACTCTGTGGACCAAAAATCAACTCGAAAAGAGAGGTTAGTCCCTGGATTCGTCTCCAGAGGAATACCACCTTACCACAAGCACCTCAAGAGGAGGCTTCTCTCAGCTCTAGGTATGTGAGAGGGACCCTGAGTTTGCGGCCTCAAGTGGAATGGACACCGCGATGCCCTGACTCGAAATAAGGCCGGATATCCCTGCAGTGACTTCAATGCAGGCTCGTCTTGCATCTCCCAGGACGAAAGGATGTCTGAATCCCCTGTGGAAAGCACAGAGAAAGACTTAGTTCCCAACCTCATCGCGACCGATAGCCTCACATCCTTTGAAAACTCCAGAGGTACGCGGAGATCAGTGCCTCCAAAGGAGACGATGCCTGACTCCTAGTGAAACTTGATAGGAGTCCCAGGATTCCTGTGGCACTTGGAAAGGGACACTTGGTCTCCCGCCTCAGCTGGAGAGGCGTCACAATTGCCCTGCCAAGCCTCGAGGAGAATCCAGAGTTGTCCCTCGCAACTAGGCAGGAGTCCTGACGTCGCTGAAGAAACACGTGGGTGGAAGGGCCATCCCCGTCGTAACTCGAGAATATACCCCAGGTTCCCGCCGCAACTCGAGAAAAACCATGAGACTTCCCCCTCGCCGCGAGATGAGGCCCGATTCCCCTGCACTGCGTGCAGAGCAATTCCGTGTTGCACATCACACATGAAAGGAGCCTTGATTTCCTTGATGGCACTCCAGAGAAACCCCAAGAACACTGTTTCAAGGCTAGAGGGATCCTGAGGTCACTGTAGCAACACGAAAAAGCTCCGTGGACCAAAAATCAACTCGAGATGAGAGGTTAGTCCCTGGCTTCGACTCCAGAGGAATACCACCTTACCACAAGCACCTCAAGAGGAGGCTTCTCTCAGCTCTAGGTATGTGAGAGGGACCCTGAGTTTGCGGCCTCAAGTGGAATGGACACCGTGATGCCCTGAGGCGAAATAAGGCCGGATATCCCTGCAGTGACTTGAATGCAGGCTCGTCTTGCATCTCCCAAGATGAAAGGATGTCTGAATCCCCTGTGGAGACCACAGAGAAAGACCTAGTTCCCCACCTCATGGCGACCGGAGGCCTCACATCCTTTGAAAACTCCAGAGGTACGCGGAGATCACTGCCTCCAAAGGAGACGATGCCTGACTCCTCGTGAAACTTGATAGGAGTCCCAGGATTCCTGTGGCACGTGGAAAGGGACCCTTGGTCTCCCGCCTCAGCTGGAGAGGCGTTCCAATTGCCCTGCCAAGCCTCGAGGAGAATCCCGAGTTGTCCCTCGCAACTAGGCAGGAGTCCTGACGTGGCTGAACAAACACGTGGGTGGAAGGGCCATCCCCGTCGTAACTCGAGAATATACCCCAGGTTCCCGCCGCAACTCCAGAAAAACCATGAGACTTCCCCCTCGATGCGAGATGAGGCCCGATTCCCCTGTACTGCGTGCAGAGCAATTCCGTCTTGCACATCACACATGAAAGGAGCCTTGATTTCCATGATGGCCGTCCAGAGAAACCCCAAGAACACTGTTTCAAGGATAGAGAGATCCTGAGGTCACTGTAGCAACACGAAAGAACTCTGTGGACCAAAAATCAACTCGAAAAGAGAGGTTAGTCCCTGGATTCGTCTCCAGAGGAATACCACCTTACCACAAGCACCTCAAGAGGAGGCTTCTCTCAGCTCTAGGTATGTGAGAGGGACCCTGAGTTTGCAGCCTCAAGTGGAATGGACACCGCGATGCCCTGACTCGAAATAAGGCCGGATATCCCTGCAGTGACTTCAATGCAGGCTCGTCTTGCATCTCCCAGGACGAAAGGATGTCTGAATCCCCTGTGGAAAGCACAGAGAAAGACTTAGTTCCCCACCTCATCGCGACCGATAGCCTCACATCCTTTGAAAACTCCAGAGGTACGCGGAGATCAGTGCCTCCAAAGGAGACGATGCCTGACTCCTCGTGAAACTTGATAGGAGTCCCAGGATTCCTGTGGCACTTGGAAAGGGACACTTGGTCTCCCGCCTCAGCTGGAGAGGCGTCCCAATTGCCCTGCCAAGCCTCGAGGAGAATCCAGAGTTGTCCCTCGCAACTAGGCAGGAGTCCTGACGTCGCTGAAGAAACACGTGGGTGGAAGGGCCATCCCCGTCGTAACTCGAGAATATACCCCAGGTTCCTGCCGCAACTCGAGAAAAACCATGAGACTTCCTCCTCGCCGCGAGATGAGGCCTGATTCCCCTGCACTGCGTGCAGAGCAATTCCGTGTTGCACATCACACATGAAAGGAGCCTTGATTTCCTTGATGGCACTCCAGAGAAACCCCAAGAACACTGTTTCAAGGCTAGAGGGATCCTGAGGTCACTGTAGCAACACGAAAGAGCTCCGTGGGCCAAAAATCAACTCGAGATGAGAGGTTAGTCCCTGGCTTCGACTCCAGAGGAATACCACCTTACCACAAGCACCTCAAGAGGAGGCTTCTCTCAGCTCTAGGTATGTGAGAGGGACCCTGAGTTTGCGGCCTCAAGTGGAATGGACACCGCGATGCCCTGACGCGAAATAAGGCCGGATATCCCTGCAGTGACTTGAATGCAGGCTCGTCTTGCATCTCCCAAGATGAAAGGATGTCTGAATCCCCTGTGGAGACCACAGAGAAAGACCTAGTTCCCCACCTCATGGCGACCGGAGGCCTCACATCCTTTGAAAACTCCAGAGGTACGCGGAGATCAGTGCCTCCAAAGGAGACGATGCCTGACTCCTCGTGAAACTTGATAGGAGTCCCAGGATTCTTGTGGCACGTGGAAAGGGACCCTTGGTCTCCCGCCTCAGCTGGAGAGGCGTCCCAATTGCCTTGCCAAGCCTCGAGGAGAATCCCGAGTTGTGTCTTGCAACTAGGCAAGAGTCCTGACGTGGCTGAACAAACACGTGGGTGGAAGGGCCATCCCCGTCGTAACTCGAGAATATACCCCAGGTTCCCGCCGCAACTCGAGAAAAACCATGAGACTTCCCCCTCGCCGCGAGATGAGGCCCGATTCCCCTGCACTGCGTGCAGAGCAATTCCGTGTTGCACATCACACATGAAAGGAGCCTTGATTTCCTTGATGGCACTCCAGAGAAACCCCAAGAACACTGTTTCAAGGCTAGAGGGATCCTGAGGTCACTGTAGCAACACGAAAGAGCTCCGTGGACCAAGAATCAACACGAGAGGAGAGGTTAGTCCCTGGCTTTGACTCCTGAGGAATACCACCTTACCACAAGCACCTCAAGAGGAGGCTTCTCTCAGCTCTAGGTATGTGAGAGGGATCCTGAGTTTGCGGCCTCAAGTGGAATGGACACCGCGATGCCCTGACTCGAAATAAGGCCGAATATCCCTGCAGTGACTTAAATGCAGGCTCGTCTTGCATCTCCCAAGAAGAAAGGATGTCTGAATCCCCTGTGGAGACCACAGAGAAAGACCTAGTTCCCCACCTCATCGCAACCGGAGGCCTCACATCCTTTGAAAACTCCAGAGGTACGCGGAGATCAGTGCCTCCAAAGGAGACGATGCCTGACTCCTCGTGAAACTTGATAGGAGTCCCAGGATTCTTGTGGCACGTGGAAAGGGACCCTTGGTCTCCCGCCTCAGCTGGAGAGGCGTTCCAATTGCCCTGCCAAGCCTCGAGGAGAATCCCGAGTTGTCCCTCGCAACTAGGCAGGAGTCCTGACGTCGCTGAACAAACACGTGGGTGGAAGGGCCATCCCCGTCGTAACTCGAGAATATACCCCAGGTTCCCGCCGCAACTCGAGAAAAACCATGAGACTTCCCCCTCGATGCGAGATGAGGCCCGATTCCCCTGTACTGCGTGCAGAGCAATTCCGTGTTGCACATCACACATGAAAGGAGCCTTGATTTCCTTGATGGCACTCCAGAGAAACCCCAAGAACACTGTTTCAAGGATAGAGGGATCCTGAGGTCACTGTAGCAACACGAAAGAACTCTGTGGACCAAAAATCAACTCGAAAAGAGAGGTTGGTCCCTGGATTCGTCTCCAGAGGAATACCACCTTACCACAAGCACCTCAAGAGGAGGCTTCTCTCAGCTCTAGGTATGTGAGAGGGACCCTGAGTTTGCGGCCTCAAGTGGAATGGACACCGCGATGCCCTGACTCGAAATAAGGCCGGATATCCCTGCAGTGACTTCAATGCAGGCTCGTCTTGCATCTCCCAGGACGAAAGGATGTCTGAATCCCCTGTGGAAAGCACAGAGAAAGACTTAGTTCCCCACCTCATCGCGACCGATAGCCTCACATCCTTTGAAAACTCCAGAGGTACGCAGAGATCAGTGCCTCCAAAGGAGACGATGCCTGACTCCTCGTGAAACTTGATAGGAGTCCCAGAATTCCTGTGGCACTTGGAAAGGGACACTTGGTCTCCCGCCTCAGCTGGAGAGGCGTCCCAATTGCCTTGCCAAGCCTCGAGGAGAATCCAGAGTTGTCCCTCGCAACTAGGCAGGAGTCCTGACGTCGCTGAAGAAACACGTGGGTGGAAGGGCCATCCCCGTCGTAACTCGAGAATATACCCCAGGTTCCCGCCGCAACTCGAGAAAAACCATGAGACTTCCCCCTCGCCGCGAGATGAGGCCCGATTCCCCTGCACTGCGTGCAGAGCAATTCCGTGTTGCACATCACACATGAAAGGAGCCTTGATTTCCTTGATGGCACTCCAGAGAAACCCCAAGAACACTGTTTCAAGGCTAGAGGGATCCTGAGGTCACTGTAGCAACACGAAAGAGCTCCGTCGACCAAGAATCAACACGAGATGAGAGGTTAGTCCCTGGCTTCGACTCCTGAGGAATACCACCTTACCCCAAGCACCTCAAGAGGAGGCTTCTCTCAGCTCTAGGTATGTGAGAGGGACCCTGAGTTTGCGGCCTCAAGTGGAATGGACACCGCGATGCCCTGACTCGAAATAAGGCCGGATATCCCTGAAGTGACTTGAATGCAGTCTCGTCTTGCATCTCCCAAGAAGAAAGGATGTCTGAATCCCCTGTGGAGACCACAGAGAAAGGCCTAGTTCCCCACCTCATTGCGACCGGAGGCCTCACATCCTTTGAAAATTCCAGAGGTACGCGGAGATCAGTGCCTCCAAAGGAGACGATGCCTGACTCCTCGTGAAACTTGATAGGAGTCCCAGGATTCTTGTGGCACGTGGAAAGGGACCCTTGGTCTCCCGCCTCAGCTGGAGAGGCGTCCCAATTGCCCTGCAAAGCCTGGAGGAGAATCCCCAGTTGTCCCTCGCAACTAGGCAGGAGTCCTGACGTGGCTGAAGAAACACGTGGGTGGAAGGGCCATCCCCGTCGTAACTCGAGAATATACCCCAGGTTCCCGCCGCAACTCGAGAAAAACCATGAGACTTCCCTCTTGCCGCGAGATGAGGCCCGATTCCCCTGCACTGCGTGCAGAGCAATTCTGTGTTGCACATCACACATGAAAGGAGCCTTGATTTCCTTCATGGCACTCCAGAGAAACCCCAAGAACACTGTTTCAAGGCTAGAGGGATCCTGAGGTCACTGTAGCAACACGAAAGAGCTCCGTGGACCAAAAATCAACTCGAGATGAGAGGTTAGACCCTGGCTTCGACTCCAGAGGAATACCACCTTACCACAAGCACCTCAAGAGGAGGCTTCTCTCAGCTCTAGGCATGTGAGAGGGACCCTGAGTTTGCGGACTCAAGTGGAATGGACACCGCGATGACCTGACTCGAAATAAGGCCGGATATCCCTGCAGTGACTGGAATGCAGGCTCGTCTTGCATCTCCCAAGAAGAAAGGATGTCTGAATCCCCTGTGGAGACCACAGAGAAAGACCTAGTTCCCCACCTCATCGCGACCGGAGGCCTCACATCCTTTGAAAACTCCAGAGGTACGCGGAGATCAGTGCCTCCAAAGGAGACGATGCTTGACTCCTCGTGAAACTTGATAGGAGACCCAGGATTCCTGTGGCACGTGGAAAGGGACCCTTGGTCTCCCGTCTCAGCTGGAGAGGCGTCCCAATTGCCCTGCAAAGCCTCGAGGAGAATCCCGAGTTGTCCCTCGCAACTAGGCAGGAGTCCTGACGTGGCTGAACAAACACGTGGGTGGAAGGGCCATCCCCGTCGTAACTCGAGAATATACCCAAGGTTCCCGCCGCAACTCGAGAAAAACCATGAGACTTCCCCCTCGCCGCGAGATGAGGCCCGATTCCCCTGCACTGCGTGCAGAGCAATTCCGTGTTGCACATCACACATGAAAGGAGCCTTGATTTCCTTGATGGCACTCCAGAGAAACCCCAAGAACACTGTTTCAAGGCTAGAGGGATCCTGAGGTCACTGTAGCAACACGAAAGAAATCCTTGGGCCAAAAATCAACTCGAGATGAGAGGTTAGTCCCTGGCTTCGACTCCAGAGGAATACCACCTTACCACAAGCACCTCAAGAGGAGGCTTCTCTCAGCTCTAGGTATGTGAGAGGGACCCTGAGTTTGCGGCCTCAAGTGGAATGGACACCGCGATGCCCTGACTCGAAATAAGGCCGAATATCCCTGCAGTGACTTGAATGCAGGCTCGTCTTGCATCTCCCAAGAAGAAAGGATGCCTGAATCCCCTGTGGAGACCACAGAGAAACACCTAGTTCCCCACCTCATCGCGACCGGAGGCCTCACATCCTTTGAAAACTCCAGAGGTACGCGGAGATCAGTGCCTCCAAAGGAGACGATGCCTGACTCCTCGTGAAACTTGATAGGAGTCCCAGGATTCTTGTGGCACGTGGAAAGGGACCCTTGGTCTCCCGCCTCAGCTGGAGAGGCGTTCCAATTGCCCTGCCAAGCCTCGAGGAGAATCCCGAGTTGTCCCTCGCAACTAGGCAGGAGTCCTGACGTGGCTGAACAAACACGTGGGTGGAAGGGCCATCCCCGTCGTAACTCGAGAATATACCCCAGGTTCCCGCCGCAACTCGAGAAAAACCATGAGACTTCCCCCTCGCCGCGAGATGAGGCCCGATTCCCCTGCACTGCGTGCAGAGCAATTCCGTGTTGCACATCACACATGAAAGGAGCCTTGATTTCCTTGATGGCACTCCAGGGAAACCCCAAGAACACTGTTTCAAGGCTAGAGGGATCCTGAGGTCACTGTAGCAACAAGAAAGAAATCCTTGGGCCAAAAATCAACTCGAAAAGAGAGGTTAGTCCCTGGATTCGTCTCCAGAGGAATACCACCTTACCACAAGCACCTCAAGAGGAGGCTTCTCTCAGCTCTAGGTATGTGAGAGGGACCCTGAGTTTGCGGCCTCAAGTGGAATGGACACCGCGATGCCCTGACTCGAAATAAGGCCGAACATCCCTGCAGTGACTTGAATGCAGGCTCGTCTTGCATCTCCCAAGAAGAAAGGATGTCTGAATCCCCTGTGGAGACCACAGAGAAAGACCTAGTTCCCCACCTCATTGCGACCGATAGCCTCACATCCTTTGAAAACTCCAGAGGTACGCGGAGATCAGTGCCTCCAAAGGAGACGATGCCTGACTCCTCGTGAAACTTGATAGGAGTCCCAGGATTCTTGTGGCACGTGGAAAGGGACATTTGGTCTCCCGCCTCAGCTGGAGAGGCGTTCCAATTGCCCTGCCAAGCCTCGAGGAGAATCCCGAGTTGTCCCTCGCAACTAGGCAGGAGTCCTGACGTGGCTGAACAAACACGTGGGTGGAAGGGCCATCCCCGTCGTAACTCGAGAATATACCCCAGGTTCCCGCCGCAACTCGAGAAAAACCATGAGACTTCCCCCTCGCCGCGAGATGAGGCCCGATTCCCCTGCACTGCGTGCAGAGCAATTCCGTGTTGCATATCACACATGAAAGGAGCCTTGATTTCCTTGATGGCACTCCAGAGAAACCCCAAGAACACTGTTTCAAGGCTAGAGGGATCCTGAGGTCACTGTAGCAACACGAAAGAGCTCCGTGGACCAAGAATCAACACGAGATGAGAGGTTAGTCCCTGGCTTCGACTCCTGAGGAATACCACCTTACCACAAGCACCTCAAGAGGAGGCTTCTCTCAGCTCTAGCTATGTGAGAAGGACCCTGAGTTTGCGGCCTCAAGTGGAATGGACACCGCGATGCCCTGACTCAAAATAAGGCCGGATATCCCTGCAGTGACTTCAATGCAGGCTCGTCTTGCATCTCCCAGGACGAAAGGATGTCTGAATCCCCTGTGGAAAGCACAGAGTAAGACTTAGTTCCCCACCTCATCGCGACCGATTGCCTCACATCCTTTGAAAACTCCAGAGGTACGCGGAGATCAGTGCCTCCAAAGGAGACGATGCCTGACTCCTCGTGAAACTTGATAGGAGTCCCAGGATTCCTGTGGCACGTGGAAAGGGACCCTTGGTCTCCCGCCTCAGCTGGAGAGGCGTCCCAATTGCCTTGCCAAGCCTCGAGGAGAATCCCGAGTTGTGTCTCGCAACTAGGCAAGAGTCCTGACGTGGCTGAACAAACACGTGTGTGGAAGAGCCATCCCCGTCGTAACTCGAGAATATACCCCAGGTTCCCGCCGCAACTCGAGAAAAACCATGAGACTTCCCCCTCGCCGCGAGATGAGGCCCGATTCCCCTGCACTGCGTGCAGAGCAATTCCGTGTTGCACATCACACATGAAAGGAGCCTTGATTTCCTTGATGGCACTCCAGAGAAACCCCAAGAACACTGTTTCAAGGCTAGAGGGATCCTGAGGTCACTGTAGCAACACGAAAGAGCTCCGTCGACCAAGAATCAACACGAGATGAGAGGTTAGTCCCTGGCTTCGACTCCTGAGGAATACCACCTTACCCCAAGCACCTCAAGAGGAGGCTTCTCTCAGCTCTAGGTATGTGAGAGGGACCCTGAGTTTGCGGCCTCAAGTGGAATGGACACCGCGATGCCCTGACTCGAAATAAGGCCGGATATCCCTGAAGTGACTTGAATGCAGTCTCGTCTTGCATCTCCCAAGAAGAAAGGATGTCTGAATCCCCTGTGGAGACCACAGAGAAAGACCTAGTTCCCCACCTCATCGCGACCGGAGGCCTCACATCCTTTGAAAATTCCAGAGGTACGCGGAGATCAGTGCCTCCAAAGGAGACGATGCCTGACTCCTCGTGAAACTTGATAGGAGTCCCAGGATTCTTGTGGCACGTGGAAAGGGACCCTTGGTCTCCCGCCTCAGCTGGAGAGGCGTCCCAATTGCCTTGCCAAGCCTCGAGGAGAATCCCGAGTTGTGTCTCGCAACTAGGCAGGAGTCCTGACGTGGCTGAACAAACACGTGTGTGGAAGGGCCATCCCCGTCGTAACTCGAGAATATACCCCAGGTTCCCGCCGCAACTCGAGAAAAACCATGAGACTTCCCCCTCGCCGCGAGATGAGGCCCGATTCCCCTGCACTGCGTGCAGAGCAATTCTGTGTTGCACATCACACATGAAAGGAGCCTTGATTTCCTTCATGGCACTCCAGAGAAACCCCAAGAACACTGTTTCAAGGCTAGAGGGATCCTGAGGTCACTGTAGCAACACGAAAGAGCTCCGTGGACCAAAAATCAACTCGAGATGAGAGGTTAGTCCCTGGCTTCGACTCCAGAGGATTACCACCTTACCACAAGCACCTCAAGAGGAGGCTTCTCTCAGCTCTAGGTATGTGAGAGGGACCCTGAATTTGCGGCCTCAAGTGGAATGGACACCGCAATGCCCTGACTCGAAATAAGGCCGGATATCCCTGCAGTGACTGGAATGCAGGCTCATCTTCCATCTCCCAAGACGAAAGGATGTCTGAATCCCCTGTGGAGACCACAGAGAAAGACCTAGTTCCCCACCTCATCGCGACAGGAGGCCTCAAATCCTTTGAAAACTCCAGAGGTATGCAGAAATCAGTGCCTCCAAAGGAGACGATGCCTGACTCTTCGTGAAACTTGATAGGAGTCCCAGGATTCTTGTGGCACGTGGAAAGGGACCCTTGGTCTCCCGCCTCAGCTGGAGAGGCGTTCCAATTGCCCTGCCAAGCCTCGAGGAGAATCCCGAGTTGTCCCTCGCAACTAGGCAGGAGTCCTGACGTGGCTGAACAAACACGTGGGTGGAAGGGCCATCCCCGTCGTAACTCGAGAATATACCCCAGGTTCCCGCCGCAACTCGAGAAAAACCATGAGACTTGCCCCTCGATGCGAGATGAGGCCCGATTCCCATGCACTGCGTGCAGAGCAATTCCGTGTTGCACATCACACATGAAAGGAGCCTTGATTTCCTTGATGGCACTCCAGAGAAACCCCAAGAACACTGTTTCAAGGATAGAGGGATCCTGAGGTCACTGTAGCAACACGAAAGAACTCTGTGGACCAAAAATCAACTCGAAAAGAGAGGTTAGTCCCTGGATTCGTCTCCAGAGGAATACCACCTTACCACAAGCACCTCAAGAGGAGGCTTCTCTCAGCTCTAGGTATGTGAGAGGGACCCTGAGTTTGCGGCCTCAAGTGGAATGGACACCGCGATGCCCTGACTCGAAATAAGGCCGGATATCCCTGCAGTGACTTCAATGCAGGCTCGTCTTGCATCTCCCAGGACGAAAGGATGTCTGTATCCCCTGTGGAAAGCACAGAGAAAGACTTAGTTCCCAACCTCATCGCGACCGATAGCCTCACATCCTTTGAAAACTCCAGAGGTACGCGGAGATCAGTGCCTCCAAAGGAGACGATGCCTGACTCCTCGTGAAACTTGATAGGAGTCCCAGGATTCCTGTGGCACTTGGAAAGGGACACTTGGTCTCCGGCCTCAGCTGGAGAGGCGTCACAATTGCCCTGCCAAGCCTCGAGGAGAATCCAGAGTTGTCCCTCGCAACTAGGCAGGAGTCCTGACGTCGCTGAAGAAACACGTGGGTGGAAGGGCCATCCCCGTCGTAACTCGAGAATATACCCCAGGTTCCCGCCGCAACTCGAGAAAAACCATGAGACTTCCCCCTCGCCGCGAGATGAGGCCCGATTCCCCTGCACTGCGTGCAGAGCAATTCCGTGTTGCACATCACACATGAAAGGAGCCTTGATTTCCTTGATGGCACTCCAGAGAAACCCCAAGAACACTGTTTCAAGGCTAGAGGGATCCTGAGGTCACTGTAGCAACACGAAAAAGCTCCGTGGACCAAAAATCAACTCGAGATGAGAGGTTAGTCCCTGGCTTCGACTCCAGAGGAATACCACCTTACCACAAGCACCTCAAGAGGAGGCTTCTCTCAGCTCTAGGTATGTGAGAGGGACCCTGAGTTTGCGGCCTCAAGTGGAATGGACACCGTGATGCCCTGAGGCGAAATAAGGCTGGATATCCCTCCAGTGACTTGAATGCAGGCTCGTCTTGCATCTCCCAAGATGAAAGGATGTCTGAATCCCCTGTGGAGACCACAGAGAAAGACCTAGTTCCCCACCTCATGGCGACCGGAGGCCTCACATCCTTTGAAAACTCCAGAGGTACGCGGAGATCACTGCCTCCAAAGGAGACGATGCCTGACTCCTCGTGAAACTTGATAGGAGTCCCAGGATTCCTGTGGCACGTGGAAAGGGACCCTTGGTCTCCCGCCTCAGCTGGAGAGGCGTTCCAATTGCCCTGCCAAGCCTCGAGGATAATCCCGAGTTGTCCCTCGCAACTAGGCAGGAGTCCTGACGTGGCTGAACAAACACGTGGGTGGAAGGGCCATCCCCGTCGTAACTCGAGAATATACCCCAGGTTCCCGCCGCAACTCGAGAAAAACCATGAGACTTGCCCCTCGATGCGAGATGAGGCCCAATTCCCCTGTACTGCGTGCAGAGCAATTCCGTCTTGCACATCACACATGAAAGGAGCCTTGATTTCCATGATGGCCGTCCAGAGAAACCCCAAGAACACTGTTTCAAGGATAGAGAGATCCTGAGGTCACTGTAGCAACACGAAAGAACTCTGTGGACCAAAAATCAACTCGAAAAGAGAGGTTAGTCCCTGGATTCGTCTCCAGAGGAATACCACCTTACCACAAGCACCTCAAGAGGAGGCTTCTCTCAGCTCTAGGTATGTGAGAGGGACCCTGAGTTTGCAGCCTCAAGTGGAATGGACACCGCGATGCCCTGACTCGAAATAAGGCCGGATATCCCTGCAGTGACTTCAATGCAGGCTCGTCTTGCATCTCCCAGGACGAAAGGATGTCTGAATCCCCTGTGGAAAGCACAGAGAAAGACGTAGTTCCCCACCTCCTCGCGACCGATAGCCTCACATCCTTTGAAAACTCCAGAGGTACGCGGAGATCAGTGCCTCCAAAGGAGACGATGCCTGACTCCTCGTGAAACTTGATAGGAGTCCCAGGATTCCTGTGGCACTTGGAAAGGGACACTTGGTCTCCCGCCTCAGCTGGAGAGGCGTCCCAATTGCCCTGCCAAGCCTCGAGGAGAATCCAGAGTTGTCCCTCGCAACTAGGCAGGAGTCCTGACGTCGCTGAAGAAACACGTGGGTGGAAGGGCCATCCCCGTCGTAACTCGAGAATATACCCCAGGTTCCTGCCGCAACTCGAGAAAAACCATGAGACTTCCCCCTCGCCGCGAGATGAGGCCTGATTCCCCTGCACTGCGTGCAGAGCAATTCCGTGTTGCACATCACACATGAAAGGAGCCTTGATTTCCTTGATGGCACTCCAGAGAAACCCCAAGAACACTGTTTCAAGGCTAGAGGGATCCTGAGGTCACTGTAGCAACACGAAAGAGCTCCGTGGGCCAAAAATCAACTCGAGATGAGAGGTTAGTCCGTGGCTTCGACTCCAGAGGAATACCACCTTACCACAAGCACCTCAAGAGGAGGCTTCTCTCAGCTCTAGGTATGTGAGAGGGACCCTGAGTTTGCGGCCTCAAGTGGAATGGACACCGCGATGCCCTGACGCGAAATAAGGCCGGATATCCCTGCAGTGACTTGAATGCAGGCTCGTCTTGCATCTCCCAAGATGAAAGGATGTCTGAATCCCCTGTGGAGACCACAGAGAAAGACCTAGTTCCCCACCTCATGGCGACCGAGGCCTCACATCCTTTGAAAACTCCAGAGGTACGCGGAGATCAGTGCCTCCAAAGGAGACGATGCCTGACTCCTCGTGAAAATTGATAGGAGTCCCAGGATTCTTGTGGCACGTGGAAAGGGACCCTTGGTCTCCCGCCTCAGCTGGAGAGGCGTCCCAATTGCCTTGCCAAGCCTCGAGGAGAATCCCGAGTTGTGTCTTGCAACTAGGCAAGAGTCCTGACGTGGCTGAACAAACACGTGGGTGGAAGGGCCATCCCCGTCGTAACTCGAGAATATACCCCAGGTTCCCGCCGCAACTCGAGAAAAACCATGAGACTTCCCCCTCGCCGCGAGATGAGGCCCGATTCCCCTGCACTGCGTGCAGAGCAATTCCGTGTTGCACATCACACATTAAAGGAGCCTTGATTTCCTTGATGGCACTCCAGAGAAACCCCAAGAAAACTGTTTCAAGGCTAGAGGGATCCTGAGGTCACTGTAGCAACACGAAAGAGCTCCGTGGACCAAGAATCAACACGAGAGGAGAGGTTAGTCCCTGGCTTTGACTCCTGAGGAATACCACCTTACCACAAGCACCTCAAGAGGAGGCTTCTCTCAGCTCTAGGTATGTGAGAGGGATCCTGAGTTTGCGGCCTCAAGTGGAATGGACACCGCGATGCCCTGACTCGAAATAAGGCCGAATATCCCTGCAGTGACTTGAATGCAGGCTCGTCTTGCATCTCCCAAGAAGAAAGGATGTCTGAATCCCCTGTGGAGACCACAGAGAAAGACCTAGTTCCCCACCTCATCGCAACCGGAGGCCTCACATCCTTTGAAAACTCCAGAGGTACGCGGAGATCAGTGCCTCCAAAGGAGACGATGCCTGACTCCTCGTGAAACTTGATAGGAGTCCCAGGATTCTTGTGGCACGTGGAAAGGGACCCTTGGTCTCCCGCCTCAGCTGGAGAGGCGTTCCAATTGCCCTGCCAAGCCTCGAGGAGAATCCCGAGTTGTCCCTCGCAACTAGGCAGGAGTCCTGACGTGGCTGAACAAACACGTGGGTGGAAGGGCCATCCCCGTCGTAACTCGAGAATATACCCCAGGTTCCCGCCGCAACTCGAGAAAAACCATGAGACTTCCCCCTCGATGCGAGATGAGGCCCGATTCCCCTGTACTGCGTGCAGAGCAATTCCGTGTTGCACATCACACATGAAAGGAGCCTTGATTTCCTTGATGGCACTCCAGAGAAACCCCAAGAACACTGTTTCAAGGATAGAGGGATCCTGAGGTCACTGTAGCAACACGAAAGAACTCTGTGGACCAAAAATCAACTCGAAAAGAGAGGTTGGTCCCTGGATTCGTCTCCAGAGGAATACCACCTTACCACAAGCACCTCAAGAGGAGGCTTCTCTCAGCTCTAGGTATGTGAGAGGGACCCTGAGTTTGCGGCCTCAACTGGAATGGACACCGCGATGCCCTGACTCGAAATAAGGCCGGATATCCCTGCAGTGACTTCAATGCAGGCTCGTCTTGCATCTCCCAGGACGAAAGGATGTCTGAATCCCCTGTGGAAAGCACAGAGAAAGACTTAGTTCCCCACCTCATCGCGACCGATAGCCTCACATCCTTTGAAAACTCCAGAGGTATGCGGAGATCAGTGCCTCCAAAGGAGACGATGCCTGACTCCTCGTGAAACTTGATAGGAGTCCCAGAATTCCTGTGGCACTTGGAAAGGGACCCTTGGTCTCCCGCCTCAGCTGGAGAGGCGTCCCAATTGCCTTGCCAAGCCTCGAGGAGAATCCAGAGTTGTCCCTCGCAACTAGGCAGGAGTCCTGACGTCGCTGAAGAAACACGTGGGTGGAAGGGCCATCCCCGTCGTAACTCGAGAATATACCCCAGGTTCCCGCCGCAACTCGAGAAAAACCATGAGACTTCCCCCTCGCCGCGAGATGAGGCCCGATTCCCCTGCACTGCGTGCAGAGCAATTCCGTGTTGCACATCACACATGAAAGGAGCCTTGATTTCCTTGATGGCACTCCAGAGAAACCCCAAGAACACTGTTTCAAGGCTAGAGGGATCCTGAGGTCACTGTAGCAACACGAAAGAGCTCCGTGGGCCAAAAATCAACTCGAGATGAGAGGTTAGTCCCTGGCTTCGACTCCAGAGGAATACCACCTTACCACAAGCACCTCAAGAGGAGGCTTCTCTCAGCTCTAGGTATGTGAGAGGGACCCTGAGTTTGCGGCCTCAAGTGGAATGGACACCGCGATGCCCTGACACGAAATAAGGCTGGATATCCCTCCAGTGACTTGAATGCAGGATCGTCTTGCATCTCCCAAGATGAAAGGATGTCTGAATCCCCTGTGGAGACCACAGAGAAAGACCTAGTTCCCCACCTCATCGCGACCGGAGGCCTCACATCCTTTGAAAACTCCAGAGGTACGCGGAGATCAGTGCCTCCAAAGGAGACGATGCCTGACTCCTCGTGAAACTTGATAGGAGTCCCAGGATTCCTGTGGCACGTGGAAAGGGACACTTGGTCTCCCGCCTCATTTGGAGAGGCGTCCCAATTGCCTTGCCAAGCCTCGAGGAGAATCCCGAGTTGTGTCTCGCAACTAGGCAGGAGTCCTGACGTGGCTGAACAAACACGTGTGTGGAAGGGCCATCCCCGTCGTAACTCGAGAATATACCCCAGGTTCCCGCCGCAACTCGAGAAAAACCATGAGACTTCCCCCTCGCCGCGAGATGAGGCCCGATTCCCCTGCACTGCGTGCAGAGCAATTCTGTGTTGCATATCACACATGAAAGGAGCCTTGATTTCCTTCATGGCACTCCAGAGAAACCCCAAGAACACTGTTTCAAGGCTAGAGGGATCCTGAGGTCACTGTAGCAACACGAAAGAGCTCCGTGGACCAAAAATCAACTCGAGATGAGAGGTTAGTCCCTGGCTTCTACTCCAGAGGATTACCACCTTACCACAAGCACCTCAAGAGGAGGCTTCTTTCAGCTCTAGGTATGTGAGAGGGACCCTGAATTTGCGGCCTCAAGTGGAATGGACACCGCGATGCCCTGACTCGAAATAAGGCCGGATATCCCTGCAGTGACTGGAATGCAGGCTCATCTTGCATCTCCCAAGACGAAAGGATGTCTGAATCCCCTGTGGAGACCACAGAGAAAGACCTAGTTCCCCACCTCATCGCGACAGGAGGCCTCAAATCCTTTGAAAACTCCAGAGGTATGCAGAAATCAGTGCCTCCAAAGGAGACGATGCCTGACTCCTCGTGAAACTTGATAGGAGTCCCAGGATTCTTGTGGCACGTGGAAAGGGACCCTTGGTCTCCCGCCTCAGCTGGAGAGGCGTTCCAATTGCCCTGCCAAGCCTCGAGGAGAATCCCGAGTTGTCCCTCGCAACTAGGCAGGAGTCCTGACGTGGCTGAACAAACACGTGGGTGGAAGGTCCATCCCCGTCGTAACTCGAGAATATACCCCAGGTTCCCGCCGCAACTCGAGAAAAACCATGAGACTTGCCCCTCGATGCGAGATGAGGCCCGATTCCCATGCACTGCGTGCAGAGCAATTCCGTGTTGCACATCACACATGAAAGGAGCCTTGATTTCCTTGATGGCACTCCAGAGAAACCCCAAGAACACTGTTTCAAGGATAGAGGGATCCTGAGGTCACTGTAGCAACACGAAAGAACTCTGTGGACCAAAAATCAACTCGAAAAGAGAGGTTAGTCCCTGGATTCGTCTCCAGAGGAATACCACCTTACCACAAGCACCTCAAGAGGAGGCTTCTCTCAGCTCTAGGTATGTGAGAGGGACCCTGAGTTTGCGGCCTCAAGTGGAATGGACACCGCGATGCCCTGACTCGAAATAAGGCCGGATATCCCTGCAGTGACTTCAATGCAGGCTCGTCTTGCATCTCCCAGGACGAAAGGATGTCTGAATCCCCTGTGGAAAGCACAGAGAAAGACTTAGTTCCCAACCTCATCGCGACCGATAGCCTCACATCCTTTGAAAACTCCAGAGGTACGCGGAGATCAGTGCCTCCAAAGGAGACGATGCCTGACTCCTCGTGAAACTTGATAGGAGTCCCAGGATTCCTGTGGCACTTGGAAAGGGACACTTGGTCTCCCGCCTCAGCTGGAGAGGCGTCACAATTGCCCTGCCAAGCCTCGAGGAGAATCCAGAGTTGTCCCTCGCAACTAGGCAGGAGTCCTGACGTCGCTGAAGAAACACGTGGGTGGAAGGGCCATCCCCGTCGTAACTCGAGAATATACCCCAGGTTCCCGCCGCAACTCGAGAAAAACCATGAGACTTCCCCCTCGCCGCGAGATGAGGCCCGATTCCCCTGCACTGCGTGCAGAGCAATTCCGTGTTGCACATCACACATGAAAGGAGCCTTGATTTCCTTGATGGCACTCCAGAGAAACCCCAAGAACACTGTTTCAAGGCTAGAGGGATCCTGAGGTCACTGTAGCAACACGAAAAAGCTCCGTGGACCAAAAATCAACTCGAGATGAGAGGTTAGTCCCTGGCTTCGACTCCAGAGGAATACCACCTTACCACAAGCACCTCAAGAGGAGGCTTCTCTCAGCTCTAGGTATGTGAGAGGGACCCTGAGTTTGCGGCCTCAAGTGGAATGGACACCGTGATGCCCTGACGCGAAATAAGGCCGGATATCCCTGCAGTGACTTGAATGCAGGCTCGTCTTGCATCTCCCAAGATGAAAGGATGTCTGAATCCCCTGTGGAGACCACAGAGAAAGACCTAGTTCCCCACCTCATGGCGACCGGAGGCCTCACATCCTTTGAAAACTCCAGAGGTACGCGGAGATCACTGCCTCCAAAGGAGACGATGCCTGACTCCTCGTGAAACTTGATAGGAGTCCCAGGATTCCTGTGGCACGTGGAAAGGGACCCTTGGTCTCCCGCCTCAGCTGGAGAGGCGTTCCAATTGCCCTGCCAAGACTCGAGGAGAATCCCGAGTTGTCCCTCGCAACTAGGCAGGAGTCCTGACGTGGCTGAACAAACACGTGGGTGGAAGGGCCATCCCCGTCGTAACTCGAGAATATACCCCAGGTTCCCGCCGCAACTCCAGAAAAACGATGAGACTTCCCCCTCGATGCGAGATGAGGCCCGATTCCCCTGTACTGCGTGCAGAGCAATTCCGTCTTGCACATCACACATGAAAGGAGCCTTGATTTCCATGATGGCACTCCAGAGAAACCCCAAGAACACTGTTTCAAGGATAGAGAGATCCTGAGGTCACTGTAGCAACACGAAAGAACTCTGTGGACCAAAAATCAACTCGAAAAGAGAGGTTAGTCCCTGGATTCGTCTCCAGAGGAATACCACCTTACCACAAGCACCTCAAGAGGAGGCTTCTCTCAGCTCTAGGTATGTGAGAGGGACCCTGAGTTTGCAGCCTCAAGTGGAATGGACACCGCGATGCCCTGACTCGAAATAAGGCCGGATATCCCTGCAGTGACTTCAATGCAGGCTCGTCTTGCATCTCCCAGGACGAAAGGATGTCTGAATCCCCTGTGGAAAGCACAGAGAAAGACTTAGTTCCCCACCTCATCGCGACCGATACCCTCACATCCTTTGAAAACTCCAGAGGTACGCGGAGATCAGTGCCTCCAAAGGAGACGATGCCTGACTCCTCGTGAAACTTGATAGGAGTCCCAGGATTCCTGTGGCACTTGGAAAGGGACACTTGGTCTCCCGCCTCAGCTGGAGAGGCGTCCCAATTGCCCTGCCAAGCCTCGAGGAGAATCCAGAGTTGTCCCTCGCAACTAGGCAGGAGTCCTGACGTCGCTGAAGAAACACGTGGGTGGAAGGGCCATCCCCGTCGTAACTCGAGAATATACCCCAGGTTCCCGCCGCAACTCGAGAAAAACCATGAGACTTCCCCCTCGCCGCGAGATGAGGCCTGATTCCCCTGCACTGCGTGCAGAGCAATTCCGTGTTGCACATCACACATGAAAGGAGGCTTGATTTCCTTCATGGCACTCCAGAGAAACCCCAAGAACACTGTTTCAAGGCTAGAGGGATCCTGAGGTCACTGTAGCAACACGAAAGAGCTCCGTGGGCCAAAAATCAAATCGAGATGAGAGGTTAGTCCCTGGCTTCGACTCCAGAGGAATACCACCTTACCACAAGCACCTCAAGAGGAGGCTTCTCTCAGCTCTAGGTATGTGAGAGGGACCCTGAGTTTGCGGCCTCAAGTGGAATGGACACCGCGATGCCCTGACGCGAAATAAGGCCGGATATCCCTGCAGTGACTTGAATGCAGGCTCGTCTTGCATCTCCCAAGATGAAAGGATGTCTGGATCCCCTGTGGAGACCACAGAGAAACACCTAGTTCCCCACCTCATGGCGACCGGAGGCCTCACATCCTTTGAAAACTCCAGAGGTACGCGGAGATCAGTGCCTCCAAAGGAGACGATGCATGACTCCTCGTGAAACTTGATAGGAGTCCCAGGATTCTTGTGGCACGTGGAAAGGGACCCTTGGTCTCCCGCCTCAGCTGGAGAGGCGTCCCAATTGCCTTGCCAAGCCTCGAGGAGAATCCCGAGTTGTGTCTCGCAACTAGGCAAGAGTCCTGACGTGGCTGAACAAACACGTGGGTGGAAGGGCCATCCCCGTCGTAACTCGAGAATATACCCCAGGTTCCCGCCGCAACCTGAGAAAAACCATGAGACTTCCCCCTCGCCGCGAGATGAGGCCCGATTCCCCTGCACTGCGTGCAGAGCAATTCCGTGTTGCACATCACACATGAAAGGAGCCTTGATTTCCTTGATGGCACTCCAGAGAAACCCCAAGAAAACTGTTTCAAGGCTAGAGGGATCCTGAGGTCACTGTAGCAACACGAAAGAGCTCCGTGGACCAAGAATCAACACGAGAGGAGAGGTTAGTCCCTGGCTTTGACTCCTGAGGAATACCACCTTACCACAAGCACCTCAAGAGGAGGCTTCTCTCAGCTCTAGGTATGTGAGAGGGATCCTGAGTTTGCGGCCTCAAGTGGAATGGACACCGCGATGCCCTGACTCGAAATAAGGCCGAATATCCCTGCAGTGACTTGAATGCAGGCTCGTCTTGCATCTCCCAACAAGAAAGGATGTCTGAATCCCCTCTGGAGACTACAGAGAAACACCTAGTTCCCCACCTCATCGCGACCGGAGGCCTCACATCCTTTGAAAACTCCAGAGGTACGCGGAGATTAGTGCCTCCAAAGGAGACGATGCCTGACTCCTCGTGAAACTTGATAGGAGTCCCAGGATTCTTGTGGCACGTGGAAAGGGACCCTTGGTCTCCCGCCTCAGCTGGAGAGGCGTTCCAATTGCCCTGCCAAGCCTCGAGGAGAATCCCGAGTTGTCCCTCGCAACTAGGCAGGAGTCCTGACGTGGCTGAACAAACACGTGGGTGGAAGGGCCATCCCCGTCGTAACTCGAGAATATACCCCAGGTTCCCGCCGCAACTCGAGAAAAACCATGAGACTTCCCCCTCGATGCGAGATGAGGCCCGATTCCCCTGTACTGCGTGCAGAGCAATTCCGTCTTGCACATCACACATGAAAGGAGCCTTGATTTCCTTGATGGCACTCCAGAGAAACCCCAAGAACACTGTTTCAAGGATAGAGGGATCCTGAGGTCACTGTAGCAACACGAAAGAACTCTGTGGACCAAAAATCAACTCGAAAAGAGAGGTTAGTCCCTGGATTCGTCACCAGAGGAATACCACCTTACCACAAGCACCTCAAGAGGAGGCTTCTCTCAGCTCTAGGTATGTGAGAGGGACCCTGAGTTTGCGGCCTCAAGTGGAATGGACACCGCGATGCCCTGACGCAAAATAAGGCCGGATATCCCTGCAGTGACTTCAATGCAGGCTCGTCTTGCATCTCCCAGGACGAAAGGATGTCTGAATCCCCTGTGGAAAGCACAGAGAAAGACTTAGTTCCCCACCTCATCGCGACCGATACCCTCACATCCTTTGAAAACTCCAGAGGTACGCGGAGATCAGTGCCTCCAAAGGAGACGATGCCTGACTCCTCGTGAAACTTGATAGGAGTCCCAGGATTCCTGTGGCACTTGGAAAGGGACACTTGGTCTCCCGCCTCAGCTGGAGAGGCGTCCCAATTGCCCTGCCAAGCCTCGAGGAGAATCCAGAGTTGTCCCTCGCAAGTAGGCAGGAGTCCTGACGTCGCTGAAGAAACACGTGGGTGGAAGGGCCATCCCCGTCGTAACTCGAGAATATACCCCAGGTTCCCGCCGCAACTCGAGAAAAACCATGAGACTTCCCCCTCGCCGCGAGATGAGGCCCGATTCCCCTGCACTGCGTGCAGAGCAATTCCGTGTTGCACATCACACATGAATGGAGCCTTGATTTCCTTGATGACACTCCAGAGAAACCCCAAGAACACTGTTTCAAGGCTAGAGGGATCCTGAGGTCACTGTAGCAACACGAAAGAGCTCAGTGGGCCAAAAATCAACTCGAGATGAGAGGTTAGTCCCTGGCTTCGACTCCAGAGGAATACCACCTTACCACAAGCACCTCAAGAGGAGGCTTCTCTCAGCTCTAGGCATGTGAGAGGGACCCTGAGTTTGCGGCCTCAAGTGGAATGGACATCGCGATGCCCTGACGCGAAATAAGGCTGGACATCCCTGCAGTGACTGGAATGCAGGCTCGTCTTGCATCTTCCAAGATGAAAGGATGTCTGAATCCCCTGTGGAGACCACAGAGAAAGACCTAGTTCCCCACCTCATCGCTACAGGAGGCCTCAAATCCTTTGAAAACTCCAGAGGTATGTGGAGATCAGTGCCTCCAAAGGAGACGATGCCTGACTCCTCGTGAAACTTGATAGGAGACCCAGGATTCCTGTGGCACGTGGAAAGGGACCCTTGGTCTCCCGTCTCAGCTGGAGAGGCGTCCCAATTGCCCTGCAAAGCCTCGAGGAGAATCCCGAATTGTCCCTCGCAACTAGGCAGGAGTCCTGACATGGCTGAACACACACGTGTGTGGAAGGGCCATCCCCGTCGTAACTCGAGAATATACCCCAGGTTCCCGCCGCAACTCGAGAAAAACCATGAGACTTCCCCCTCGCCGCGAGATGAGGCCCGATTCCCCTGCACTGCGTGCAGAGCAATTCCGTGTTGCACATCACACATGAAAGGAGCCTTGATTTCCTTGATGGCACTCCAGAGAAACCCCAAGAACACTGTTTCAAGGCTAGAGGGATCCTGAGGTCACTGTAGCAACACAAAAGAGCTCCGTGTACCAAGAATCAACACGAGATGAGAGGTTAGTCCCTGGCTTCGACTCCTGAGGAATACCACCTTACCACAAGCACCTCAAGAGGAGGCTTCTCTCAGCTCTAGGTATGTGAGAGCGATCCTGAGTTTGCGGCCTCAAGTGGAATGGACACCGCGATGCCCTGACTCGAAATAAGGCCGGATATCCCTGCAGTGACTTCAATGCAGGCTCATCTTGCATCTCCCAAGAAGAAAGGATGTCTGAATCCCCTGTGGAGACCACAAAGAAAGACCTAGTTCCCCACCTCATCGCGACCGGAGGCCTCACATCGTTTGAAACCTCCAGAGGTACGCTGAGATCAGTGCCTCCAAAGGAGACGATGCCTGACTCCTCGTGAAAATTGATACGAGTCCCAGGATTCTTGTGGCACGTGGAAAGGGACCCTTGGTCTCCCGCCTCAGCTGGAGAGGCGTTCCAATTGCCCTGCCAAGCCTCGAGGAGAATCCCGAGTTGTCCCTCGCAACTAGGCAGGAGTCCTGACGTGGCTGAACAAACACGTGGGTGGAAGGGCCATCCCCATCGTAACTCGAGAATATACCCCAGGTTCCCGCCGCAACTCGAGAAAAACCATGAGACTTCCCCCTCGCCGCGAGATGAGGCCCGATTCCCCTGCACTGCGTGCAGAGCAATTCCGTCTTGCACATCACACATGAAAGGAGCCTTGATTTCCTTGATGGCACTCCAGAGAAACCCCAAGAACACTGTTTCAAGGCTAGAGGGATCCTGAGGTCACTGTAGCAACACGAAAGAGCTCCGTGGACCAAGAATCAACACGAGATGAGAGGTTAGTCCCTGGCTTCGACTCCTGAGGAATACCACCTTACCACAAGCACCTCAAGAGGAGGCTTCTCTCAGCTCTAGGTATGTGAGAGGGATCCTGAGTTTGCGGCCTCAAGTGGAATGGACACCGCGATGCCCTGACTCGAAATAAGGCCGGATATCCCTGCAGTGACTGGAATGCAGGCTCGTCTTGCATCTCCCAAGATGAAAGGATGTCTGAATCCCCTGTGGAGACCACAGAGAAAGACCTAGATCCCCACCTCATCGCGACCGGAGGCCTCACATCCTTTGAAAACTCCAGAGGTACGCTTAGATCAGTGCCTCCAAAGGAGACGATGCCTGACTCCTCGTGAAACTTGATAGGAGTCCCAGGATTCCTGTGGCACGTGGAAAGGGACCCTTGGTCTCCCGCCTCAGCTGGAGAGGCGTCCCAATTGCCTTTCCAAGCCTCGAGGAGAATCCCGAGTTGTGTCTCGCAACTAGGCAAGAGTCCTGAACTGGCTGAACAAACACGTGTGTGGAAGGGCCATCCCCGTCGTAACTCGAGAATATACCCCAGGTTCCCGCCGCAACTCGAGAAAAACCATGAGACTTCCCCCTCGCCGCGAGATGAGGCCCGATTCCCGTGCACTGCGTGCAGAGCAATTCTGTGTTGCACATCACACATGAAAGGAGCCTTGATTTCCTTGATGGCACTCCAGAGAAACCCCAAGAACACTGTTTCAAGGCTAGAGGGATCCTGAGGTCACTGTAGCAACACGAAAGAGCTCCGTGGACCAAAAATCAACTCGAGATGAGAGGTTAGTCCCTGGCTTCGACTCCAGAGGAATACCACCTTACCACAAGCACCTCAAGAGGAGGCTTCTCTCAGCTCTAGGTATGTGAGAGGGATCCTGAGTTTGCGGCCTCAAGTGGAATGGACACCGCGATTCCCTGACTCGAAATAAGGCCGGATATCCCTGCAGTGACTTGAATGCAGGCTCGTCTTGCATCTCCCAAGAAGAAAGGATGTCTGAATCCCCTGTGGAGACCACAGAGAAAGACCTAGTTCCCCACCTCATCGCGACCGGAGGCCTCACATCCTTTGAAAACTCCAGAGGTACGCGGAGATCAGTGCCTCCAAAGGAGACGATGCCTGACTCCTCGTGAAACTTGATAGGAGTCCCAGGATTCTTGTGGCACGTGGAAAGGGACCCTTGGTCTCCCGCCTCAGCTGGAGAGGCGTTCCAATTGCCCTGCCAAGCCTCGAGGAGAATCCCGATTTGTCCCTTGCAACTAGGCAGGAGTCCTGACGTGGCTGAACAAACACGTGGGTGGAAGGGCCATCCCCGTCGTAACTCGAGAATATACCCCAGGTTCCGGCCGCAACTCGAGAAAAACCATGAGACGTGCCCCTCGATGCGAGATGAGGCCCGATTCCCCTGTACTGCGTGCAGAGCAATTCCGTCTTGCACATCACACATGAAAGGAGCCTTGATTTCCTTGATGGCACTCCAGAGAAACCCCAAGAACACTGTTTCAAGGATAGAGGGATCCTGAGGTCACTGTAGCAACACGAAAGAACTCTGTGGACCAAAAATCAACTTGAAAAGAGAGGTTAGTCCCTGGATTCGTCTCCAGAGGAATACCACCTTACCACAAGCACCTCAAGAGGAGGCTTCTCTCAGCTCTAGGTATGTGAGAGGGACCCTGAGTTTGCGGCCTCAAGTGGAATGGACACCGCGATGCCCTGACTCGAAATAAGGCCGGATATCCCTGCAGTGACTTCAATGCAGGCTCGTCTTGCATCTCCCAGGACGAAAGGATGTCTGAATCCCCTGTGGAAAGCACAGAGAAAGACTTAGTTCCCCACCTCATCGCGACCGATAGCCTCACATCCTTTGAAAACTCCAGAGGTACGCGGAGATCAGTGCCTCCAAAGGAGACGATGCCTGACTCCTCGTGAAACTTGATAGGAGTCCCAGGATTGCTGTGGCACTTGGAAAGGGACACTTGGTCTCCCGCCTCAGCTGGAGAGGCGTCCCAATTGCCCTGCCAAGCCTCGAGGAGAATCCAGAGTTGTCCCTCGCAACTAGGCAGGAGTCCTGACGTGGCTGAAGAAACACGTGGGTGAAAGGGCCATCCCCGTCGTAACTCGAGAATATACCCCAGGTTCCCGCCGCAACTCGAGAAAAACCATGAGACTTCCCCCTCGCCGCGAGATGAGGCCCAATTCCCCTGCACTGCGTGCAGAGCAATTCCGTGTTGCACATCACACATGAAAGGAGCCTTGATTTCCTTGATGGCACTCCAGAGAAACCCCAAGAACACTGTTTCAAGGCTAGAGGGATCCTGAGGTCACTGTAGCAACACGAAAGAGCTCCGTGGGCCAAAAATCAACTTGAGATGAGAGGTTAGTCCCTGGCTTCGACTCCAGAGGAATACCACCTTACCACAAGCACCTCAAGAGGAGGCTTCTCTCAGCTCTAGGTATGTGAGAGGGACCCTGAGTTTGCGGCCTCAAGTGGAATGGACACCGCGATGCCCTGACGGGAAATAAGGCTGGATATCCCTGCAGTGACTTGAATGCAGGCTCGTCTTGCATCTCCCAAGATGAAAGGATGTCTGAATCCCCTGTGGAGACCACAGAGAAACACCTAGTTCCCCACCTCATCGCGCCCGGAGGCCTCACATCCTTTGAAAACTCCAGAGGTACGCGGAGATCAGTGCCTCCAAAGGAGACGATGCCTGACTCCTCGTGAAACTTGATAGGAGTCCCAGGATTCTTGTGGCACGTGGAAAGGGACCCTTGGTCTCCCGCCTCAGCTGGAGAGGCGTCCCAATTGCCCTGAAAAGCCTCGAGGAGAATCCCGAGTTGTCCCTCGCATCTAGGCAGGAGTCCTGACGTGGCTGAACAAACACGTGGGTGGAAGGGCCATCCCCGTCGTAACTCGAGAATATACCCCAGGTTCCCGCCGCAACTCCAGAAAAACCATGAGACTTCCCCCTCGCCGCGAGATGAGGCCCGATTCCCCTGCACTGCGTGCAGAGCAATTCCATCTGGCACATCACACATGAAAGGAGCCTTGATTTCCTTGATGGCACTCCAGAGAAACCCCAAGAACACTGTTTCAAGGATAGAGGGATCCTGAGGTCATTGTAGCAACACGAAAGAACTCTGTGGACCAAAAATCAACTCGAAAAGAGAGGTTAGTCCCTGGATTCGTCTCCAGAGGAATACCACCTTACCACAAGCACCTCAAGAGGAGGCTTCTCTCAGCTCTAGGTATGTGAGAGGGACCCTGAGTTTGCGGCCTCAAGTGGAATGGACACCGCGATGCCCTGATTCGTAATAAGGCCGGATATCCCTGCAGTGACTTCAATGCAGGCTCGTCTTGCATCTCCCAGGACGAAAGGATGTCTGAATCCCCTGTGGAAAGCACAGAGAAAGACTTAGTTCCCCACCTCATCGCGACCGATAGCCTCACATCCTTTGAAAACTCCAGAGGTATGCGGAGATCAGTGCCTCCAAAGGAGACGATGCCTGACTCCTCGTGAAACTTGATAGGAGTCCCAGGATTCCTGTGGCACTTGGGAAGGGACCCTTGGTCTCCGGCCTCAGCTGGAGAGGCGTCCCAATTGCCCTGCCAAGCCTCGAGGTGAATCCCGAGTTGTCCCTCGCAACTAGGCAGGAGTCCTGACGTGGCTGAACAAACACGTGGGTGGAAGGGCCATCCCCGTCGTAACTCGAGAATATACCCCAGGTTCCCGCCGCAACTCGAGAAAAACCATGAGACTTGCCCCTCGATGCGAGATGAGGCCCGATTCCCCTGTACTGCGTGCAGAGCAATTCCGTCTTGCACATCACACATGAAAGGAGCCTTGATTTCCTTGATGGCACTCCAGAGAAATCCCAAGAACACTGTTTCAAGGATAGAGGGATCCTGAGGTCACTGTAGCAACACGAAAGAACTCTGTGGACCAAAAATCAACTCGAAAAGAGAGGTTAGTCCCTGGATTCGTCTCCAGAGGAATACCACCTTACCACAAGCACCTCAAGAGGAGGCTTCTCTCAGCTCTAGGTATGTGAGAGGGACCCTGAGTTTGCGGCCTCAAGTGGAATGGACACCGCGATGCCCTGACTCGAAATAAGGCCGGATATCCCTGCAGTGACTTCAATGCAGGCTCGTCTTGCATCTCCCAGGACGAAAGGATGTCTGAATCCCCTGTGGAAAGCACAGAGAAAGACTTAGTTCCCCACCTCATCGCGACCGATAGCCTCACATCCTTTGAAAACTCCAGAGGTACGCGGAGATCAGTGCCTCCAAAGGAGACGATGCCTGACTCCTCGTGAAACTTGATAGGAGTCCCAGGATTCCTGTGGCACGTGGAAAGGGACCCTTGGTCTCCCGTCTCAGCTGGAGAGGCGTCCCAATTGCCTTGCCAAGCCTCGAGGAGAATCCCGAGTTGTGTCTCGCAACTAGGCAAGAGTCCTGACGTGGCTGAACAAACACGTGTGTGGAAGGGCCATCCCCGTCGTAACTCGAGAATATACCCCAGGTTCCCGCCGCAACTCGAGAAAAACCATGAGACTTCCCCCTCGCCGCGAGATGAGGCCCGATTCCCCTGCACTGCGTGCAGAGCAATTCCGTGTTGCACATCACACATGAAAGGAGCCTTGATTTCCTTGATGGCACTCCAGAGAAACCCCAAGAACACTCTTTCAAGGCTAGAGGGATCCTGAGGTCACTGTAGCAACACGAAAGAGCTCCGTGGACCAAAATCAACTCGAGATGAGAGGTTAGTCCCTGGCTTCGACTCCAGAGGAATACCACCTTACCACAAGCACCTCAAGAGGAGGCTTCTCTCAGCTCTAGGTATGTGAGAGGTACCCTGAGTTTGCGGCCTCAAGTGGAATGGACACCGCGATGCCCTGACTCGAAATAAGGCCGGATATCCCTGCAGTGACTGGAATGCAGGCTCGTCTTGCATCTCCCAAGACGAAAGGGTTTCTGAATCCCCTGTGGAGACCACAGAGAAAGACGTAGTTCCCCACCTCATCGCGACAGGAGGCCTCAAATCCTTTGAAAACTCCAGAGGTATGCGGAGATCAGTGCCTCCAAAGGAGACGATGCCTGACTCCTCGAGAAACTTGATAGGAGACCCAGGATTCCTGTGGCACGAGGAAAGGGACCCTTGGTCTCCCGTCTCAGCTGGAGAGGCGTCCCAATTGCCCTGCAAAGCCTCGAGGAGAATCCCGAGTTGTCCCTCGCAACTAGGCAGGAGTCCTGACATGGCTGAACAAACACGTGTGTGGAAGGGCCATCCCCGTCGTAACTCGAGAATATACCCCAGGTTCCCGCCGCAACTCGAGAAAAACCATGAGACTTCCCCCTCGCCGCGAGATGAGGCCCGATTCCCCTGCACTGCGTGCAGAGCAATTCCGTGTTGCACATCACACATGAAAGGAGCCTTGATTTCCTTGATGGCACTCCAGAGAAACCCCAAGAACACTGTTTCAAGGCTAGAGGGATCCTGAGGTCACTGTAGCAACACGAAAGAGCTCCGTGGACCAAAATCAACTCGAGATGAGAGGTTAGTCCCTGGCTTCGACTCCAGAGGAATACCACCTTACCACAAGCACCTCAAGAGGAGGCTTCTCTCAGCTCTAGGTATGTGAGAGGGACCCTGAGTTTGCGGCCTCAAGTGGAATGGACATCGCGATGCCCTGACTCGAAATAAGGCCGGATATCCCTGCAGTGACTGGAATGCAGGCTCGTCTTGCATCTCCCAAGAAGAAAGGGTGTCTGAATCCCCTGTGGAGACCACAGAGAAAGACTTAGTTCCCCAGCTCATCGCGACAGGAGGCCTCAAATCCTTTGAAAACTCCAGAGGTATGCGGAGATCAGTGCCTCCAAAGGAGACGATGCCTGACTCCTCGTGAAACTTGATAGGAGACCCAGGATTCCTGTGGCACGTGGAAAGGGACCCTTGGTCTCCCGTCTCAGCTGGAGAGGCGTCCCAATTGCCCTGCAAAGCCTCGAGGAGAATCCCGAGTTGTCCCTCGCAACTAGGCAGGAGTCCTGACGTGGCTGAAGAAACACGTGGTTGGAAGGGCCATCCCCGTCGTAACTCGAGAATATACCCCAGGTTCCCGCCGCAACTCGAGAAAAACCATGAGACTTCCCCCTCGATGCGAGATGAGGCCCGATTCCCCTGTACTGCGTGCAGAGCAATTCCGTCCTGCACATCACATGAAAGGAGCCTTGATTTCCTTGATGGCACCCCAGAGAAACCCCAAGAACACTGTTTCAAGGCTAGAGGGATCCTGAGGTCACTGTAGCAACACGAAAGAACTCTGTGGACCAAAAATCAACTCGAAAAGAGAGGTTAGTCCCTGGATTCGTCTCCAGAGGAATACCACCTTACCACAAGCACCTCAAGAGGAGGCTTCTCTCAGCTCTAGGTATGTGAGAGGGACCCTGAGTTTGCGGCCTCAAGTGGAATGGACACCGCGATGCCCTGACTCGAAATAAGCCGGATATCCCTGCAGTGACTTCAATGCAGGCTCGTCATGCATCTCCCAGGACGAAAGTATGTCTGAATCCCCTGTGGAAAGCACAGAGAAAGACTTAGTTCCCCACCTCATCGCGACCGATAGCCTCACATCCTTTGAAAACTCCAGAGGTACGCGGAGATCAGTGCCTCCAAAGGAGACGATGCCTGACTCCTCGTGAAACTTGATAGGAGTCCCAGGATTCCTGTGGCACTTGGAAAGGGACACTTGGTCTCCCGCCTCAGCTGGAGAGGCGTTCCAATTGCCCTGCCAAGCCTCGAGGAGAATCCAGAGTTGTCCCTCGCAACTAGGCAGGAGTCCTGACATGGCTGAAGAAACACGTGGGTGGAAGGGCCACCCCGTCGTAACTCGAGAATATACCCCAGGTTCCCACCGCAACTCGAGAAAAACCATGAGACTTCCCCCTCGCCGCGAGATGAGGCCCGATTCCCCTGCACTGCGTGCAGAGCAATTCTGTGTTGCACATCACACATGAAAGGAGCCTTGATTTCCTTGATGGCACTCCAGAGAAACCCCAAGAACACTGTTTCAAGGCTAGAGGGATCCTGAGGTCACTGAAGCAACACGAAAGACCTCCGTGGACCAAAAGTCAACTCGAGATGAGAGGTTAGTCCCTGGCTTCGACTCCAGAGGAATACCACCTTACCACAAGCACCTCAAGAGGAGGTTTCTCTCAGCTCTAGGTATGTGAGAGGGACCCTGAGTTTGCGGCCTCAAGTGGAATGGACACCGAGATGCCCTGACTCGAAATAAGGCCGGATATTCCTGCAGTGACTTGAATGCAGGCTCGTCTTGCATCTCCCAATACGAAAGGATGTCTGAATTCCCTGTGGAGACCACAGAGAAAGACCTAGTTCCCCACCTCATCGCGACCGGAGGCCTCACATCCTTTGAAAACTCCAGAGGTACGCGGAGATCAGTGCCTCCAAAGGAGACGATGCCTGACTCCTTGTGAAACTTGATAGGAGACCCAGGATTCCTGTGGCACGTGGAAAGGGACCCTTGGTCTCGCGTCTCAGATGGAGAGGCGTCCCAAATGCCCTGCCAAGCCTCGAGGAGAATCCCGAGTTGTCCCTCGCAACTAGGCAGGAGTCCTGACATGGCTGAACACACACGTGTGTGGAGGGGCCATCCCCGTCGTAACTCGAGAATATACCCCAGGTTCCCGCCGCAACTCGAGAAAAACCATGAGACTTCCCCCTCGCCGCGAGATGAGGCCCGATTCCCCTGCACTGCGAGCAGAGCAATTCCGTCTTGCACATCACACATGAAAGGAGCCTTGATTTCCTTGATGGCACTCCAGAGAAACCCCAAGAACACTGTTTCAAGGCTAGAGGGATCCTGAGGTCACTGTAGCAACACAAAAGAGCTCCGTGGACCAAGAATCAACTCGAGATGAGAGGTTAGTCCCTGGCTTCGACTCCAGAGGAATACCACCTTACCACAAGCACCTCAAGAGGACGCTTCTCTCAGCTCTAGGTATGTGAGAGGGACCCTGAGTTTGCGGCCTCAAGTGGAATGGACACCGCGATGCCCTGACTCGAAATAAGGCCGGATATCCCTGCACTGACTTGAATGCAGGCTCGTCTTGCAGCTCCCAAGAAGAAAGGATGTCTGAATCCCCTGTGGAGACCACAGAGAAAGACCTAGTTCCCCACCTCATCGCGACCGGAGGCCTCACATCCTTTGAAAACTCCAGAGGTACGCAGAGATCAGTGCCTCCAAAGGAGACGATGCCTGACTCCTCGTGAAACTTGATAGGAGACCCAGGATTCCTGTGGCACGTGGAAAGGGACACTTGGTCTCCCGTCTCAGCTGGAGAGACGTCCCAATTGCCCTGCAAAGCCTCGAGGAGAATCCCGAGTTGTCCCTCGCAACTAGGCAGGAGTCCTGACGTCGCTGAAGAAACACGTGGGTGGAAGGGCCATCCCCGTCTTAACTCGAGAATATACCCCAGGTTCCCGCCGCAACTCGAGAAAAACCATGAGACTTCCCCCTCGCCGCGAGATGAGGCCCGATTCCCCTGCACTGTGTGCAGAGCAATTACGTCTTGCACATCACACATGAAAGGAGCCTTGATTTCCTTGATGGCACTCCAGAGAAACCCCAAGAACACTGTTTCAAGGCTAGAGGGATCCTGAGGTCACTGTAGCAACACGAAAGAGCTCCGTGGACCAAGAATCAACACGAGATGAGAGGTTAGTCCCTCTCTTCGACTCCAGAGGAATACCACCTTACCACAAGCACCTCAAGAGGAGGCTTCTCTCAGCTCTAGGTATGTGAGAGGGACCCTGAGTTTGCGGCCTCAAGTGGAATGGACACCGCGATGCCCTGACTCGAAATAAGGCCGGATGTCCCTGCAGTGACTTGAATGCAGGCTCGTCTTGCATCTCCCAAGAAGAAAGGTTGTCTGAATCCCCTGTGGAGACCACAGAGAAAGACCTAGATCCCCACCTCATCGCGACCGGAGGCCTCACATTCTTTGAAAACTCCAGAGGTACGCGGAGATCAGTGCCTCCAAAGGAGACGATGCCTGACTCCTCGTGAAACTTGATAGGAGTCCCAGGATTCCTGTGGCACGTGGAAAGGGACCCTTGGTCTCCCGCCTCAGCTGGAGAGGCGTTCCAATTGCCGTGCCAAGCCTCGAGGAGAATCCCGAGTTGTCCCTCGCAACTAGGCAGGAGTCCTGACGTGGCTGAACAAACACATGTGTGGAAGGGCCATCCCCGTCGTAACTCGAGAATATACCCCAGGTTCCCGCCGCAACTCGAGAAAAACCATGAGACTTCCCCCTCGATGCGAGATGAGGCCCGATTCCCCTGTACTGCGTGCAGAGCAATTCCGTCTTGCACATCACACATGAAAGGAGCCTTGATTTCCTTGATGGCACTCCAGAGAAACCCCAAGAACACTGTTTCAAGGCTAGAGGGAACCTGAGGTCACTGTAGCAACACGAAAGAACTCTGTGGACCAAAAATCAACTCGAAAAGAGAGGTTAGTCCCTGGATTCGTCTCCAGAGGAATACCACCTTACCACAAGCACCTCAAGAGGAGGCTTCTCTCAGCTCTAGGTATGTGAGAGGGACCCTGAGTTTGCGGCCTCAAGTGGAATGGACACCGCGATGCCCTGACTCGAAATAAGGCCGGATATCCCTGCAGTGACTTCAATGCAGGCTCGTCATGCATCTCCCAGGACGAAAGGATGTCTGAATCCCCTGTGGAAAGCACAGAGAAAGACTTAGTTCCCCACCTCATCGCGACCGATAGCCTCACATCCTTTGAAAACTCCAGAGGTACGCGGAGATCAGTGCCTCCAAAGGAGACGATGCCTGACTCCTCGTGAAACTTGATAGGAGTCCCAGGATTCCTGTGGCACTTGGAAAGGGACACTTGGTCTCCCGCCTCAGCTGGAGAGGCGTTCCAATTGCCCTGCCAAGCCTCGAGGAGAATCCAGAGTTGTCCCTCGCAACTAGGCAGGAGTCCTGACGTCGCTGAAGAAACACGTGGGTGGAAGGGCCATCCCCGTCGTAACTCGAGAATATACCCCAGGTTCCCGCCGCAACTCGAGAAAAACCATGAGACTTCCCCCTCGCCGCGAGATGAGGCCCGATTCCCCTGCACTGCGTGCAGAGCAATTCTGTGTTGCACATCACACATGAAAGGAGCCTTGATTTCCTTCATGGCACTCCAGAGAAACCCCAAGAACACTGTTTCAAGGCTAGAGGGATCCTGAGGTCACTGTAGCAACACGAAAGAGCTCCGTGGACCAAAAGTCAACTCGAGATGATAGGTTAGTCCCTGGCTTCGACTCCAGAGGAATACCACCTTACCACAAACACCTCAAGAGGAGGCTTCTCTCAGCTCTAGGTATGTGAGAGGGATCCTGAGTTTGCGGCCTCAAATGGAATGGACACCGCGATGCCCTGTCTCGAAATAAGTCCGGATATTCATGCAGTGACTGGAATGCAGGCTCGTCTTGCATCTCCCAATACGAAAGGATGTCTGAATCCCCTGTGGAGACCACAGAGAAAGACCTAGTTCCCCACCTCATCGCGACCGGAGGCCTCACATCCTTTGAAAACTCCAGAGGTACGCGGAGATCAGTGCCTCCAAAGGAGACGATGCCTGACTCCTCGTGAAACTTGATAGGAGACCCAGGATTCCTGTGGCACTTGGAAAGGGACACTTAGTCTCCCGCCTCAGCTGGAGAGGCGTCCCAATTGCCCTGCCAAGCCTCGAGGAGAATCCCGAGTTGTCCCTCGCAACTAGGCAGGAGTCCTGACGTCGCTGTAAAAACACGTGGGTGGAAGGGCCATCCCCGTCGTAACTCGAGAATATACCCCAGGTTCCCGCCGCAACTCGAGAAAAACCATGAGACTTCCCCCTCGCCGCGAGATGAGGCCCGATTCCCCTGCACTGCGTGCAGAGCAATTCCGTGTTGCACATCACACATGAAAGGAGCCTTGATTTCCTTGATGGCACTCCAGAGAAACCCCAAGAACACTGTTTCAAGGCTAGAGGGATCCTGAGGTCACTGTAGCAACACGAAAGAGCTCCGTGGGCCAAAAATCAACTCGAGATGAGAGGTTAGTCCCTGGCTTCGACTCCAGAGGAACACCACCTTACCACAAGCACCTCAAGAGGAGGCTACACTCAGCTCTAGGTATGTGAGAGGGACCCTGAGTTTGCGGCCTCAAGTGGAATGGACACCGCGATGCCCTGACGCGAAATAAGGCTGGATATCCCTGCAGTGACTTGAATGCAGGCTCGTCTTGCATTTCCCAAGATGAAAGGATGTCTGAATCCCCTGTGGAGACCACAGAGAAATACCTAGTTCCCCACCTCATCGCGACCGATAGCCTCACATCCTTTGAAAACTCCAGAGGTACGCGGAGATCAGTGCCTCCAAAGGAGACGATGCCTGACTCCTCGTGAAACTTGATAGGAGTCCCAGGATTCCTGTGGCACGTGGAAAGGGACCCTTGGTCTCCCGCCTCAGCTGGAGAGGCGTCCCAATTGCCTTGCCAAGCCTCGAGGAGAATCCCGAGTTGTGTCTCGCAACTAAGCAAGAGTCCTGACGTGGCTGAACAAACACGTGTGTGGAAGGGCCATCCCCGTCGTAACTCGAGAATATACCCCAGGTTCCCGCCGCAACTCGAGAAAAACCATGAGACTTCTCCCTCGCCGCGAGATGAGGCCCGATTCCCCTGCACTGCGTGCAGAGCAATTCTGTGTTGCACATCACGCATGAAAGGAGCCTTGATTTCCTTGATGGCACTCCAGAGAAACCCCAAGAACACTGTTTCAAGGCTAGAGGGATCCTGAGGTCACTGTAGCAACATGAAAGAGCTCTGTGGACCAAAAATCAACTCGAGATGAGAGGTTAGTCCCTGGCTTCGACTCCAGAGGAATACCACCTTACCACAAGCACCTCAAGAGGAGGCTTCTCTCAGCTCTAGGTATGTGAGAGGGACCCTGAGTTTGCGGCCTCAAGTGGAATGGACACCGCGATGCCCTGACTCGAAATAAGGCCGGATATCCCTGCAGTGACTGGAATGCAGGCTCGTCTTGCATCTCCCAAGACGAAAGGGTGTCTGAATCCCCTGTGGAGACCACAGAGAAAGACCTAGTTCCCCACCTCATCGCGACAGGAGGCCTCAAATCCTTTGAAAACTCCACAGGTATGCGGAGATCAGTGCCTCCAAAGGAGACGATGCCTGACTCCTCGTGAAACTTGATAGGAGACCCAGGATTCCTGTGGCACGTGGAAAGGGACCCTTGGTCTCCCGTCTCAGCTGGAGAGGCGTCCCAATTGCCCTGCAAAGCCTCGAGGAGAATCCCGAGTTGTCCCTCGCAACTAGGCAGGAGTCCTGACATGGCTGAACACACACGTGTGTGGAAGGGCCATCCCCGTCGTAACTCGAGAATATACCCCAGGTTCCCGCCGCAACTCGAGAAAAACCATGAGACTTCCCCCTCGCCGCGAGATGAGGCCCGATTCCCCTGCACTGCGTGCAGAGCAATTCCGTCTTGCACATCACACATGAAAGGAACCTTGATTTTCTTCATGGCACTCCAGAGAAACCCCAAGAACACTGTTTCAAGGCTAGAGGGATCCTGAGGTCACTGTAGCAACACGAAAGAGCTCCGTGGGCCAAAAATCAACTCGAGATGAGAGGTTAGTCCCTGGCTTCGACTCCAGAGGAATACCACCTTACCACAAGCACCTCAAGAGGAGGCTTCTCTCAGCTCTAGGTATGTGAGAGGGACCCTGAGTTTGCGGCCTCAAGTGGAATGGACACCGCGATGCCCTGACTCGAAATAAGGCCGGATATCCCTGCAGTGACTTGAATGCAGGCTCGTCTTGCATCTCCCAAGAAGAAAGGATGTCTGAATCCCCTGTGGAGACCACAGAGAAACACCTAGTTCCCCACCTCATCGCGACCGGAGGCCTCACATCCTTTGAAAACTCCAGAGGTACGCAGAGATCAGTGCCTCCAAAGGAGACGATGCCTAACTCCTCGTGAAACTTGATAGGAGTCCCAGGATTCTTGTGGCACGTGGAAAGGGACCCTTGGTCTCCCGCCTCAGCTGGAGAGGCGTTCCAATTGCCCTGCCAAGCCTCGAGGAGAATCCCGAGTTGTCCCTCGCAACTAGGCAGGAGTCCTGACGTCGCTGAACAAACACGTGGGTGGAAGGGCCATCCCCGTCGTAACTCGAGAATATACGCCAGGTTCCCGCCGCAACTCGAGAAAAACCATGAGACTTCCCCCTCGATGCGAGATGAGGCCCGATTCCCCTGTACTGCGTGCAGAGCAATTCCGTCTTGCACATCACACATGAAAGGAGCCTTGATTTCCTTCATGGCACTCCAGAGAAACCTCAAGAACACTGTTTCAAGGCTAGAGGGATCCTGAGGTCACTGTAGCAACACGAAAGAACTCTGTGGACCACAAATCAACTCGAAAAGAGAGGTTAGTCCCTGGATTCGTCTCCAGAGGAATACCACCTTACCACAAGCACCTCAAGAGGAGGCTTCTCTCAGCTCTAGGTATGTGAGAGGAATCCTGAGTTTGCGGCCTCAAGTGGAATGGACACCGCGATGCCCTGACTCGAAATAAGGCCGGATATCCCTGCAGTGACTTCAATGCAGGCTCGTCATGCATCTCCCAGGACGAAAGGATGTCTGAATCCCCTGTGGAAAGCACAGAGAAAGACTTAGTTCCCCACCTCATCGCGACCGATAGCCTCACATCCTTTGAAAACTCCAGAGGTACGCGGAGATCAGTGCCTCCAAAGGAGACGATGCCTGACTCCTCGTGAAACTTGATAGGAGTCCCAGGATTCCTGTGGCACTTGGAAAGGGACACTTGGTCTCCCGCCTCAGCTGGAGAGGCGTCCCAATTGCCTTGCCAAGCCTCGAGGAGTATCCCGAGTTGTGTCTCGCAACTAGGCAAGAGTCCTGACGTGGCTGAACAAACACGTGTGTGGAAGGGCCATCCCCGTCGTAACTCGAGAATATACCCCAGGTTCCCGCCGCAACTCGAGAAAAACCATCAGACTTCCCCCTCGCCGCGAGATGAGGCCCGATACCCCTGCACTGCGTGCAGAGCAATTCCGTGTTGCACATCACACATGAAAGGAGCCTTGATTTCCTTGATGGCACTCCAGAGAAACCCTAAGAACACTGTTTCAAGGCTAGAGGGATCCTGAGGTCACTGTAGCAACACGAAAGAGCTCCGTGGACCAAGAATCAACACGAGATGAGAGGTTAGTACCTGGCTTCGACTCCTGAGGAATACCACCTTACCACAAGCACCTCAAGAGGAGGCTTCTCTCAGCTCTAGGTATGTGAGAGGGATCCTGAGTTTGCGGCCTCAAGTGGAATGGACACCGCGATGCCCTGACTCGAAATAAGGCCGGATATCCCTGCAGTGACTTGAATGCAGGCTCGTCTTGCATCTCCCAAGAAGAAAGGATGTCTGAATCCCCTGTGGAGACCACAGAGAAAGACCTAGTTCCCCACCTCATGGCGACCGGAGGCCTCACATCCTTTGAAAACTCCAGAGGTACGCGGAGATCAGTGCCTCCAAAGGAGACGATGCCTGACTCCTCGTGAAACTTGATAGGAGTACCAGGATTCTTGTGGCACGTGGAAAGGGACACTTGGTCTCCCGCCTCAGCTGGAGAGGCGTTCCAGTTGCCCTGTCAAGCCTCGAGGAGAATCCCGAGTTGTCCCTCGCAACTAGGCAGGAGTCCTGACGTGGCTGAACAAACACGTGGGTGGAAGGGCCATCCCCGTCGTAACTCGAGAATATACCCCAGGTTCCCGCCGCAACTCGAAAAAAACCATGAGACTTCCCCCTCGCCGCGAGATGAGGCCCGATTCCCCTGCACTGCGTGCAGAGCAATTCTGTGTTGCACATCACACATGAAAGGAGCATTGATTTCCTTCATGGCACTCCAGAGAAACCCCAAGAACACTGTTTCAAGGCTAGAGGGATCCTGAGGTCCCTGTAGCAACACGAAAGAGCTCCGTGGACCAAAAATCAACTCGAGATGAGAGGTTAGTCCCTGGCTTCGACTCCAGAGGAATACCACCTTACCACAAGCACCTCAAGAGGAGGCTTCTCTCAGCTCTAGGTATGTGAGAGGGACCCTGAGTTTGCGGCCTCAAGTGGAATGGACACCGCGATGCCCTGACTCGAAATAAGGCCGGATATCCCTGCAGTGACTGGAATGCAGGCTCGTCTTCCATCTCCCAAGACAAAAGGGTGTCTGAATCCCCTGTGGAGACCACAGAGAAAGACCTAGTTCCCCACCTCATCGCGACAGGAGGCCTCAAATCCTTTGAAAACTCCAGAGGTATGCGGAGATCAGTGCCTCCAAAGGAGACGATGCCTGACTCCTCGTGAAACTTGATAGGAGACCCAGGATTCCTGTGGCACGTGGAAAGGGACCCTTGGTCTCCCGTCTCAGCTGGAGAGGCGTCCCAATTGCCCTGCAAAGCCTCGAGGAGAATCCCGAGTTGTCCCTCGCAACTAGGCAGGAGTCCTGACGTGGCTGAACAAACACGTGTGTGGAAGGGCCATCCCCGTCGTATCTCGAGAATATACCCCAGGTTCCCGCCGCAACTCGAGAAAAACCATGAGACTTCCCCCTCGCCGCGAGATGAGGCCCGATTTCCCTGCAGTGCGTGAAGAGCAATTCTGTGTTGCACATCACACATGAAAGGAGCCTTGATTTCCTTGATGGCACTCAAGAGAAACCCCAAGAACACTGTTTCAAGGCTAGAGGGATCCTGAGGTCACTGTAGCAACATGAAAGAGCTCCGTGGGCCAAAAATCAACTCGAGATGAGAGGTTAGTCCCTGGCTTCGACTCCAGAGGAATACCACCTTACCACAAGCACCTCAAGAGGAGGCTTCTCTCAGCTCTAGGTATGTGAGAGGGACCCTGAGTTTGCGGGCTCAAGTGGAATGGACACCGCGATGCCCTGACGCGAAATAAGGCTGGATGTCCCTGCAGTGACTTGAATGCAGGCTCGTCTTGCATCTCCCAAGATGAAAGGATGTCTGAATCCCCTGTGGAGACCACAGAGAAAGACCTAGTTCCCCACCTCATCGCGACCGGAGGCCTCACATCCTTTAAAAACTCCAGAGGTACGCGGAGATCAGTGCCTCCAAAGGAGACGATGCCTGACTCCTCGTGAAACTTGATAGGAGTCCCAGGATTCCTGTGGCACGTGGAAAGGGACCCTTGGTCTCCCGCCTCAGCTGGAGAGGCGTCCCAATTGCCTTGCCAAGCCTCGAGGAGAATCCCGAGTTGTGTCTCGCAACTAGGCAAGAGTCCTGACGTGGCTGAACACACACGTGGGTGGAAGGGCCATCCCCGTCGTAACTCGAGAATATACCCCAGGTTCCCGCCGCAACTCGAGAAAAACCATGAGACTTCCCCCTCGATGCGAGATGAGGCCCGATTCCCCTGTACTGCGTGCAGAGCAATTCCGTCTTGCACATCACACATGAAAGGAGCCTTGATTTCCTTGATGGCACTCCAGAGAAACCCCAAGAACACTGTTTCAAGGATAGAGGGATCCTGAGGTCACTGTAGCAACACGAAAGAACTCTGTGGACCAAAAATCAACTCGAAAAGAGAGGTTAGTCCCTGGATTCGTCTCCAGAGGAATACCACCTTACCACAAGCACCTCAAGAGGAGGCTTCTCTCAGCTCTAGGTATGTGAGAGGGACCCTGAGTTTGCGGCCTCAAGTGGAATGGACACCGCAATGCCCTGACTCGAAATAAGGCCGGATATCCCTGCAGTGCCTGCAATGCAGGCTCGTCTTGCATCTCCCAAGACGAAAGGATGTCTGAATCCCCTGTGGAGACCACAGAGAAAGACCTAGTTCCCCACCTCATCGCGACCGGAGGCCTCACATCCTTTGAAAACTCCAGAGGTACGCTGAGATCAGTGCCTCCAAAGGAGACGATGCCTGACTCCTCGTGAAACTTGATAGGAGTCCCAGGATTCCTGTGGCATGTGGAAAGGGACCCTTGGTCTCCCGCCTCAGCTGGAGAGGCGTCCCAATTGCCTTGCCATGCCTCGAGGAGAATCCCGAGTTGTGTCTCGCAACTAGCAAGAGTCCTGACATGGCTGAACAAACACGTGTGTGGAAGGGCCATCCCCGTCGTAACTCGAGAATATACCCCAGGTTCCCGCCGCAACTCGAGAAAAACCATGAGACTTCCCCCTCGCCGCGAGATGAGGCCCGATTCCCCTGCACTGCGTGCAGAGCAATTCTGTGTTGCACATCACACATGAAAGGAGCCTTGATTTCCTTCATGGTACTCCAGAGAAACCCCAAGAACACTGTTTCAAGGCTAGAGGGATCCTGAGGTCCCTGTAGCAACACGAAAGAGCTCCGTGGACCAAAAATCAACTCGAGATGAGAGGTTAGTCCCTGGCTTCGACTCCAGAGGAATACCACCTTACCACAAGCACCTCAAGAGGAGGCTTCTCTCAGCTCTAGGTATGTGAGAGGGACCCTGAGTTTGCAGCCTCAAGTGGAATGGACACCGCGATGCCCTGACTCGAAATAAGGCCGGATATCCCTGCAGTGACTGGAATGCAGGCTCGTCTTGCATCTCCCTAGACGAAAGGGTGTCTGAATCCCCTGTGGAGACCACAGAGAAAGACTTAGTTCCCCACCTCATCGCGACAGGAGGCCTCAAATCCTTTGAAAACTCCAGAGGTATGCGGAGATCAGTGCCTCCAAAGGAGAGGATGCCTGACTCCTCGTGAAACTTGATAGGAGACCCAGGATTCCTGTGGCACGTGGAAAGGGACCCTTGGTCTCCCGCCTCAGCTGGAGAGGCGTTCCAATTGCCGTGCCAAGCCTCGAGGAGAATCCCGAGTTGTCCCTCGCAACTAGGCAAGAGTCCTGACGTGGCTGAACAAACACGTGGGTGGAAGGGCCATCCCCGTCGTAACTCGAGAATATACCCCAGGTTCCCGCCGCAACTCGAGAAAAACCATGAGACTTCCCCCTCGATGCGAGATGAGGCCCCATTCCACTGTACTGCGTGCAGAGCAATTCCGTCTTGCACATCACACATGAAAGGAGCCTTGATTTCCTTGATGGCACTCCAGAGAAACCCCAAGAACACTGTTTCAAGGATAGAGGGATCCTGAGGTCACTGTAGCAACACGAAAGACCTCCGTGGGCCAAAAATCAACTCGAAAAGAGAGGTTATTCCCTGGATTCGTCTCCAGAGGAATACCACCTTACCACAAGCACCTCAAGAGGAGGCTTCTCTCAGCTCTAGGTATGTGAGAGGGACCCTGAGCTTGCGGCCTCAAGTGGAATGGACACCGCGATGCCCTGACTCGAAATAAGGCCGGATATCCCTGCAGTGACTTCAATGCAGGCTCGTCTTGCATCTCCCAGGACGAAAGGATGTCTGAATCCCCTGTGGAAAGCACAGAGAAAGACTTAGTTCCCCACCTCATCGCGACCGATAGCCTCACATCCTTTGAAAACTCCAGAGGTACGCGGAGATCAGTGCCTCCAAAGGAGACGATGCCTGACTCCTCGTGAAACTTGATAGGAGTCCCAGGATTCCTGTGGCACTTGGAAAGGGACACTTGGTCTCCCGCCTCAGCTGGAGAGGCGTCCCAATTGCCCTGCCAAGCCTCGAGGAGAATCCAGAGTTGTCCCTCGCAACTAGGCAGGAGTCCTGACGTCGCTGAAGAAACACGTGGGTGGAAGGGCCATCCCCGTCGTAACTCGAGAATATACCCCAGGTTCCCGCCGCAACTCGAGAAAAACCATGAGACTTCCCCCTCGCCGCGAGATGAGGCCGGATTCCCCTGCACTGCGTGGAGAGCAATTCCGTGTTGCACATCACACATGAAAGGAGCCTTGATTTCCTTGATGGCACTCCAGAGAAACCCCAAGAACACTGTTTCAAGGCTAGAGGGATCCTGAGGTCACTGTAGCAACACGAAAGAGCTCCGTGGGCCAAAAATCAACTCGAGATGAGAGGTTAGTCCCTGGCTTCGACTCCAGAGGAATACCACCTTACCACAAGCACCTCAAGAGGAGGCTTCTCTCAGCTCTAGGTATGTGAGAGGGACCCTGAGTTTACGGCCTCAAGTGGAATGGACACCGCGATGCCCTGACTCGAAATAAGGCCGGATATCCCTGCAGTGACTGGAATGCAGGCTCGTCTTGCATCTCCCAAGACGAAAGGGTGTCTGAATCCCCTGTGGAGACCACAGAGAAAGACCTAGTTCCCCACCTCATCGCGACAGGAGGCCTCAAATCCTTTGAAAACTCCAGAGGTACGCGGAGATCAGTGCCTCCAAAGGAGACGATGCCTGACTCCTCGTGAAACTTGATAGGAGTCCCAGGATTCCTGTGGCACGTGGAAAGGGACCCTTGGTCTCCCGCCTCAGCTGGAGAGGCGTCCCAATTGCCTTGCGAAGCCTCGAGGAGAATCCCGAGGTGTCCCTCGCAACTAGGCAAGAGTCCTGACGTGGCTGAACAAACATGTGTGTGGAAGGGCCATCCCCGTCGTAACTCGAGAATATACCCCAGGTTCCCGCCGCAACTCGAGAAAAACCACGAGACTTCCCCCTCGCCGCGAGATGAGGCCCGATTCCTATGCACTGCGTGCAGAGCAATTCTGTGTTGCACATCACACATGAAAGGAGCCTTGATTACCTTCATGGCACTCCAGAGAAACCCCAAGAACACTGTTTCAAGGCTAGAGGGATCCTGAAGTCACTGTAGCAACACGAAAGAGCACTGTGGACCAAAAATCAACTCGAGATGAGAGGTTAGTCCCTGGCTTCGACTCCAGAGGAATACCACCTTACCACAAGCACCTCAAGAGGAGGCTTCTCTCAGCTCTAGGTATGTGAGAGGGACCCTGAGTTTGCGGCCTCAAGTGGAATGGACACCGCGATGCCCTGACTCGAAATAAGGCCGGATATCCCTGCAGTGACTGGAATGCAGGCTCGTCTTGCATCTCCCAAAAAGAAAGGATGTCTGAATCCCCTGTGGAGACCACAGAGAAACACCTAGTTCCCCACCTCATCGCCACCGGAGGCCTCACATCCTTTGAAAACTCCAGAGGTATGCGGAGATCAGTGCCTCCAAAGGAGACGATGCCTGACTCCTCGTGAAACTTGATAGGAGTCCCAGGATTCTTGTGGCACGTGGAAAGGGACCCTTGGTCTCCCGCCTCAGCTGGAGAGGCGTTCCAATTGCACTGCCAAGCCTCGAGGAGAATCCCGAGTTGTCCCTCGCAACTAGGCAGGAGTCCTGACGTGGCTGAACAAACACGTGGGTGGAAGGGCCATCCCCGTCGTAACTCGAGAATATACCCCAGGTTCCCGCCGCAACTCGAGAAAAACCATGAGACTTCCCCCTCGCCGCGAGATGAGGCCCGATTCCCCTGCACTGCGTGCAGAGCAATTCCGTGTTGCACATTACACATGAAAGGAGCCTTGATTTCCTTCATGGCACTCCAGAGAAACCCCAAGAACACTGTTTCAAGGATAGAGGGATCCTGAGGTCACTGTAGCAACACGAAAGAACTCTGTGGACCAAAAATCAAGTCAAAAAGAGAGGTTAGTCCCTGGATTCGTCTCCAGAGGAATACCACCTTACCACAAGCACCTCAAGAGGAGGCTTCTCTCAGCTCTAGGTATGTGAGAGGGACCCTGAGTTTGCGGCCTCAAGTGGAATGGACACCGCGATGCCCTGACTCGAAATAAGGCTGGATATCCCTGCAGTGACTTCAATGCAGGCTCGTCTTGCATTTCCCCGGACGAAAGGATGTCTGAATCCCCTGTGGATAGCACAGAGAAAGACTTAGTTCCCCACCTCATCGCGACCGATAGCCTCACATCCTTTGAAAACTCCAGAGGTACGCGGAGATCAGTGCCTCCAAAGGAGACGATGCCTGACTCCTCGTGAAACTTGATAGGAGTCCCAGGATTCCTGTGGCACTTGGAAAGGGACACTTGGTCTCCCGCCTCAGCTGGAGAGGCGTCCCAATTGCCCTGCCAAGCCTCGAGGAGAATCCCGAGTTGTCCCTCGCAACTAGGCAGGAGTCCTGACGTCGCTGAAGAAACACGTGGGTGGAAAGGTCATCCCCGTCGTAACTCGAGAATATACCCCAGGTTCCCGCCGCAACTCGAGAAAAACCATGAGACTTCCCCTTCGCCGCGAGATGAGGCCCGATTCCCCTGCACTGCGTGCAGAGCAATTCCGTCTTGCACATCACACATGAAAGGAGCCTTGATTTCCTTCATGGCACTCCAGAGAAACCCCAAGAACACTGTTTCAAGGCTAGAGGGATCCTGAGGTCACTGTAGCAACATGAAAGAGCTCCGTGGACCAAGAATCAACACGAGATGAGAGGTTAGTCCCTGGCTTCGACTCCTGAGGAATACCACCTTACCACAAGCACCTCAAGAGGAGGCTTCTCTCAGCTCTAGGTATGTGAGAGGGATCCTGAGTTTGCGCCCTCAAGTGGAATGGACACCGCGATGCCCTGACTCGAAATAAGGCCGGATATCCCTGCAGTGACTTGAATGCAGGCTCGTCTTGCATCTCCCAAGACGAAAGGGTGTCTGAATCCCCTGTGGAGACCACAGAGAAAGACTTAGTTCCCCACCTCATCGCGACCAGAGGCCTCACATCCTTTGAATACTCCAGAGGTACGCTGAGATCAGTGCCTCCAAAGGAGACGATGCCTGACTCCTCGTGAAACTTGATAGGAGTCCCAGGATTCTTGTGGCACGTGGAAAGGGACCCTTGGTCTCCCGCCTCAGCTGGAGAGGCGTTACAATTGCCCTGCCAAGCCTCGAGGAGAATCCCGAGTTGTCCCTCGCAACTAGGCAGGAGTCCTGACGTGGCTGAACAAACACGTGGGTGGAAGGGCCATCCCCGTCGTAACTCGAGAATATACCCCAGGTTCCCGCCGCAACTCGAGAAAAACCATGAGACTTCCCCCTCGATGCGAGATGAGGCCCGATTCCCCTGTACTGCGTGCAGAGCAATTCCGTCTTGCACATCACACATGAAAGGAGCCTTGATTTCCTTGATGGCACTCCAGAGAAACCCCAAGAACACTGTTTCAAGGATAGAGGGATCCTGAGGTCACTGTAGCAACACGAAAGAACTCTGTGGACCAAAAATCAACTCGAAAAGAGAGGTTAGTCCCTGGATTCGTCTCCAGAGGAATACCACCTTACCACAAGCACCTCAAGAGGAGGCTTCTCTCAGCTCTAGGTATGTGAGAGGGACCCTGAGTTTGCGGCCTCAAGTGGAATGGACACCGCGATGCCCTGACTCGAAATAAGGCCGGTTATCCCTACAGTGACTTCAATGCAGGCTCGTCTTGCATCTCCCAGGACGAAAGGATGTCTGAATCCCCTGTGGAAAGCACAGAGAAAGACTTAGTTCCCCACCTCATCGCGACCGATAGCCTCACATCCTTTGAAAACTCCAGAGGTACGCGGAGATCAGTGCCTCCAAAGGAGACGATGCCTGACTCCTCGTGAAACTTGATAGGAGTCCCAGGATACCTGTGGCACTTGGAAAGGGACACTTGGTCTCCCGCCTCAGCTGGAGAGGCGTCCCAATAGCCCTGCCAAGCCTCGAGGAGAATCCAGAGTTGTCCCTCGCAACTAGGCAGGAGTCCTGACGTCGCTGAAGAAACACGTGGGTGGAAGGGCCATCCCCGTCATAACTCGAGAATATACCCCAGGTTCCCGCCACAACTCGAGAAAAACCATGAGACTTCCCCCTCGCCGCGAGATGAGGCCCGATTCCCCTGCACTGCATGCAGAGCAATTCTGTGCTGCACATCACACATGAAAGGAGCCTTGATTTCCTTGATGGCACTCCAGAGAAACCCCAAGAACACTGTTTCAAGGCTAGAGGGATCCTGAGGTCACTGTAGCAACACGAAAGAGCTCCGTGGACCAAAAATCAACTCGAGATGAGAGGTTAGTCCCTGGCTTCGACTCCAGAGGAATACCACCTTACCACAAGCACCTCAAGAGGAGGCTTCTCTCAGCTCTAGGTATGTGAGAGGTATCCTGAGTTTGCGGCCTCAAGTGGAATGGACACCGCGATGCCCTGACTCGAAATAAGGCCGGATATCCCTGCAGTGACTGGAATGCAGGCTCGTCTTGCATCTCCCAAGACGAAAGGGTGTCTGAATCCCCTGTGGAGACCACAGAGAAAGACCTAGTTCCCCACCTCATCGCGACCGGAGGCCTCAAATCCTTTGAAAATTCCAGAGGTATGCGGAGATCAGTGCCTCCAAAGGAGACGATGCCTGACTCCTCGTGAAACTTGATAGGAGACCCAGGATTTCTGTGGCATGTGGAAAGGGACCCTTGGTCTCCCGCCTCAGCTGGAGAGGCGTTCCAATTGCCCTGCAAAGCCTCGAGGAGAATCCCGAGTTGTCCCTCGCAACTAGGCAGGAGTCCTTACGTCGCTGAAGAAACACGTGTGTGGAAGGGCCATCCCCGTCGTAACTCGAGAATATACCCCAGGTTCCCTCCGCAACTCGAGAAAAACCATGAGAGTTCCCCCTCGCCGCGAGATGAGGCCTGATTCCCCTGCACTGCGTGCAGAGCAATTCCGTGTTGCACATCACACATGAAAGGAGCCTTGATTTCCTTGATGGCACTCCAGAGAAACCCCAAGAACACTGTTTCAAGGCTAGAGGGATCCTGAGGTCACTGTAGCAACACGAAAGAGCTCCGTGGACCAAGAATCAACACGAGATGAGAGGTTAGTCCCTGGCTTCGACTTCTGAGGAATACCACCTTACCACAAGCACCTCAAGAGGAGGCTTCTCTCAGCTCTAGGTATGTGAGAGGTATCCTGAGTTTGCGGCCTCACGTGGAATGGACACCGCGATGCCCTGACTCGAAATAAGGCCGGATATCCCTGCAGTGACTTGAATGCAGGCTCGTCTTGCATCTCCCAAGAAGAAAGGATGTCTGAATCCCCTGTGGAGACCACAGAGAAACACCTAGTTCCCCACCTCATCGCGACCGGAGGCCTCACATCCTTTGAAAACTCCAGAGGTACGCGGAGATCAGTGCCTCCAAAGGAGACGATGCCTGACTCCTCGTGAAACTTGATAGGAGTCCCTGGATTCCTGTGGCACTTGGAAAGGGACACTTGGTCTCCCGCCTCAGCTGGAGAGGCGTCCCAATTACCCTGCCAAGCTTCGAGGAGAATCCAGAGTTGTCCCTCGCAACTAGGCAGGAGTCCTGACGTCGCTGAACAAACACGTGGGTGGAAGGGCCATCCCCGTCGTAACTCGAGAATATACCCCAGGTTCCCGCCGCAACTCGAGAAAAACCATGAGACTTCCCCCTCGCCGCGAGATGAGGCACGATTCCCCTGCACTGCGTGCAGAGCAATTCCGTGTTGCACATCACACATGAAAGGAGCCTTGATTTCCTTGATGGCACTCCAGAGAAACCCCAAGAACACTGTTTCAAGGCTAGAGGGATCCTGAGGTCACTGTAGCAAAATGAAAGAGCTCCGTGGGCCAAAAATCAACACGAGATGAGAGGTTAGTCCCTGGCTTCGACTCCAGAGGAATACCACCTTACCACAAGCACCTCAAGAGGAGGCTTCTCTCAGCTCTATGTATGTGAGAGGGACCCTGAGTTTGCGGCCTCAAGTGGAATGGACACCGCGATGCCCTGACGTGAAATAAGGCTGGATATCCCTGCAGTGACTTGAATGCAGGCTCGTTTTGCATCTCCCAAGATGAAAGGATGTCTGAATCCCCTGTGGAGACCACAGAGAAAGACCTAGTTCTCCACCTTATCGCGACCGGAGGCCTCACATCCTTTGAAAACTCCAGAGGTACGCGAAGATCAGTGCCTCCAAAGGAGACGATGCCTGACTCCTCGTGAAACTTGATAGGAGTCCCAGGATTCCTGTGGCACGTGGAAAGGGACCCTTGGTCTCCCGCCTCAGCTGGAGAGGCGTCCCAATTGCCCTGCCAAGCCTCGAGGAGAATCCAGAGTTGTCCCTCGCAACTAGGCAGGAGTCCTGACGTCGCTGAAGAAACACGTGGGTGGAAGGGCCATCCCCGTCGTAACTCGAGAATATACCCCAGGTTCCCGCCGCAACTCGAGAAAAACCATGAGACTTCCCCCTCGCCGCGAGATGAGGCCCGATTCCCCTGCACTGCGTGCAGAGCAATTCCGTGTTGCACATCACACATGAAAGGAGCGTTGATTTCCTTGATGGCACTCCAGAGAAACCCCAAGAACACTGTTTCAAGGCTAGAGGGATCCTGAGGTCACTGTAGCAACACGAAAGAGCTCCGTGGACCAAGAATCAACACGAGATGAGAGGTTAGTCCCTGGCTCCGACTTCTGAGGAATACCACCTTACCACAAGCACCTCAAGAGGAGGCTTCTCTCAGCTCTAGGTATGTGAGAGGTATCCTGAGTTTGCGGCCTCAAGTGGAATGGACACCGCGATGCCCTGACTCGAAATAAGGCCGGATATCCCTGCAGTGACTTGAATGCAGGCTCGTCTTGCATCTCCCAAGAAGAAAGGATGTCTGAATCCCCTGTGGAGACCACAGAGAAACACCTAGTTCCCCACCTCATCGCGACCGGAGGCCTCACATCCTTTGAAAACTCCAGAGGTACGCGGAGATCAGTGCCTCCAAAGGAGACGATGCCTGACTACTCGTGAAACTTGATAGGAGTCCCTGGATTCCTGTGGCACTTGGAAAGGGACACTTGGTCTCCCGCCTCAGCTGGAGAGGCGTCCCAATTGCCCTGCCAAGCTTCGAGGAGAATCCAGAGTTGTCCCTCGCAACTAGGCAGGAGTCCTGACGTCGCTGAAGAAACACGTGGGTGGAAGGGCCATCCCCGTCGTAACTCGAGAATATACCCCAGGTTCCCGCCGCAACTCGAGAAAAACCATGAGACTTCCCCCTCGCCGCGAGATGAGGCACGATTTCCCTGCACTGCGTGCAGAGCAATTCCGTGTTGCACATCACACATGAAAGGAGCCTTGATTTCCTTGATGGCACTCCAGAGAAACCCCAAGAACACTGTTTCAAGGCTAGAGGGATCCTGAGGTCACTGTAGCAAAATGAAAGAGCTCCGTGGGCCAAAAATCAACACGAGATGAGAGGTTAGTCCCTGGTTTCGACTCCAGAGGAATACCACCTTACCACAAGCACCTCAAGAGGAGGCTTCTCTCAGCTCTATGTATGTGAGAGGGACCCTGAGTTTGCGGCCTCAAGTGGAATGGACACCGCGATGCCCTGACGTGAAATAAGGCTGGATATCCCTGCAGTGACTTGAATGCAGGCTCGTCTCGCATCTCCGAAGATGAAAGGATGTCTGAATCCCCTGTGGAGACCACAGAGAAAGACCTAGTTCTCCACCTTATCGCGACCGGAGGCCTCACATCCTTTGAAAACTCCAGAGGTACGCGAAGATCAGTGCCTCCAAAGGAGACGATGCCTGACTCCTCGTGAAACTTGATAGGAGTCCCAGGATTCCTGTGTCACGTGGAAAGGGACCCTTGGTCTCCCGCCTCAGCTGGAGAGGCGTCCCAATTGCCCTGCCAAGCCTCGAGGAGAATCCCGAGTTGTCCCTCGCAACTAGGCAGGAGTCCTGACGTGGCTGAACACACACGTGTGTGGAAGGGCCATCCCCGTCGTAACTCGAGAATATACCCCAGGTTCCAGCCGCAACTCGAAAAAAACCATGAGACTTCCCCCTCGCCGCGAGATGAGGCCCGATTCCCCTGCACTGCGTGCAGAGCAATTCTGTGTTGCACATCACACATGAAAGGAGCCTTGATTTCCTTCATGGCACTCCAGAGAAACCCCAAGAACACTGTTTCAAGGCTAGAGGGATCCTGAGGTCACTGTAGCAACACGAAAGAGCTCCGTGGACCAAAAATCAACTCGAGATGAGAGGTTAGTCCCTGGCTTCGACTCCAGAGGAACACCACCTTACCACAAGCACCTCAAGAGGAGGCTTCTCTCAGCTCTAGGTATGTGAGAGGGACCCTGAGTTTGCGGCCTCAAGTGGAATGGACACCGCGATGCCCTGACGCGAAATAAGGCTGGATATCCCTGCAGTGACTTGAATGCAGGCTCGTCTTGCATCTCCCAAGAAGAAAGGATGTCTGAATCCCCTGTGGAGACCACAGAGAAAGACCTAGTTCCCCACCTCATCGCGACCGGAGGCCTCACATCCTTTGAAAACTCCAGAGGTACGCGGAGCTCAGTGCCTCCAAAGGAGACGATGCCTGACTCCTCGTGAAACTTGATAGGAGTCCCAGGATTCTTGTGGCACGTGGAAAGGGACCCTTGGTCTCCCGCCTCAGCTGAAGGGGCGTTCCAATTGCCCTGCCAAGCCTCGAGGAGAATCCCGAGTTGTCCCTCGCAACTAGGCAGGAGTCCTGACGTGGCTGAACAAACACGTGGGTGGAAGGGCCATCCCCGTCGTAACTCGAGAATATACCCCAGGTTCCCGCCGCAACTCGAGAAAAACCATGAGACTTCCCCCTCGATGCGAGATGAGGCCCAATTCCCCTGTACTGCGTGCAGAGCAATTCCGTCTTGCACATCACACATGAAAGGAGCCTTGATTTCCTTGATGGCACTCCAGAGAAACCCCAAGAACACTGTTTCAAGGATAGAGGGATCCTGAGGTCACTGTAGCAACACGAAAGAACTCTGTGGACCAAAAATCAACTCGAAAAGAGAGGTTAGTCCCTGGATTCGTCTCCAGAGGAATACCACCTTACCACAAGCACCTCAAGAGGAGGCTTCTCTCAGCTCTAGGTATGTGAGAGGGATCCTGAGTTTGCGGCCTCAAGTGGAATGGACACCGCGATGCCCTGACTCGAAATAAGGCCGGATATCCCTGCAGTGACTTGAATGCAGGCTCGTCTTGCATCTCCCAGGACGAAAGGATGTCTGAATCCTCTGTGGAAAGCACAGAGAAAGACTTAGTTCCCCACCTCATCGCGACCGATAGCCTCACATCCTTTGAAAACCCCAGAGGTACGCGGAGATCAGTGCCTCCAAAGGAGACGATGCCTGACTCCTCGTGAAACTTGATAGGAGTCCCAGGATTCCTGTGGCACTTGGAAAGGGACACTTGGTCTCCCGCCTCAGCTGGAGAGGCGTCCCAATTGCCCTGCCAAGCCTCGAGGAGAATCCAGAGTTGTCCCTCGCAACTAGGCAGGAGTCCTGACGTCGCTGAAGAAACACGTGGGTGGAAGGGCCATCCCCGTCGTAACTCGAGAATATACCCCAGGTTCCCGCCGCAACTCGAGAAAAACCATGAGACTTCCCCCTCGCCGCGAGATGAGGCCCGATTCCCCTGCACTGCGTGCAGAGCAATTCCGTGTTGCACATCACACATGAAAGGAGCCTTGATTTCCTTGATGGCACTCCAGAGAAACCCCAAGAACACTGTTTCAAGGCTAGAGGGATCCTGAGGTCACTGTAGCAACACGAAAGAGCTCCGTGGACCAAGAATCAACACGAGATGAGAGGTTAGTCCCTGGCTTCGACTCCTGAGGAATACCACCTTACCACAAGCACCTCAAGAGGAGGCTTCTCTCAGCTCTATGTATGTGAGAGGGACCCTGAGTTTGCGGCCTCAAGTGGAATGGACACCGCGATGCCCTGACGTGAAATAAGGCTGGATATCCCTGCAGTGACTTGAATGCAGGCTCGTCTTGCATCTCCGAAGATGAAAGGATGTCTGAATCCCCTGTGGAGACCACAGAGAAAGACCTAGTTCTCCACCTTATCGCGACCGGAGGCCTCACATCCTTTGAAAACTCCAGAGGTACGCGAAGATCAGTGCCTCCAAAGGAGACGATGCCTGACTCCTCGTGAAACTTGATAGGAGTCCCAGGATTCCTGTGTCACGTGGAAAGGGACCCTTGGTCTCCCGCCTCAGCTGGAGAGGCGTCCCAATTGCCTTGCCAAGCCTCGAGGAGAATCCCGAGTTGTGTCTCGCAACTAGGCAAGAGTCCTGACGTGGCTGAACACACACGTGTGTGGAAGGGCCATCCCCGTCGTAACTCGAGAATATACCCCAGGTTCCCGCCGCAACTCGAAAAAAACCATGAGACTTCCCACTCGCCGCGAGATGAGGCCCGATTCCCCTGCACTGCGTGCAGAGCAATTCTGTGTTGCACATCACACATGAAAGGAGCCTTGATTTCCTTCATGGCACTCCAGAGAAACCCCAAGAACACTGTTTCAAGGCTAGAGGGATCCTGAGGTCACTGTAGCAACACGAAAGAGCTCCGTGGACCAAAAATCAACTCGAGATGAGAGGTTAGTCCCTGGCTTCGACTCCAGAGGAACACCACCTTACCACAAGCACCTCAAGAGGAGGCTTCTCTCAGCTCTAGGTATGTGAGAGGGACCCTGAGTTTACGGCTTCAAGTGGAATGGACACCGCGATGCCCTGACGCGAAATAAGGCTGGATATCCCTGCAGTGACTTGAATGCAGGCTCGTCTTGCATCTCCCAAGAAGAAAGGATGTCTGAATCCCCTGTGGAGACCACAGAGAAAGACCTAGTTCCCCACCTCATCGCGACCGGAGGCCTCACATCCTTTGAAAACTCCAGAGGTACGCGGAGCTCAGTGCCTCCAAAGGAGACGATGCCTGACTCCTCGTGAAACTTGATAGGAGTCCCAGGATTCTTGTGGCACGTGGAAAGGGACCCTTGGTCTCCCGCCTCAGCTGGAGAGGCGTTCCAATTGCCGTGCCAAGCCTCGAGGAGAATCCCGAGTTGTCCCTCGCAACTAGGCAGGAGTCCTGACGTGGCTGAACAAACACGTGGGTGGAAGGGCCATCCCCGTCGTAACTCGAGAATATACCCCAGGTTCCCGCCGCAACTCGAGAAAAACCATGAGACTTCCCCCTCGATGCGAGATGAGGCCCGATTCCCCTGTACTGCGAGCAGAGCAATTCCGTCTTGCACATCACACATGAAAGGAGCCTTGATTTCCTTGATGGCACTCCAGAGAAACCCCAAGAACACTGTTTCAAGGATAGAGGGATCCTGAGGTCACTGTAGCAACACGAAAGAACTCTGTGGACCAAAAATCAACTTGAAAAGAGAGGTTAGTCCCTGGATTCGTCTCCAGAGGAATACCACCTTACCACAAGCACCTCAAGAGGAGGCTTCTCTCAGCTCTAGGTATGTGAGAGGGACCCTGAGTTTGCGGCCTCAAGTGGAATGGACACCGCGATGCCCTGACTCCAAATAAGGCCGGATATCCCTGCAGTGACTTCAATGCAGGCTCGTCTTGCATCTCCCAGGACGAAAGGATGTCTGAATCCCCTGTGGAAAGCACAGAAAGACTTAGTTCCCCACCTCATCGCGACCGATAGCCTCACATCCTTTGAAAACCCCAGAGGTACGCGGAGATCAGTGCCTCCAAAGGAGACGATGCCTGACTCCTCGTGAAACTTGATAGGAGTCCCAGGATTCCTGTGGCACTTGGAAAGGGACACTTGGTCTCCCGCCTCAGCTGGAGAGGCGTCCCAATTGCCCTGCCAAGCCTCGAGGAGAATCCCGAGTTGTCCCTCGCAACTAGGCAGGAGTCCTGACGTCGCTGAAGAAACACGTGGGTGGAAGGGACATCCCCGTCGTAACTCGAGAATATACCCCAGGTTCCCGCCGCAACTCGAGTAAAACCATGAGACTTCCCCCTCGCCGCGAGATGAGGCCCGATTCCCCTGCACTGCGTGCAGAGCAATTCCGTTTTGCACATCACACATGAAAGGAGCCTTGATTTCCTTGATGGCACTCCAGAGAAACCCCAAGAACACTGTTTCAAGGCTAGAGGGATCCTGAGGTCACTGTAGCAACACGAAAGAGCTCCGTGGGCCAAAAATCAACTCGAGATGAGAGGTTAGTCCCTGGCTTCGACTCCAGAGGAATACCACCTTACCACAAGCACCTCAAGAGGAGGCTTCTCTCAGCTCTAGGTATGTGAGAGGGACCCTGAGTTTGCGGCCTCAAGTGGAATGGACACCGCGATGCCCTGACGCGAAATAAGGCTGGATATCCCTGCAGTGACTTGAATGCAGGCTCGTCTTGCATCTCCCAAGATGAAAGGATGTCTGAATCCCCTGTGGAGACCACAGAGAAACACCTAGTTCCCCACCTCATCGCGACCGGAGGCCTCACATCCTTTGAAAACTCCAGAGGTACGCGGAGATCAGTGCCTCCAAAGGAGACGATGACTGACTCCTCGTGAAACTTGATAGGAGACCCAGGATTCCTGTGGCACGTGGAAAGGGACCCTTGGTCTCCCGCCTCAGCTGGAGAGGCGTCCCAATTGCCCTGCAAAGCCTCGAGGAGAATCCCGAGTTGTCCCTCGCAACTAGGCAGGAGTCCTGACGTCGCTGAAGAAACACGTGGGTGGAAGGGACATCCCCGTCGTAACTCGAGAATATACCCCAGGTTCCCGCCGCAACTCGAGAAAAACCATGAGACTTCCCCCTCGCCGCGAGATGAGGCCCGATTCCCCTGCACTGCGTGCAGAGCAATTCCGTCTTGCACATCACACATGAAAGGAGCCTTGATTTCCTTCATGGCACTCCAGAGAAACCCCAAGAACACTGTTTCAAGGTTAGAGGGATCCTGAGGTCACTGTAGCAACACGAAAGAGCTCCGTGGACCAAGAATCAACACGAGATGAGAGGTTAGTCCCTGGCTTCGACTCCTGAGGAATACCAACTTACCACAAGCACCTCAAGAGGAGGCTTCTCTCAGCTCTAGGTATGTGAGAGGGACCCTGAGTTTGCGGCCTCAAGTGGAATGGACACTGCGATGCCCTGACGCGAAATAAGGCTGGATATCCCTGCAGTGACTTGAATGCAGGCTCGTCTTGCATCTCCCAAGACGAAAGGGTGTCTGAATCCCCTGTGGAGACCACAGAGAAAGACCTAGTTCCCCACCTCATCGCGACCGGAGGCCTCACATCCTTTGAAAACTCCAGAGTTACACGGAGATCAGTGCCTTCAAAGGAGACGATGCCTGACTCCTCGTGAAACTTGATAGGAGTCCCAGGATTCTTGTGGCACGTGGAAAGGGACCCTTGGTCTCCCGCCTCAGCTGGAGAGGCGTTCCAATTGCCGTGCCAAGCCTCGAGGAGAATCCCGAGTTGTCCGTCGCAACTAGGCAGGAGTCCTGACGTGGCTGAACAAACACGTGGGTGGAAGGGCCATCCCCGTCGTAACTCGAGAATATACCCCAGGTTCCCGCCGCAACTCGAGAAAAACCATGAGACTTCCCCCTCGATGCGAGATGAGGCCCGATTCCCCTGTACTGCGAGCAGAGCAATTCCGTCTTGCACATCACACATGAAAGGAGCCTTGATTTCCTTGATGGCACTCCAGAGAAACCCCAAGAACACTGTTTCAAGGATAGAGGGATCCTGAGGTCACTGTAGCAACACGAAAGAACTCTGTGGACCAAAAATCAACTTGAAAAGAGAGGTTAGTCCCTGGATTCGTCTCCAGAGGAATACCACCTTACCACAAGCACCTCAAGAGGAGGCTTCTCTCAGCTCTAGGTATGTGAGAGGGACCCTGAGTTTGCGGCCTCAAGTGGAATGGACACCGCGATGCCCTGACTCCAAATAAGGCCGGATATCCCTGCAGTGACTTCAATGCAGGCTCGTCTTGCATCTCCCAGGACGAAAGGATGTCTGAGTCCCCTGTGGAAAGCACAGAAAGACTTAGTTCCCCACCTCATCGCGACCGATAGCCTCACATCCTTTGAAAACCCCAGAGGTACGCGGAGATCAGTGCCTCCAAAGGAGACGATGCCTGACTCCTCTTGAAACTTGATAGGAGTCCCAGGATTCCTGTGGCACTTGGAAAGGGACACTTGGTCTCCCGCCTCAGCTGGAGAGGCGTCCCAATTGCCCTGCCAAGCCTCGAGGAGAATCCCGAGTTGTCCCTCGCAACTAGGCAGGAGTCCTGACGTCGCTGAAGAAACACGTGGGTGGAAGGGCCATCCCCGTCGTAACTCGAGAATATACCCCAGGTTCCCGCCGCAACTCGAGAAAAACCATGAGACTTCCCCCTCGCCGCGAGATGAGGCCCGATTCCCCTGCACTGCGTGCAGCGCAATTCCGTTTTGCACATCACACATGAAAGGAGCCTTGATTTCCTTGATGGCACTCCAGAGAAACCCCAAGAACACTGTTTCAAGGCTAGAGGGATCCTGAGGTCACTGTAGCAACACGAAAAAGCTCCGTGGGCCAAAAATCAACTCGAGATGAGAGGTTAGTCCCTGGCTTCGACTCCAGAGGAATACCACCTTACCACAAGCACCTCAAGAGGAGGCTTCTCTCAGCTCTAGGTATGTGAGAGGGACCCTGAGTTTGCGGCCTCAAGTGGAATGGACACCGCGATGCCCTGACGCGAAATAAGGCCGGATATCCCTGCAGTGACTTGAATGCAGGCTCGTCTTGCATCTCCAAAGATGAAAGGATGTCTGAATCCCCTGTGGAGACCACAGAGAAACACCTAGTTCCCCACCTCATCGCGACCGGAGGCCTCACATCCTTTGAAAACTCCAGAGGTACGCGGAGATCAGTGCCTCCAAAGGAGACGATGCCTGACTCCTCGTGAAACTTGATAGGAGACCCAGGATTCCTGTGGCACGTGGAAAGGGACCCTTGGTCTCCCGCCTCAGCTGGAGAGGCGTCCCAATTGCCCTGCCAAGCTTCGAGGAGAATCCCGAGTTGTCCCTCGCAACTAGGCAGGAGTCCTGACGTCGCTGAAGAAAGACGTGGGTGGAAGGGCCATCCCCGTCGTAACTCGAGAATATACCCCAGGTTCCCGCCGCAACTCGAGAAAAACCATGAGACTTCCCCCTCGCCGCGAGATGAGGCCCGATTCCCCTGCACTGCGTGCAGAGCAATTCCGTCTTGCACATCACACATGAAAGGAGCCTTGATTTCCTTCATGGCACTCCAGAGAAACCCCAAGAACACTGTTTCAAGGTTAGAGGGATCCTGAGGTCACTGTAGCAACACGAAAGAGCTCCGTGGACCAAGAATCAACACGAGATGAGAGGTTAGTCCCTGGCTTCGACTCCTGAGGAATACCAACTTACCACAAGCACCTCAAGAGGAGGCTTCTCTCAGCTCTAGGTATGTGAGAGGGACCCTGAGTTTGCGGCCTCAAGTGGAATGGACACTGCGATGCCCTGACGCGAAATAAGGCTGGATATCCCTGCAGTGACTTGAATGCAGGCTCGTCTTGCATCTCCCAAGATGAAAGGATGTCTGAATCCCCTGTGGAGACCACAGAAAAAGACCTAGTTCCCCACCTCATCGCGACCGGAGGCCTCACATCCTTTGAAAACTCGAGAGGTACGCGGAGATCAGTGCCTCCAAAGGAGACGATGGATGCCTGACTCCTCGTGAAACTTGATAGGAGTCCCAGGATTCCTGTGGCACGTGGAAAGGGACACTTGGTCTCCCGCCTCAGCTGGAGAGGCGTTCCAATTGCCCTGCCAAGCCTCGAGGAGAATCCCGAGTTGTCCCTCGCAACTACGCAAGAGTCCTGACGTGGCTGAACAAACACGTGGGTGGAAGGGCCATCCCCGTCGTAACTCGAGAATATACCCCAGGTTCCCGCCGCAACTCGAGAAAAACCATGAGACTTCCCCCTCGATGCGAGATGAGGCCCAATTCCCCTGTACTGCGTGCAGAGCAATTCCGTCTTGCACATCACACATGAAAGGAGCCTTGATTTCCTTGATGGCACTCCAGAGAAACCCCAAGAACACTGTTTCAAGGATAGAGGGATCCTGAGGTCACTGTAGCAACACGAAAGAACTCTGTGGACCAAAAATCAACTCGAAAAGAGAGGTTAGTCCCTGGATTCGTCTCCAGAGGAATACCACCTTACCACAAGCACCTCAAGAGGAGGCTTCTCTCAGCTCTAGGTATGTGAGAGGGATCCTGAGTTTGCGGCCTCAAGTGGAATGGACACCGCGATGCCCTGACTCCAAATAAGGCCGGATATCCCTGCAGTGACTTGAATGCAGGCTCGTCTTGCATCTCCCAGGACGAAAGGATGTCTGAATCCCCTGTGGAAAGCACAGAGAAAGACTTAGTTCCCCACCTCATCGCGACCGATAGCCTCACATCCTTTGAAAACCCCAGAGGTACGCGGAGATCAGTGCCTCCAAAGGAGACGATGCCTGACTCCTCGTGAAACTTGATAGGAGTCCCAGGATTCCTGTGGCACTTGGAAAGGGACACTTGGTCTCCCGCCTCAGCTGGAGAGGCGTCCCAATTGCCCTGCCAAGCCTCGAGGAGAATCCAGAGTTGTCCCTCGCAACTAGGCAGGAGTTCTGACGTCGCTGAAGAAACACGTGGGTGGAAGGGCCATCCCCGTCGTAACTCGAGAATATACCCAAGGTTCCCGCCGCAACTCGAGAAAAACCATGAGACTTCCCCCTTGCCGCGAGATGAGGCCCGATTCCCCTGCACTGCGTGCAGAGCAATTCCGTCTTGCACATCACACATGAAAGGAGCCTTGATTTCCTTCATGGCACTCCAGAGAAACCCCAAGAACACTGTTTCAAGGCTAGAGGGATCCTGAGGTCACTGTAGCAACACGAAAGAACTCTGTGGACCAAAAATCAACTCGAAAAGAGAGGTTAGTCCCTGGCTTCGACTCCAGAGGAATACCACCTTACCACAAGCACCTCAAGAGAAGGCTTCTCTCAGCTCTAGGTATGTGAGAGGGACCCTGAGTTTGCGGCCTCAAGTGGAATGGACACCGCGATGCCCTGACTCAAAATAAGGCCGGATATCCCTGCAGTGACTTGAATGCAGGCTCGTCTTGCAGCTCCCAAGACGAAAGGATGTCTGAATCCCCTGTGGAGACCACAGAGAAACACCTAGTTCCCCACCTCATCGCGACCGGAGGCCTCACATCCTTTGAAAACTCCAGAGGTACGCGGAGATCAGTGCCTCCAAAGGAGACGATGCCTGACTCCTCGTGAAACTTGATAGGAGACCCAGGATTCCTGTGGCACGTGGAAAGGGACCCTTGGTCTCCCGCCTCAGCTGGAGAGGCGTCCCAATTGCCCTGCAAAGCCTCGAGGAGAATCCCGAGTTGTCCCTCGCAACTAGGCAGGAGTCCTGACGTCGCTGAAGAAACACGTGGGTGGAAGGGCCATCCCCGTCGTAACTCGAGAATATACCCCAGGTTCCCGCCGCAACTCGAGAAAAACCATGAGACTTCCCCCTCGCCGCGAGATGAGGCCCGATTCCCCTGCACTGCGTGCAGAGCAATTCCGTCTTGCACATCACACATGAAAGGAGCCTTGATTTCCTTCATGGCACTCCAGAGAAACCCCAAGAACACTGTTTCAAGGTTAGAGGGATCCTGAGGTCACTGTAGCAACACGAAAGAGCTCCGTGGACCAAGAATCAACACGAGATGAGAGGTTAGTCCCTGGCTTCGACTCCTGAGGAATACCAACTTACCACAAGCACCTCAAGAGGAGGCTTCTCTCAGCTCTAGGTATGTGAGAGGGACCCTGAGTTTGCGGCCTCAAGTGGAATGGACACTGCGATGCCCTGACGCGAAATAAGGCTGGATATCCCTGCAGTGACTTGAATGCAGGCTCGTCTTGCATCTCCCAAGATGAAAGGATGTCTGAATCCCCTGTGGAGACCACAGAAAAAGACCTAGTTCCCCACCTCATCGCGACCGATAGCCTCACATCCTTTGAAAACTCGAGAGGTACGCGGAGATCAGTGCCTCCAAAGGAGACGATGGATGCCTGACTCCTCGTGAAACTTGATAGGAGTCCCAGGATTCCTGTGGCACGTGGAAAGGGAACCTTGGTCTCCCGCCTCAGCTGGAGAGGCATCCCAATTGCCTTGCCAAGCCTCGAGGAGAATCCCGAGTTGTGTCTCGCAACTAGGCAAGAGTCCTGACGTGGCTGAACACACACGTGGGTGGAAGGGCCATCCCCGTCGTAACTCGAGAATATACCCCAGGTTCCAGCCGCAACTCGAGAAAAACCATGAGACTTCCCCCTCGCTGCGAGATGAGGCCCGATTCCCCTGCACTGCGTGCAGAGCAATTCCGTCTTGCACATCACACATGAAAGGAGCCTTGATTTCCTTGATGGCATTCCAGAGAAACCCCAAGAACACTGTTTCAAGGCTAGAGGGATCCTGAGGTCACTGTAGCAACACGAAAGAGCTCCGTGGGCCAAAAATCAACTCGAGATGAGAGGTTAGCCCCTGGCTTCGACTCCAGAGGAATACCACCTTACCACAAGCACCTCAAGAGGAGGCTTCTCTCAGCTCTAGGTATGTGAGAGGGACCCTGAGTTTGCGGCTTCAAGTGGAATGGACACCGCGATGCCCTGACTCGAAATAAGGCCGGATATCCCTGCAGTGACTTGAATGCAGGCTCGTCTTGCATCTCCCAAGACGAAAGGGTGTCTGAATCCCCTGTGGAGACCACAGAGAAACACCTAGTTCCCCACCTCATCGCGACCGGAGGCCTCACATCCTTTGAAAACTCCAGAGGTACGCGGAGATCAGTGCCTCCAAAGGAGACGATGCCTGACTCCTCGTGAAACTTGATAGGAGTCCCAGGATTCTTGTGGCACGTGGAAAGGGACCCTTGGTCTCCCGCCTCAGCTGGAGAGGCGTTCCAATTACCGTGCCAAGCCTCGAGGAGAATCCCGAGTTGTCCCTCGCAACTAGGCAGGAGTCCTGACGTGGCTGAAGAAACACGTGGGTGGAAGGGCCATCCCCGTCGTAACTCGAGAATATACCCCAGGTTCCCGCCGCAACTCGAGAAAAACCATGAGACTTCCCCCTCGATACGAGATGAGGCCCGATTCCCCTGTACTGCGAGCAGAGCAATTCCATCTTGCACATCACACATGAAAGGAGCCTTGATTTCCTTGATGGCACTCCAGAGAAACTCCAAGAACACTGTTTCAAGGATAGAGGGATCCTGAGGTCACTGTAGCAACACGAAAGAACTCTGTGGACCAAAAATCAACTTGAAAAGAGAGGTTAGTCCCTGGATTCGTCTCCAGAGGAGTACCACCTTACCACAAGCACCTCAAGAGGAGGCTTCTCTCAGCTCTAGGTATGTGAGAGGGACCCTGAGTTTGCGGCCTCAAGTGGAATGGACACCGCGATGCCCTGACTCCAAATAAGGCCGGATATCCCTGCAGTGACTTCAATGCAGGCTCGTCTTGCATCTCCCAGGACGAAAGGATGTCTGAATCCCCTGTGGAAAGCACAGAAAGACTTAGTTCCCCACCTCATCGCGACCGGAGGCCTCACATCCTTTGAAAACCCCAGAGGTACGCGGAGATCAGTGCCTCCAAAGGAGACGATGCCTGACTCCTCGTGAAACTTGATAGGAGTCCCAGGATTCCTGTGGCACTTGGAAAGGGACACTTGGTCTCCCGCCTCAGCTGGAGAGGCGTCCCAATTGCCCTGCCAAGCCTCGAGGAGAATCCAGAGTTGTCCCTCGCAACTAGGCAGGAGTCCTGACGTCGCTGAAGAAACACGTGGGTGGAAGGGACATCCCCGTCGTAACTCGAGAATATACCCCAGGTTCCCGCCGCAACTCGAGAAAAACCATGAGACTACCCCCTCGCCGCGAGATGAGGCCCGATTCCCCTGCACTGCGTGCAGAGCAATTCCGTTTTGCACATCACACATGAAAGGAGCCTTGATTTCCTTGATGGCACTCCAGAGAAACCCCAAGAACACTGTTTCAAGGTTAGAGGGATCCTGAGGTCACTGTAGCAACACGAAAGAGCTCCGTGGGCCAAAAATCAACTCGAGATGAGAGGTTAGTCCCTGGCTTCGACTCCAGAGGAATACCACCTTACCACAAGCACCTCAAGAGGAGGCTTCTCTCAGCTCTAGGTATGTGAGAGGGACCCTGAGTTTGCGGCCTCAAGTGGAATGGACACCGCGATGCCCTGACGCGAAATAAGGCTGGATATCCCTGCAGTGACTTGAATGCAGGCTCGTCTTGCATCTCCCAAGATGAAAGGATGTCTGAATCCCCTGTGGAGACCACAGAAAAAGACCTAGTTCCCCACCTCATCGCGACCGGAGGCCTCACATCCTTTGAAAACTCGAGAGGTACGCGGAGATCAGTGCCTCCAAAGGAGACGATGCCTGACTCCTCGTGAAACTTGATAGGAGTCCCAGGATTCCTGTGGCACGTGGAAAGGGAACCTTGGTCTCCAGCCTCAGATGGAGGGGCGTCCCAATTGCCTTGCCAAGCCTCGAGGAGAATCCCGAGTTGTGTCTCGCAACTAGGCAAGAGTCCTGACGTGGCTGAACACACACGTGGGTGGAAGGGCCATCCCCGTCGTAACTCGAGAATATACCCCAGGTTCCAGCCGCAACTCGAGAAAAACCATGAGACTTCCCACTCGCCGCGAGATGAGGCCCGATTCCCCTGCACTGCGTGCAGAGCAATTCCGTCTTGCACATCACACATGAAAGGAGCCTTGATTTCCTTGATGGCATTCCAGAGAAACCCCAAGAACACTGTTTCAAGGCTAGAGGGATCCTGAGGTCACTGTAGCAACACGAAAGAGCTCCGTGGGCCAAAAATCAACTCGAGATGAGAGGTTAGCCCCTGGCTTCGACTCCAGAGGAATACCACCTTCCACAAGCACCTCAAGAGGAGGCTTCTCTCAGCTCTAGGTATGTGAGAGGGACCCTGAGTTTGCGGCTTCAAGTGGAATGGACACCGCGATGCCCTGACTCGAAATAAGGCCGGATATCCCTGCAGTGACTTGAATGCAGGCTCGTCTTGCATCTCCAAAGACGAAAGGGTGTCTGAATCCCCTGTGGAGACCACAGAGAAACACCTAGTTCCCCACCTCATCGCGACCGCAGGCCTCACATCCTTTGAAAACTCCAGAGTTACGCGGAGATCAGTGCCTCCAAAGGAGACGATGCCTGACTCCTCGTGAAACTTGATAGGAGTCCCAGGATTCTTGTGGCACGTGGAAAGGGACCCTTGGTCTCCCGCCTCAGCTGGAGAGGCGTTCCAATTGCCGTGCCAAGCCTCGAGGAGAATCCCGAGTTGTCCCTCGCAACTAGGCAGGAGTCCTGACGTGGCTGAACAAACACGTGGGTGGAAGGGCCATCCCCGTCGTAACTCGAGAATATACCCCAGGTTCCCGCCGCAACTCGAGAAAAACCATGAGACTTCCCCCTCGCCGCGAGATGAGGCCCGATTCCCCTGTACTGCGAGCAGAGCAATTCCGTCTTGCACATCACACATGAAAGGAGCCTTGATTTCCTTGATGGCACTCCAGAGAAACCCCAAGAACACTGTTTCAAGGATAGAGGGATCCTGAGGTCACTGTAGCAACACGAAAGAACTCTGTGGACCAAAAATCAACTTGAAAAGAGAGGTTAGTCCCTGGATTCGTCTCCAGAGGAATCCCACCTTACCACAAGCACCTCAAGAGGAGGCTTCTCTCAGCTCTAGGTATGTGAGAGGGACCCTGAGTTTGCGGCCTCAAGTGGAATGGACACCGCGGTGCCCTGACTCCAAATAAGGCCGGATATCCCTGCAGTGACTTCAATGCAGGCTCGTCTTGCATCTCCCAGGACGAAAGGATGTCTGAATCCCCTGTGGAAAGCACAGAAAGACTTAGTTCCCCACCTCATCGCGACCGATAGCCTCACATCCTTTGAAAACCCCAGAGGTACGCGGAGATCAGTGCCTCCAAAGGAGACGATGCCTGACTCCTCGTGAAACTTGATAGGAGTCCCAGGATTCCTGTGGCACTTGGAAAGGGACACTTGGTCTCCCGCCTCAGCTGGAGAGGCGTCCCAATTGCCCTGCCAAGCCTCGAGGAGAATCCAGAGTTGTCCCTCGCAACTAGGCAGGAGTCCTGACGTCGCTGAAGAAACACGTGGGTGGAAGGGACATCCCCGTCGTAACTCGAGAATATACCCCAGGTTCCCGCCGCAACTCGAGAAAAACCATGAGACTTCCCCCCTCGCCGCGAGATGAGGCCCGATTCCCCTGCACTGCGTGCAGAGCAATTCCGTTTTGCACATCACACATGAAAGGAGCCTTGATTTCCTTGATGGCACTCCAGAGAAACCCCAAGAACACTGTTTCAAGGCTAGAGGGATCCTGAGGTCACTGTAGCAACACGAAAGAGCTCCGTGGGCCAAAAATCAACTCGAGATGACAGGTTAGTCCCTGGCTTCGACTCCAGAGGAATACCACCTTACCACAAGCACCTCAAGAGGAGGCTTCTCTCAGCTCTAGGTATGTGAGAGGGACCCTGAGTTTGCGGCCTCAAGTGGAATGGACACCGCGATGCCCTGACGCGAAATAAGGCTGGATATCCCTGCAGTGACTTGAATGCAGGCTCGTCTTGCATCTCCCAAGATGAAAGGATGTCTGAATCCCCTGTGGAGACCACAGAAAAAGACCTAGTTCCCCACCTCATCGCGACCGGAGGCCTCACATCCTTTGAAAACTCGAGAGGTACGCGGAGATCAGTGCCTCCAAAGGAGACGATGCCTGACTCCTCGTGAAACTTGATAGGAGTCCCAGGATTCCTGTGGCACGTGGAAAGGGAACCTTGGTCTCCAGCCTCAGATGGAGGGGCGTCCCAATTGCCTTGCCAAGCCTCGAGGAGAATCCCGAGTTGTGTCTCGCAACTAGGCAAGAGTCCTGACGTGGCTGAACACACACGTGGGTGGAAGGGCCATCCCCGTCGTAACTCGAGAATATACCCCAGGTTCCCGCCGCAACTCGAGAAAAACCATGAGACTTCCCACTCGCCGCGAGATGAGGCCCGATTCCCCTGCACTGCGTGCAGAGCAATTCCGTCTTGCACATCACACATGAAAGGAGCCTTGATTTCCTTGATGGCACTCCAGAGAAACCCCAAGAACACTGTTTCAAGGATAGAGGGATCCTGAGGTCACTGTAGCAACACGAAAGAACTCTGTGGACCAAAAATCAACTTGAAAAGAGAGGTTAGTCCCTGGATTCGTCTCCAGAGGAATACCACCTTACCACAAGCACCTCAAGAGGAGGCTTCTCTCAGCTCTAGGTATGTGAGAGGGACCCTGAGTTTGCGGCCTCAAGTGGAATGGACACCGCGGTGCCCTGACTCCAAATAAGGCCGGATATCCCTGCAGTGACTTCAATGCAGGCTCGTCTTGCATCTCCCAGGACGAAAGGATGTCTGAATCCCCTGTGGAAAGCACAGAAAGACTTAGTTCCCCACCTCATCGCGACCGATAGCCTCACATCCTTTGAAAACCCCAGAGGTACGCGGAGATCAGTGCCTCCAAAGGAGACGATGCCTGACTCCTCGTGAAACTTGATAGGAGTCCCAGGATTCCTGTGGCACTTGGAAAGGGACACTTGGTCTCCCGCCTCAGCTGGAGAGTCGTCCCAATTGCCCTGCCAAGCCTCGAGGAGAATCCAGAGTTGTCCCTCGCAACTAGGCAGGAGTCCTGACGTCGCTGAAGAAACACGTGGGTGGAAGGGACATCCCCGTCGTAACTCGAGAATATATCCCAGGTTCCCGCCGCAACTCGAGAAAAACCATGAGACTTCCCCCTCGCCGCGAGATGAGGCCCGATTCCCCTGCACTGCGTGCAGAGCAATTCCGTCTTGCACATCACACATGAAAGGACCCTTGATTTCCTTGATGGCATTCCAGAGAAACCCCAAGAACACTGTTTCAAGGCTAGAGGGATCCTGAGGTCACTGTAGCAACACGAAAGAGCTCCGTGGGCCAAAAATCAACTCGAGATGAGAGGTTAGCCCCTGGCTTCGACTCCAGAGGAATACCACCTTACCACAAGCACCTCAAGAGGAGGCTTCTCTCAGCTCTAGGTATGTGAGAGGGACCCTGAGTTTGCGGCTTCAAGTGGAATGGACACCGCGATGCCCTGACTCGAAATAAGGCCGGATATCCCTGCAGTGACTTGAATGCAGGCTCGTCTTGCATCTCCCAAGACGAAAGGGTGTCTGAATCCCCTGTGGAGACCACAGAGAAACACCTAGTTCCCCACCTCATCGCGACCGGAGGCCTCACATCCTTTGAAAACTCCAGAGGTACGCGGAGATCAGTGCCTCCAAAGGAGACGATGCCTGACTCCTCGTGAAACTTGATAGGAGTCCCAGGATTCTTGTGGCACGTGGAAAGGGACCCTTGGTCTCCCGCCTCAGCTGGAGAGGCGTTCCAATTGCCGTGCCAAGCCTCGAGGAGAATCCCGAGTTGTCCCTCGCAACTAGGCAGGAGTCCTGACGTGGCTGAAGAAACACGTGGGTGGAAGGGCCATCCCCGTCGTAACTTGAGAATATACCCCAGGTTCCCGCCGCAACTCGAGAAAAACCATGAGACTTCCCCCTCGATGCGAGATGAGGCCCGATTCCCCTTTACTGCGAGCAGAGCAATTCCGTCTTGCACATCACACATGAAAGGAGCCTTGATTTCCTTGATGGCACTCCAGAGAAACCCCAAGAACACTGTTTCAAGGATAGAGGGATCCTGAGGTCACTGTAGCAACACGAAAGAACTCTGTGGACCAAAAATCAACTTGAAAAGAGAGGTTAGTCCCTGGATTCGTCTCCAGAGGAATACCACCTTACCACAAGCACCTCAAGAGGAGGCTTCTCTCAGCTCTAGGTATGTGAGAGGGACCCTGAGTTTGCGGCCTCAAGTGGAATGGACACCGCGATGCCCTGACTCCAAATAAGGCCGGATATCCCTGCAGTGACTTCAATGCAGGCTCGTCTTGCATCTCCCAGGACGAAAGGATGTCTGAATCCCCTGTGGAAAGCACAGAAAGACTTAGTTCCCCACCTCATCGCGACCGATAGCCTCACATCCTTTGAAAACCCCAGAGGTACGCGGAGATCAGTGCCTCCAAAGGAGACGATGCCTGACTCCTCGTGAAACTTGATAGGAGTCCCAGGATTCCTGTGGCACTTGGAAAGGGACACTTGGTCTCCCGCCTCAGCTGGAGAGGCGTCCCAATTGCCCTGCCAAGCCTCGAGGAGAATCCAGAGTTGTCCCTCGCAACTAGGCAGGAGTCCTGACGTCGCTGAAGAAACACGTGGGTGGAAGGGACATCCCCGTCGTAACTCGAGAATATACCCCAGGTTCCCGCCGCAACTCGAGAAAAACCATGAGACTTCCCCCTCGCCGCGAGATGAGGCCCGATTCCCCTGCACTGCGTGCAGAGCAATTCCGTTTTGCACATCACACATGAAAGGAGCCTTGATTTCCTTGATGGCACTCCAGAGAAACCCCAAGAACACTGTTTCAAGGCTAGAGGGATCCTGAGGTCACTGTAGCAACACGAAAGAGCTCCGTGGGCCAAAAATCAACTCGAGATGACAGGTTAGTCCCTGGCTTCGACTCCAGAGGAATACCACCTTACCACAAGCACCTCAAGAGGAGGCTTCTCTCAGCTCTAGGTATGTGAGAGGGACCCTGAGTTTGCGGCCTCAAGTGGAATGGACACCGCGATGCCCTGACGCGAAATAAGGCTGGATATCCCTGCAGTGACTTGAATGCAGGCTCGTCTTGCATCTCCCAAGATGAAAGGATGTCTGAATCCCCTGTGGAGACCACAGAAAAAGACCTAGTTCCCCACCTCATCGCGACCGGAGGCCTCACATCCTTTGAAAACTCGAGAGGTACGCGGAGATCAGTGCCTCCAAAGGAGACGATGCCTGACTCCTCGTGAAACTTGATAGGAGTCCCAGGATTCCTGTGGCACGTGGAAAGGGAACCTTGGTCTCCAGCCTCAGATGGAGGGGCGTCCCAATTGCCTTGCCAAGCCTCGAGGAGAATCCCGAGTTGTGTCTCGCAACTAGGCAAGAGTCCTGACGTGGCTGAACACACACGTGGGTGGAAGGGCCATCCCCGTCGTAACTCGAGAATATACCCCAGGTTCCAGCCGCAACTCGAGAAAAACCATGAGACTTCCCACTCGCCGCGAGATGAGGCCCGATTCCCCTGCACTGCGTGCAGAGCAATTCCGTCTTGCACATCACACATGAAAGGAGCCTTGATTTCCTTGATGGCATTCCAGAGAAACCCCAAGAACACTGTTTCAAGGCTAGAGGGATCCTGAGGTCACTGTAGCAACACGAAAGAGCTCCGTGGGCCAAAAATCAACTCGAGATGAGAGGTTAGCCCCTGGCTTCGAATCCAGAGGAATACCACCTTCCAAAAGCACCTCAAGAGGAGGCTTCTCTCAGCTCTAGGTATGTGAGAGGGACCCTGAGTTTGCGGCTTCAAGTGGAATGGACACCGCGATGCCCTGACTCGAAATAAGGCCGGATATCCCTGCAGTGACTTGAATGCAGGCTCGTCTTGCATCTCCCAGGACGAAAGGATGTCTGAATCCCCTGTGGAAAGCACAGAGAAAGACTTAGTTCCCCACCTCATCGCGACCGATAGCCTCACATCCTTTGAAAACCCCAGAGGTACGCGGAGATCAGTGCCTCCAAAGGAGACGATGCCTGACTCCTCGTGAAACTTGATAGGAGTCCCAGGATTCCTGTGGCACTTGGAAAGGGACACTTGGTCTCCGGCCTCAGCTGGAGAGGCGTCCCAATTGCCCTGCCAAGCCTCGAGGAGAATCCAGAGTTGTCCCTCGCAACTAGGCAGGAGTTCTGACGTGGCTGAACAAACACGTGGGTGGAAGGGCCATCCCCGTCGTAACTCGAGAATATACCCAAGGTTCCCGCCGCAACTCGAGAAAAACCATGAGACTTCCCCCTTGCCGCGAGATGAGGCCCGATTCCCCTGCACTGCGTGCAGAGCAATTCCGTTTGCACATCACACATGAAAGGAGCCTTGATTTCCTTCATGGCACTCCAGAGAAACCCCAAGAACACTGTTTCAAGGCTAGAGGGATCCTGAGGTCACTGTAGCAACACGAAAGAACTCTGTGGACCAAAAATCAACTCGAAAAGAGAGGTTAGTCCCTGGCTTCGACTCCAGAGGAATACCACCTTACCACAAGCACCTCAAGAGAAGGCTTCTCTCAGCTCTAGGTATGTGAGAGGGACCCTGAGTTTGCGGCCTCAAGTGGAATGGACACCGCGATGCCCTGACTCAAAATAAGGCCGGATATCCCTGCAGTGACTTGAATGCAGGCTCGTCTTGCAGCTCCCAAGACGAAAGGATGTCTGAATCCCCTGTGGAGACCACAGAGAAACACCTAGTTCCCCACCTCATCGCGACCGGAGGCCTCACATCCTTTGAAAACTCCAGAGTTACGCGGAGATCAGTGCCTCCAAAGGAGACGATGCCTGACTCCTCGTGAAACTTGATAGGAGACCCAGGATTCCTGTGGCACGTGGAAAGGGACCCTTGGTCTCCCGCCTCAGCTGGAGAGGCGTCCCAATTGCCCTGCAAAGCCTCGAGGAGAATCCCGAGTTGTCCCTCGCAACTAGGCAGGAGTCCTGACGTCGCTGAAGAAACACGTGGGTGGAAGGGCCATCCCCGTCGTAACTCGAGAATATACCCCAGGTTCCCGCCGCAACTCGAGAAAAACCATGAGACTTCCCCCTCGCCGCGAGATGAGGCCCGATTCCCCTGCACTGCGTGCAGAGCAATTCCGTCTTGCACATCACACATGAAAGGAGCCTTGATTTCCTTCATGGCACTCCAGAGAAACCCCAAGAACACTGTTTCAAGGTTAGAGGGATCCTGAGGTCACTGTAGCAACACGAAAGAGCTCCGTGGACCAAGAATCAACACGAGATGAGAGGTTAGTCCCTGGCTTCGACTTCTGAGGAATACCACCTTACCACAAGCACCTCAAGAGGAGGCTTCTCTCAGCTCTAGGTATGTGAGAGGGACCCTGAGTTTGCGGCCTCAAGTGGAATGGACACTGCGATGCCCTGACGCGAAATAAGGCTGGATATCCCTGCAGTGACTTGAATGCAGGCTCGTCTTGCATCTCCCAAGATGAAAGGATGTCTGAATCCCCTGTGGAGACCACAGAAAAAGACCTAGTTCCCCACCTCATCGCGACCGGAGGCCTCACATCCTTTGAAAACTCCAGAGGTACGCGGAGATCAGTGCCTCCAAAGGAGACGATGCCTGACTCCTCGTGAAACTTGATAGTAGTCCCAGGATTCTTGTGGCACGTGGAAAGGGACCCTTGGTCTCCCGCCTCAGCTGGAGAGGCGTTCCAATTGCCGTGCCAGGCCTCGAGGAGAATTCCCAGTTGTCCCTCGCAACTAGGCAGGAGTCCTGACGTGGCTGAAGAAACACGTGGGTGGAAGGGCCATCCCCGTCGTAACTCGAGAATATACCCCAGGTTCCCGCCGCAACTCGAGAAAAACCATGAGACTTCCCCCTCGATGCGAGATGAGGCCCGATTCCCCTGTACTGCGAGCAGAGCAATTCCGTCTTGCACATCACACATGAAAGGAGCCTTGATTTCCTTGATGGCACTCCAGAGAAACCCCAAGAACACTGTTTCAAGGATAGAGGGATCCTGAGGTCACTGTAGCAACACGAAAGAACTCTGTGGACCAAAAATCAACTTGAAAAGAGAGGTTAGTCCCTGGATTCGTCTCCAGAGGAATACCACCTTACCACAAGCACCTCAAGAGGAGGCTTCTCTCAGCTCTAGGTATGTGAGAGGGATCCTGAGTTTGCGGCCTCAAGTGGAATGGACACCGCGATGCCCTGACTCGAAATAAGGCCGGATATCCCTGCAGTGACTTGAATGCAGGCTCGTCTTGCATCTCCCAGGACGAAAGGATGTCTGAATCCCCTGTGGAAAGCACAGAGAAAGACTTAGTTCCCCACCTCATCGCGACCGATAGCCTCACATCCTTTGAAAACCCCAGAGGTACGCGGAGATCAGTGCCTCCAAAGGAGACGATGCCTGACTCCTCGTGAAACTTGATAGGAGTCCCAGGATTCCTGTGGCACTTGGAAAGGGACACTTGGTCTCCCGCCTCAGCTGGAGAGGCGTCCCAATTGCCCTGCCAAGCCTCGAGGAGAATCCAGAGTTGTCCCTCGCAACTAGGCAGGAGTTCTGACGTCGCTGAAGAAACACGTGGGTGGAAGGGCCATCCCCGTCGTAACTCGAGAATATACCCAAGGTTCCCGCCGCAACTCGAGAAAAACCATGAGACTTCCCCCTTGCCGCGAGATGAGGCCCGATTCCCCTGCACTGCGTGCAGAGCAATTCCGTCTTGCACATCACACATGAAAGGAGCCTTGATTTCCTTCATGGCACTCCAGAGAAACCCCAAGAACACTGTTTCAAGGCTAGAGGGATCCTGAGGTCACTGTAGCAACACGAAAAAACTCTGTGGACCAAAAATCAACTCGAAAAGAGAGGTTAGTCCCTGGCTTCGACTCCAGAGGAATACCACCTTACCACAAGCACCTCAAGAGAAGGCTTCTCTCAGCTCTAGGTATGTGAGAGGGACCCTGAGTTTGCGGCCTCAAGTGGAATGGACACCGCGATGCCCTGACTCAAAATAAGGCCGGATATCCCTGCAGTGACTTGAATGCAGGCTCGTCTTGCAGCTCCCAAGACGAAAGGATGTCTGAATCCCCTGTGGAGACCACAGAGAAACACCTAGTTCCCCACCTCATCGCGACCGGAGGCCTCACATCCTTTGAAAACTCCAGAGGTACGCGGAGATCAGTGCCTCCAAAGGAGACGATGCCTGACTCCTCGTGAAACTTGATAGGAGACCCAGGATTCCTGTGGCACGTGGAAAGGGACCCTTGGTCTCCCGCCTCAGCTGGAGAGGCGTCCCAATTGCCCTGCAAAGCCTCGAGGAGAATCCCGAGTTGTCCCTCGCAACTAGGCAGGAGTCCTGACGTCGCTGAAGAAAGACGTGGGTGGAAGGGCCATCCCCGTCGTAACTCGAGAATATACCCCAGGTTCCCGCCGCAACTCGAGAAAAACCATGAGACTTCCCCCTCGCCGCGAGATGAGGCCCGATTCCCCTGCACTGCGTGCAGAGCAATTCCGTCTTGCACATCACACATGAAAGGAGCCTTGATTTCCTTCATGGCACTCCAGAGAAACCCCAAGAACACTGTTTCAAGGTTAGAGGGATCCTGAGGTCACTGTAGCAACACGAAAGAGCTCCGTGGACCAAGAATCAACACGAGATGAGAGGTTAGTCCCTGGCTTCGACTCCTGAGGAATACCAACTTACCACAAGCACCTCAAGAGGAGGCTTCTCTCAGCTCTAGGTATGTGAGAGGGACCCTGAGTTTGCGGCCTCAAGTGGAATGGACACTGCGATGCCCTGACGCGAAATAAGGCTGGATATCCCTGCAGTGACTTGAATGCAGGCTCGTCTTGCATCTCCCAAGATGAAAGGATGTCTGAATCCCCTGTGGAGACCACAGAAAAAGACCTAGTTCCCCACCTCATCGCGACCGGAGGCCTCACATCCTTTGAAAACTCGAGAGGTACGCGGAGATCAGTGCCTCCAAAGGAGACGATGGATGCCTGACTCCTCGTGAAACTTGATAGGAGTCCCAGGATTCCTGTGGCACGTGGAAAGGGAACCTTGGTCTCCCGCCTCAGCTGGAGAGGCATCCCAATTGCCTTGCCAAGCCTCGAGGAGAATCCCGAGTTGTGTCTCGCAACTAGGCAAGAGTCCTGACGTGGCTGAACACACAAGTGGGTGGAAGGGCCATCCCCGTCGTAACTCGAGAATATACCCCAGGTTCCAGCCGCAACTCGAGAAAAACCATGAGACTTCCCCCTCGCCGCGAGATGAGGCCCGATTCCCCTGCACTGCGTGCAGAGCAATTCCGTCTTGCACATCACACATGAAAGGAGCCTTGATTTCCTTGATGGCATTCCAGAGAAACCCCAAGAACACTGTTTCAAGGCTAGAGGGATCCTGAGGTCACTGTAGCAACACGAAAGAGCTCCGTGGGCCAAAAATCAACTCGAGATGAGAGGTTAGCCCCTGGCTTCGACTCCAGAGGAATACCACCTTACCACAAGCACCTCAAGAGGAGGCTTCTCTCAGCTCTAGGTATGTGAGAGGGACCCTGAGTTTGCGGCTTCAAGTGGAATGGACACCGCGATGCCCTGACTCGAAATAAGGCCGGATATCCCTGCAGTGACTTGAATGCAGGCTCGTCTTGCATCTCCCAAGACGAAAGGGTGTCTGAATCCCCTGTGGAGACCACAGAGAAACACCTAGTTCCCCACCTCATCGCGACCGGAGGCCTCACATCCTTTGAAAACTCCAGAGGTACGCGGAGATCAGTGCCTCCAAAGGAGACGATGCCTGACTCCTCGTGAAACTTGATAGGAGTCCCAGGATTCTTGTGGCACGTGGAAAGGGACCCTTGGTCTCCCGCCTCAGCTGGAGAGGCGTTCCAATTGCCGTGCCAAGCCTCGAGGAGAATCCCGAGTTGTCCCTCGCAACTTGGCAGGAGTCCTGACGTGGCTGAAGAAACACGTGGGTGGAAGGGCCATCCCCGTCGTAACTCGAGAATATACCCCAGGTTCCCGCCGCAACTCGAGAAAAACCATGAGACTTCCCCCTCGATGCGAGATGAGGCCCGATTCCCCTGTACTGCGAGCAGAGCAATTCCATCTTGCACATCACACATGAAAGGAGCCTTGATTTCCTTGATGGCACTCCAGAGAAACCCCAAGAACACTGTTTCAAGGATAGAGGGATCCTGAGGTCACTGTAGCAACACGAAAGAACTCTGTGGACCAAAAATCAACTCGAAAAGAGAGGTTAGTCCCTGGATTCGTCTCCAGAGGAATACCACCTTACCACAAGCACCTCAAGAGGAGGCTTCTCTCAGCTCTAGGTATGTGAGAGGGACCCTGAGTTTGCGGCCTCAAGTGGAATGGACACCGCGATGCCCTGACTCCAAATAAGGCCGGATATCCCTGCAGTGACTTCAATGCAGGCTCGTCTTGCATCTCCCAGGACGAAAGGATGTCTGAATCCCCTGTGGAAAGCACAGAAAGACTTAGTTCCCCACCTCATCGCGACCGGAGGCCTCACATCCTTTGAAAACCCCAGAGGTACGCGGAGATCAGTGCCTCCAAAGGAGACGATGCCTGACTCCTCGTGAAACTTGATAGGAGTCCCAGGATTCCTGTGGCACTTGGAAAGGGACACTTGGTCTCCCGCCTCAGCTGGAGAGGCGTCCCAATTGCCCTGCCAAGCCTCGAGGAGAATCCAGAGTTGTCCCTCGCAACTAGGCAGGAGTCCTGACGTCGCTGAAGAAACACGTGGGTGAAAGGGCCATCCCCGTCGTAACTCGATAATATACCCCAGGTTCCCGCCGCAACTCGAGAAAAACCATGAGACTTCCCCCTCGCCGCGAGATGAGGCCCGATTCCCCTGCACTGCGTGCAGAGCAATTCCGTTTTGCACATCACACATGAAAGGAGCCTTGATTTCCTTGATGGCACTCCAGAGAAACCCCAAGAACACTGTTTCAAGGCTAGAGGGATCCTGAGGTCACTGTAGCAACACGAAAGAGCTCCGTGGGCCAAAAATCAACTCGAGATGAGAGGTTAGTCCCTGGCTTCGACTCCAGAGGAATACCACCTTACCACAAGCACCTCAAGAGGAGGCTTCTCTCAGCTCTAGGTATGTGAGAGGGACCCTGAGTTTGCGGCCTCAAGTGGAATGGACACCGCGATGCCCTGACGCGAAATAAGGCTGGATATCCCTGCAGTGACTTGAATGCAGGTTCGTCTTGCATCTCCCAAGATGAAAGGATGTCTGAATCCCCTGTGGAGACCACAGAAAAAGACCTAGTTCCCCACCTCATCCCGACCGGAGGCCTCACATCCTTTGAAAACTCGAGAGGTACGCGGAGATCAGTGCCTCCAAAGGAGACGATGCCTGACTCCTCGTGAAACTTGATAGGAGTCCCAGGATTCCTGTGGCACGTGAAAAGGGAACCTTGGTCTCCAGCCTCAGATGGAGGGGCGTCCCAATTGCCTTGCCAAGCCTCGAGGAGAATCCCGAGTTGTGTCTCGCAACTAGGCAAGAGTCCTGACGTGGCTGAACACACACGTGGGTGGAAGGGCCATCCCCGTCGTAACTCGAGAATATACCCCAGGTTCCAGCCGCAACTCGAGAAAAACCATGAGACTTCCCACTCGCCGCGAGATGAGGCCCGATTCCCCTGCACTGCGTGCAGAGCAATTCCGTCTTGCACATCACACATGAAAGGAGCCTTGATTTCCTTCATGGCATTCCAGAGAAACCCCAAGAACACTGTTTCAAGGCTAGAGGGATCCTGAGGTCACTGTAGCAACACGAAAGAGCTCCGTGGGCCAAAAATCAACTCGAGATGAGAGGTTAGCCCCTGGCTTCGACTCCAGAGGAATACCACCTTCCACAAGCACCTCAAGAGGAGGCTTCTCTCAGCTCTAGGTATGTGAGAGGGACCCTGAGTTTGCGGCTTCAAGTGGAATGGACACCGCGATGCCCTGACTCGAAATAAGGCCGGATATCCCTGCAGTGACTTGAATGCAGGCTCGTCTTGCATCTCCCAAGACGAAAGGGTGTCTGAATCCCCTGTGGAGACCACAGAGAAACACCTAGTTCCCCACCTCATCGCGACCGCAGGCCTCACATCCTTTGAAAACTCCAGAGTTACGCGGAGATCAGTGCCTCCAAAGGAGACGATGCCTGACTCCTCGTGAAACTTGATAGGAGTCCCAGGATTCTTGTGGCACGTGGAAAGGGACCCTTGGTCTCCCGCCTCAGCTGGAGAGGCGTTCCAATTGCCGTGCCAAGCCTCGAGGAGAATCCCGAGTTGTCCCTCGCAACTAGGCAGGAGTCCTGACGTGGCTGAACAAACACGTGGGTGGAAGGGCCATCCCCGTCGTAACTCGAGAATATACCCCAGGTTCCCGCCGCAACTCGAGAAAAACCATGAGACTTCCCCCTCGCCGCGAGATGAGGCCCGATTCCCCTGTACTGCGAGCAGAGCAATTCCGTCTTGCACATCACACATGAAAGGAGCCTTGATTTCCTTGATGGCACTCCAGAGAAACCCCAAGAACACTGTTTCAAGGATAGAGGGATCCTGAGGTCACTGTAGCAACACGAAAGAACTCTGTGGACCAAAAATCAACTTGAAAAGAGAGGTTAGTCCCTGGATTCGTCTCCAGAGGAATACCACCTTACCACAAGCACCTCAAGAGGAGGCTTCTCTCAGCTCTAGGTATGTGAGAGGGACCCTGAGTTTGCGGCCTCAAGTGGAATGGACACCGCGGTGCCCTGACTCCAAATAAGGCCGGATATCCCTGCAGTGACTTCAATGCAGGCTCGTCTTGCATCTCCCAGGACGAAAGGATGTCTGAATCCCCTGTGGAAAGCACAGAAAGACTTAGTTCCCCACCTCATCGCGACCGATAGCCTCACATCCTTTGAAAACCCCAGAGGTACGCGGAGATCAGTGCCTCCAAAGGAGACGATGCCTGACTCCTCGTGAAACTTGATAGGAGTCCCAGGATTCCTGTGGCACTTGGAAAGGGACACTTGGTCTCCCGCCTCAGCTGGAGAGGCGTCCCAATTGCCCTGCCAAGCCTCGAGGAGAATCCAGAGTTGTCCCTCGCAACTAGGCAGGAGTCCTGACGTCGCTGAAGAAACACGTGGGTGGAAGGGACATCCCCGTCTTAACTCGAGAATATACCCCAGGTTCCCGCCGCAACTCGAGAAAAACCATGAGACTTCCCCCTCGCCGCGAGATGAGGCCCGATTCCCCTGCACTGCGTGCAGAGCAATTCCGTCTTGCACATCACACATGAAAGGAGCCTTGATTTCCTTCATGGCATTCCAGAGAAACCCCAAGAACACTGTTTCAAGGTTAGAGGGATCCTGAGGTCACTGTAGCAACACGAAAGAGCTCCGTGGACCAAGAATCAACACGAGATGAGAGGTTAGTCCCTGGCTTCGACTCCTGAGGAATACCAACTTACCACAAGCACCTCAAGAGGAGGCTTCTCTCAGCTCTAGGTATGTGAGAGGGACCCTGAGTTTGCGGCCTCAAGTGGAATGGACACTGCGATGCCCTGACGCGAAATAAGGCTGGATATCCCTGCAGTGACTTGAATGCAGGCTCGTCTTGCATCTCCCAAGATGAAAGGATGTCTGAATCCCCTGTGGAGACCACAGAAAAAGACCTAGTTCCCCACCTCATCGCGACCGGAGGCCTCACATCCTTTGAAAACTCGAGAGGTACGCGGAGATCAGTGCCTCCAAAGGAGACGATGGATGCCTGACTCCTCGTGAAACTTGATAGGAGTCCCAGGATTCCTGTGGCACGTGGAAAGGGAACCTTGGTCTCCCGCCTCAGCTGGAGAGGCGTCCCAATTGCCCTGCAAAGCCTCGAGGAGAATCCCGAGTTGTGTCTCGCAACTAGGCAAGAGTCCTGACGTGGCTGAACACACACGTGGGTGGAAGGGCCATCCCCATCGTAACTCGAGAATATACCCCAGGTTCCAGCCGCAACTCGAGAAAAACCATGAGACTTCCCCCTCGCCGCGAGATGAGGCCCGATTCCCCTGCACTGCGTGCAGAGCAATTCCGTCTTGCACATCACACATGAAAGGAGCCTTGATTTCCTTGATGGCATTCCAGAGAAACCCCAAGAACACTGTTTCAAGGCTAGAGGGATCCTGAGGTCACTGTAGCAACACGAAAGAGCTCCGTGGGCCAAAAATCAACTCGAGATGAGAGGTTAGCCCCTGGCTTCGACTCCAGAGGAATACCACCTTACCACAAGCACCTCAAGAGGAGGCTTCTCTCAGCTCTAGGTATGTGAGAGGGACCCTGAGTTTGCGGCTTCAAGTGGAATGGACACCGCGATGCCCTGACTCGAAATAAGGCCGGATATCCCTGCAGTGACTTGAATGCAGGCTCGTCTTGCATCTCCCAAGACGAAAGGGTGTCTGAATCCCCTGTGGAGACCACAGAGAAACACCTAGTTCCCCACCTCATCGCGACCGCAGGCCTCACATCCTTTGAAAACTCCAGAGGTACGCGGAGATCAGTGCCTCCAAAGGAGACGATGCCTGACTCCTCGTGAAACTTGATAGGAGTCCCAGGATTCTTGTGGCACGTGGAAAGGGACCCTTGGTCTCCCGCCTCAGCTGGAGAGGCGTTCCAATTGCCGTGCCAAGCCTCGAGGAGAATCCCGAGTTGTCCCTCGCAACTAGGCAGGAGTCCTGACGTGGCTGAAGAAACACGTGGGTGGAAGGGCCATCCCCGTCGTAACTCGAGAATATACCCCAGGTTCCCGCCGCAACTCGAGAAAAACCATGAGACTTCCCCCTCGATGCGAGATGAGGCCCGATTCCCCTGTACTGCGAGCAGAGCAATTCCGTCTTGCACATCACACATGAAAGGAGCCTTGATTTCCTTGATGGCACTCCAGAGAAACCCCAAGAACACTGTTTCAAGGATAGAGGGATCCTGAGGTCACTGTAGCAACACGAAAGAACTCTGTGGACCAAAAATCAACTTGAAAAGAGAGGTTAGTCCCTGGATTCGTCTCCAGAGGAATACCACCTTACCACAAGCACCTCAAGAGGAGGCTTCTCTCAGCTCTAGGTATGTGAGAGGGACCCTGAGTTTGCGGCCTCAAGTGGAATGGACACCGCGATGCCCTGACTCCAAATAAGGCCGGATATCCCTGCAGTGACTTCAATGCAGGCTCGTCTTGCATCTCCCAGGACGAAAGGATGTCTGAATCCCCTGTGGAAAGCACAGAAAGACTTAGTTCCCCACCTCATCGCGACTGATAGCCTCACATCCTTTGAAAACCCCAGAGGTACGCGGAGATCAGTGCCTCCAAAGGAGACGATGCCTGACTCCTCGTGAAACTTGATAGGAGTCCCAGGATTCCTGTGGCACTTGGAAAGGGACACTTGGTCTCCCGCCTCAGCTGGAGAGGCGTCCCAATTGCCCTGCCAAGCCTCGAGGAGAATCCAGAGTTGTCCCTCGCAACTAGGCAGGAGTCCTGACGTCGCTGAAGAAACACGTGGGTGGAAGGGACATCCCCGTCGTAACTCGAGAATATACCCCAGGTTCCCGCCGCAACTCGAGAAAAACCATGAGACTTCCCCCTCGCCGCGAGATGAGGCCCGATTCCCCTGCACTGCGTGCAGAGCAATTCCGTTTTGCACATCACACATGAAAGGAGCCTTGATTTCCTTGATGGCACTCCAGAGAAACCCCAAGAACACTGTTTCAAGGCTAGAGGGATCCTGAGGTCACTGTAGCAACACGAAAGAGCTCCGTGGGCCAAAAATCAACTCGAGATGACAGGTTAGTCCCTGGCTTCGACTCCAGAGGAATACCACCTTACCACAAGCACCTCAAGAGGAGGCTTCTCTCAGCTCTAGGTATGTGAGAGGGACCCTGAGTTTGCGGCCTCAAGTGGAATGGACACCGCGATGCCCTGACGCGAAATAAGGCTGGATATCCCTGCAGTGACTTGAATGCAGGCTTGTCTTGCATCTCCCAAGATGAAAGGATGTCTGAATCCCCTGTGGAGACCACAGAAAAAGACCTAGTTCCCCACCTCATCGCGACCGGAGGCCTCACATCCTTTGAAAACTCGAGAGGTACGCGGAGATCAGTGCCTCCAAAGGAGACGATGCCTGACTCCTCGTGAAACTTGATAGGAGTCCCAGGATTCCTGTGGCACGTGGAAAGGGAACCTTGGTCTCCAGCCTCAGATGGAGGGGCGTCCCAATTGCCTTGCCAAGCCTCGAGGAGAATCCCGAGTTGTGTCTCGCAACTAGGCAAGAGTCCTGACGTGGCTGAACACACACGTGGGTGGAAGGGCCATCCCCGTCGTAACTCGAAAATATACCCCAGGTTCCAGCCGCAACTCGAGAAAAACCATGAGACTTCCCACTCGCCGCGAGATGAGGCCCGATTCCCCTGCACTGCGTGCAGAGCAATTCCGTCTTGCACATCACACATGAAAGGAGCCTTGATTTCCTTGATGGCATTCCAGAGAAACCCCAAGAACACTGTTTCAAGGCTAGAGGGATCCTGAGGTCACTGTAGCAACACGAAAGAGCTCCGTGGGCCAAAAATCAACTCGAGATGAGAGGTTAGCCCCTGGCTTCGACTCCAGAGGAATACCACCTTCCACAAGCACCTCAAGAGGAGGCTTCTCTCAGCTCTAGGTATGTGAGAGGGACCCTGAGTTTGCGGCTTCAAGTGGAATGGACACCGCGATGCCCTGACTCGAAATAAGGCCGGATATCCCTGCAGTGACTTGAATGCAGGCTCGTCTTGCATCTCCCAAGACGAAAGGGTGTCTGAATCCCCTGTGGAGACCACAGAGAAACACCTAGTTCCCCACCTCATCGCGACCGCAGGCCTCACATCCTTTGAAAACTCCAGAGTTACGCGGAGATCAGTGCCTCCAAAGGAGACGATGCCTGACTCCTCGTGAAACTTGATAGGAGTCCCAGGATTCTTGTGGCACGTGGAAAGGGACCCTTGGTCTCCCGCCTCAGCTGGAGAGGCGTTCCAATTGCCGTGCCAAGCCTCGAGGAGAATCCCGAGTTGTCCCTCGCAACTAGGCAGGAGTCCTGACGTGGCTGAACAAACACGTGGGTGGAAGGGCCATCCCCGTCGTAACTCGAGAATATACCCCAGGTTCCCGCCGCAACTCGAGAAAAACCATGAGACTTCCCCCTCGCCGCGAGATGAGGCCCGATTCCCCTGTACTGCGAGCAGAGCAATTCCGTCTTGCACATCACACATGAAAGGAGCCTTGATTTCCTTGATGGCACTCCAGAGAAACCCCAAGAACACTGTTTCAAGGATAGAGGGATCCTGAGGTCACTGTAGCAACACGAAAGAACTCTGTGGACCAAAAATCAACTTGAAAAGAGAGGTTAGTCCCTGGATTCGTCTCCAGAGGAATACCACCTTACCACAAGCACCTCAAGAGGAGGCTTCTCTCAGCTCTAGGTATGTGAGAGGGACCCTGAGTTTGCGGCCTCAAGTGGAATGGACACCGCGATGCCCTGACTCCAAATAAGGCCGGATATCCCTGCAGTGACTTCAATGCAGGCTCGTCTTGCATCTCCCAGGACGAAAGGATGTCTGAATCCCCTGTGGAAAGCACAGAAAGACTTAGTTCCCCACCTCATCGCGACCGATAGCCTCACATCCTTTGAAAACCCCAGAGGTACGCGGAGATCAGTGCCTCCAAAGGAGACGATGCCTGACTCCTCGTGAAACTTGATAGGAGTCCCAGGATTCCTGTGGCACTTGGAAAGGGACACTTGGTCTCCCGCCTCAGCTGGAGAGGCGTCCCAATTGCCCTGCCAAGCCTCGAGGAGAATCCAGAGTTGTCCCTCGCAACTAGGCAGGAGTCCTGACGTCGCTGAAGAAACACGTGGGTGGAAGGGACATCCCCGTCGTAACTCGAGAATATACCCCAGGTTCCCGCCGCAACTCGAGAAAAACCATGAGACTTCCCCCTCGCCGCGAGATGAGGCACGATTCCCCTGCACTGCGTGCAGAGCAATTCCGTTTTGCACATCACACATGAAAGGAGCCTTGATTTCCTTGATGGCACTCCAGAGAAACCCCAAGAACACTGTTTCAAGGCTAGAGGGATCCTGAGGTCACTGTAGCAACACGAAAGAGCTCCGTGGGCCAAAAATCAACTCGAGATGAGAGGTTAGTCCCTGGTTTCGACTCCAGAGGAATACCACCTTACCACAAGCACCTCAAGAGGAGGCTTCTCTCAGCTCTAGGTATGTGAGAGGGACCCTGAGTTTGCGGCCTCAAGTGGAATGGACACTGCGATGCCCTGACGCGAAATAAGGCTGGATATCCCTGCAGTGACTTGAATGCAGGCTCGTCTTGCATCTCCCAAGATGAAAGGATGTCTGAATCCCCTGTGGAGACCACAGAAAAAGACCTAGTTCCCCACCTCATCGCGACCGGAGGCCTCACATCCTTTGAAAACTCGAGAGGTACGCGGAGATCACTGCCTCCAAAGGAGACGATGGATGCCTGACTCCTCGTGAAACTTGATAGGAGTCCCAGGATTCCTGTGGCACGTGGAAAGGGAACCTTGGTCTCCCGCCTCAGCTGGAGAGGCGTCCCAATTGCCCTGCAAAGCCTCGAGGAGAATCCCGAGTTGTGTCTCGCAACTAGGCAAGAGTCCTGACGTGGCTGAACACACACGTGGGTGGAAGGGCCATCCCCATCGTAACTCGAGAATATACCCCAGGTTCCAGCCGCAACTCGAGAAAAACCATGAGACTTCCCCCTCGCCGCGAGATGAGGCCCGATTCCCCTGCACTGCGTGCAGAGCAATTCCGTCTTGCACATCACACATGAAAGGAGCCTTGATTTCCTTGATGGCATTCCAGAGAAACCCCAAGAACACTGTTTCAAGGCTAGAGGGATCCTGAGGTCACTGTAGCAACACGAAAGTGCTCCGTGGGCCAAAAATCAACTCGAGATGAGAGGTTAGCCCCTGGCTTCGACTCCAGAGGAATACCACCTTACCACAAGCACCTCAAGAGGAGGCTTCTCTCAGCTCTAGGTATGTGAGAGGGACCCTGAGTTTGCGGCTTCAAGTGGAATGGACACCGCGATGCCCTGACTCGAAATAAGGCCGGATATCCCTGCAGTGACTTGAATGCAGGCTCGTCTTGCATCTCCCAAGACGAAAGGGTGTCTGAATCCCCTGTGGAGACCACAGAGAAACACCTAGTTCCCCACCTCATCGCGACCGGAGGCCTCACATCCTTTGAAAACTCCAGAGGTACGCGGAGATCAGTGCCTCCAAAGGAGACGATGCCTGACTCCTCGTGAAACTTGATAGGAGTCCCAGGATTCTTGTGGCACGTGGAAAGGGACCCTTGGTCTCCCGCCTCAGCTGGAGAGGCGTTCCAATTGCCGTGCCAAGCCTCGAGGAGAATCCCGAGTTGTCCCTCGCAACTAGGCAGGAGTCCTGACGTGGCTGAAGAAACACGTGGGTGGAAGGGCCATCCCCGTCGTAACTCGAGAATATACCCCAGGTTCCCGCCGCAACTCGAGAAAAACCATGAGACTTCCCCCTCGATGCGAGATGAGGCCCGATTCCCCTGTACTGCGAGCAGAGCAATTCCGTCTTGCACATCACACATGAAAGGAGCCTTGATTTCCTTGATGGCACTCCAGAGAAACCCCAAGAACACTGTTTCAAGGATAGAGGGATCCTGAGGTCACTGTAGCAACATGAAAGAACTCTGTGGACCAAAAATCAACTTGAAAAGAGAGGTTAGTCCCTGGATTCGTCTCCAGAGGAATACCACCTTACCACAAGCACCTCAAGAGGAGGCTTCTCTCAGCTCTAGGTATGTGAGAGGGACCCTGAGTTTGCGGCCTCAAGTGGAATGGACACCGCGATGCCCTGACTCCAAATAAGGCCGGATATCCCTGCAGTGACTTCAATGCAGGCTCGTCTTGCATCTCCCAGGACGAAAGGATGTCTGAATCCCCTGTGGAAAGCACAGAAAGACTTAGTTCCCCACCTCATCGCGACCGATAGCCTCACATCCTTTGAAAACCCCAGAGGTACGCGGAGATCAGTGCCTCCAAAGGAGACGATGCCTGACTCCTCGTGAAACTTGATAGGAGTCCCAGGATTCCTGTGGCACTTGGAAAGGGAACCTTGGTCTCCCGCCTCAGCTGGAGAGGCGTCCCAATTGCCCTGCAAAGCCTCGAGGAGAATCCCGAGTTGTGTCTCGCAACTAGGCAAGAGTCCTGACGTGGCTGAACACACACGTGGGTGGAAGGGCCATCCCCATCGTAACTCGAGAATATACCCCAGGTTCCAGCCGCAACTCGAGAAAAACCATGAGACTTCCCCCTCGCCGCGAGATGAGGCCCGATTCCCCTGCACTGCGTGCAGAGCAATTCCGTCTTGCACATCACACATGAAAGGAGCCTTGATTTCCTTGATGGCATTCCAGAGAAACCCCAAGAACACTGTTTCAAGGCTAGAGGGATCCTGAGGTCACTGTAGCAACACGAAAGAGCTCCGTGGGCCAAAAATCAACTCGAGATGAGAGGTTAGCCCCTGGCTTCGACTCCAGAGGAATACCACCTTACCACAAGCACCTCAAGAGGAGGCTTCTCTCAGCTCTAGGTATGTGAGAGGGACCCTGAGTTTGCGGCTTCAAGTGGAATGGACACCGCGATGCCCTGACTCGAAATAAGGCCGGATATCCCTGCAGTGACTTGAATGCAGGCTCGTCTTGCATCTCCCAAGACGAAAGGGTGTCTGAATCCCCTGTGGAGACCACAGAGAAACACCTAGTTCCCCACCTCATCGCGACCGGAGGCCTCACATCCTTTGAAAACTCCAGAGGTACGCGGAGATCAGTGCCTCCAAAGGAGACGATGCCTGACTCCTCGTGAAACTTGATAGGAGTCCCAGGATTCTTGTGGCACGTGGAAAGGGACCCTTGGTCTCCCGCCTCAGCTGGAGAGGCGTTCCAATTGCCGTGCCAAGCCTCGAGGAGAATCCCGAGTTGTCCCTCGCAACTAGGCAGGAGTCCTGACGTGGCTGAAGAAACACGTGGGTGGAAGGGCCATCCCCGTCGTAACTCGAGAATATACCCCAGGTTCCCGCCGCAACTCGAGAAAAACCATGAGACTTCCCCCTCGATGCGAGATGAGGCCCGATTCCCCTGTACTGCGAGCAGAGCAATTCCGTCTTGCACATCACACATGAAAGGAGCCTTGATTTCCTTGATGGCACTCCAGAGAAACCCCAAGAACACTGTTTCAAGGATAGAGGGATCCTGAGGTCACTGTAGCAACACGAAAGAACTCTGTGGACCAAAAATCAACTTGAAAAGAGAGGTTAGTCCCTGGATTCGTCTCCAGAGGAATACCACCTTACCACAAGCACCTCAAGAGGAGGCTTCTCTCAGCTCTAGGTATGTGAGAGGGACCCTGAGTTTGCGGCCTCAAGTGGAATGGACACCGCGATGCCCTGACTCCAAATAAGGCCGGATATCCCTGCAGTGACTTCAATGCAGGCTCGTCTTGCATCTCCCAGGACGAAAGGATGTCTGAATCCCCTGTGGAAAGCACAGAAAGACTTAGTTCCCCACCTCATCGCGACCGATAGCCTCACATCCTTTGAAAACCCCAGAGGTACGCGGAGATCAGTGCCTCCAAAGGAGACGATGCCTGACTCCTCGTGAAACTTGATAGGAGTCCCAGGATTCCTGTGGCACTTGGAAAGGGACACTTGGTCTCCCGCCTCAGCTGGAGAGGCGTCCCAATTGCCCTGCCAAGCCTCGAGGAGAATCCAGAGTTGTCCCTCGCAACTAGGCAGGAGTCCTGACGTCGCTGAAGAAACACGTGGGTGGAAGGGACATCCCCGTCGTAACTCGAGAATATACCCCAGGTTCCCGCCGCAACTCGAGAAAAACCATGAGACTTCCCCCTCGCCGCGAGATGAGGCCCGATTCCCCTGCACTGCGTGCAGAGCAATTCCGTTTTGCACATCACACATGAAAGGAGCCTTGATTTCCTTGATGGCACTCCAGAGAAACCCCAAGAACACTGTTTCAAGGCTAGAGGGATCCTGAGGTCACTGTAGCAACACGAAAGAGCTCCGTGGGCCAAAAATCAACTCGAGATGACAGGTTAGTCCCTGGCTTCGACTCCAGAGGAATACCACCTTACCACAAGCACCTCAAGAGGAGGCTTCTCTCAGCTCTAGGTATGTGAGAGGGACCCTGAGTTTGCGGCCTCAAGTGGAATGGACACCGCGATGCCCTGACTCGAAATAAGGCTGGATATCCCTGCAGTGACTTGAATGCAGGCTTGTCTTGGATCTCCCAAGATGAAAGGATGTCTGAATCCCCTGTGGAGACCACAGAAAAAGACCTAGTTCCCCACCTCATCGCGACCGGAGGCCTCACATCCTTTGAAAACTCGAGAGGTACGCGGAGATCAGTGCCTCCAAAGGAGACGATGCCTGACTCCTCGTGAAACTTGATAGGAGTCCCAGGATTCCTGTGGCACGTGGAAAGGGAACCTTGGTCTCCAGCCTCAGATGGAGGGGCGTCCCAATTGCCTTGCCAAGCCTCGAGGAGAATCCCGAGTTGTGTCTCGCAACTAGGCAAGAGTCCTGACGTGGCTGAACACACACGTGGGTGGAAGGGCCATCCCCGTCGTAACTCGAGAATATACCCCAGGTTCCAGCCGCAACTCGAGAAAAACCATGAGACTTCCCACTCGCCGCGAGATGAGGCCCGATTCCCCTGCACTGCGTGCAGAGCAATTCCGTCTTGCACATCACACATGAAAGGAGCCTTGATTTCCTTGATGGCATTCCAGAGAAACCCCAAGAACACTGTTTCAAGGCTAGAGGGATCCTGAGGTCACTGTAGCAACACGAAAGAGCTCCGTGGGCCAAAAATCACCTCGAGATGAGAGGTTAGCCCCTGGCTTCGACTCCAGAGGAATACCACCTTCCACAAGCACCTCAAGAGGAGGCTTCTCTCAGCTCTAGGTATGTGAGAGGGACCCTGAGTTTGCGGCTTCAAGTGGAATGGACACCGCGATGCCCTGACTCGAAATAAGGCCGGATATCCCTGCAGTGACTTGAATGCAGGCTCGTCTTGCATCTCCCAAGACGAAAGGGTGTCTGAATCCCCTGTGGAGACCACAGAGAAACACCTAGTTCCCCACCTCATCGCGACCGGAGGCCTCACATCCTTTGAAAACTCCAGAGGTACGCGGAGATCAGTGCCTCCAAAGGAGACGATGCCTGACTCCTCGTGAAACTTGATAGGAGTCCCAGGATTCTTGTGGCACGTGGAAAGGGACCCTTGGTCTCCCGCCTCAGCTGGAGAGGCGTTCCAATTGCCGTGCCAAGCCTCGAGGAGAATCCCGAGTTGTCCCTCGCAACTAGGCAGGAGTCCTGACGTGGCTGAAGAAACACGTGGGTGGAAGGGCCATCCCCGTCGTAACTCGAGAATATACCCCAGGTTCCCGCCGCAACTCGAGAAAAACCATGAGACTTCCCCCTCGATGCGAGATGAGGCCCGATTCCCCTGTACTGCGAGCAGAGCAATTCCGTCTTGCACATCACACATGAAAGGAGCCTTGATTTCCTTGATGGCACTCCAGAGAAACCCCAAGAACACTGTTTCAAGGATAGAGGGATCCTGAGGTCACTGTAGCAACACGAAAGAACTCTGTGGACCAAAAATCAACTTGAAAAGAGAGGTTAGTCCCTGGATTCGTCTCCAGAGGAATACCACCTTACCACAAGCACCTCAAGAGGAGGCTTCTCTCAGCTCTAGGTATGTGAGAGGGACCCTGAGTTTGCGGCCTCAAGTGGAATGGACACCGCGATGCCCTGACTCCAAATAAGGCCGGATATCCCTGCAGTGACTTCAATGCAGGCTCGTCTTGCATCTCCCAGGACGAAAGGATGTCTGAATCCCCTGTGGAAAGCACAGAAAGACTTAGTTCCCCACCTCATCGCGACCGATAGCCTCACATCCTTTGAAAACCCCAGAGGTACGCGGAGATCAGTGCCTCCAAAGGAGACGATGCCTGACTCCTCGTGAAACTTGATAGGAGTCCCAGGATTCCTGTGGCACTTGGAAAGGGAACCTTGGTCTCCCGCCTCAGCTGGAGAGGCGTCCCAATTGCCCTGCAAAGCCTCGAGGAGAATCCCGAGTTGTGTCTCGCAACTAGGCAAGAGTCCTGACGTGGCTGAACACACACGTGGGTGGAAGGGCCATCCCCATCGTAACTCGAGAATATACCCCAGGTTCCAGCCGCAACTCGAGAAAAACCATGAGACTTCCCCCTCGCCGCGAGATGAGGCCCGATTCCCCTGCACTGCGTGCAGAGCAATTCCGTCTTGCACATCACACATGAAAGGAGCCTTGATTTCCTTGATGGCATTCCAGAGAAACCCCAAGAACACTGTTTCAAGGCTAGAGGGATCCTGAGGTCACTGTAGCAACACGAAAGAGCTCCGTGGGCCAAAAATCAACTCGAGATGAGAGGTTAGCCCCTGGCTTCGACTCCAGAGGAATACCACCTTACCACAAGCACCTCAAGAGGAGGCTTCTCTCAGCTCTAGGTATGTGAGAGGGACCCTGAGTTTGCGGCTTCAAGTGGAATGGACACCGCGATGCCCTGACTCGAAATAAGGCCGGATATCCCTGCAGTGACTTGAATGCAGGCTCGTCTTGCATCTCCCAAGACGAAAGGGTGTCTGAATCCCCTGTGGAGACCACAGAGAAACACCTAGTTCCCCACCTCATCGCGACCGGAGGCCTCACATCCTTTGAAAACTCCAGAGGTACGCGGAGATCAGTGCCTCCAAAGGAGACGATGCCTGACTCCTCGTGAAACTTGATAGGAGTCCCAGGATTCTTGTGGCACGTGGAAAGGGACCCTTGGTCTCCCGCCTCAGCTGGAGAGGCGTTCCAATTGCCGTGCCAAGCCTCGAGGAGAATCCCGAGTTGTCCCTCGCAACTAGGCAGGAGTCCTGACGTGGCTGAAGAAACACGTGGGTGGAAGGGCCATCCCCGTCGTAACTCGAGAATATACCCCAGGTTCCCGCCGCAACTCGAGAAAAACCATGAGACTTCCCCCTCGATGCGAGATGAGGCCCGATTCCCCTGTACTGCGAGCAGAGCAATTCCGTCTTGCACATCACACATGAAAGGAGCCTTGATTTCCTTGATGGCACTCCAGAGAAACCCCAAGAACACTGTTTCAAGGATAGAGGGATCCTGAGGTCACTGTAGCAACACGAAAGAACTCTGTGGACCAAAAATCAACTTGAAAAGAGAGGTTAGTCCCTGGATTCGTCTCCAGAGGAATACCACCTTACCACAAGCACCTCAAGAGGAGGCTTCTCTCAGCTCTAGGTATGTGAGAGGGACCCTGAGTTTGCGGCCTCAAGTGGAATGGACACCGCGATGCCCTGACTCCAAATAAGGCCGGATATCCCTGCAGTGACTTCAATGCAGGCTCGTCTTGCATCTCCCAGGACGAAAGGATGTCTGAATCCCCTGTGGAAAGCACAGAAAGACTTAGTTCCCCACCTCATCGCGACCGATAGCCTCACATCCTTTGAAAACCCCAGAGGTACGCGGAGATCAGTGCCTCCAAAGGAGACGATGCCTGACTCCTCGTGAAACTTGATAGGAGTCCCAGGATTCCTGTGGCACTTGGAAAGGGACACTTGGTCTCCCGCCTCAGCTGGAGAGGCGTCCCAATTGCCCTGCCAAGCCTCGAGGAGAATCCAGAGTTGTCCCTCGCAACTAGGCAGGAGTCCTGACGTCGCTGAAGAAACACGTGGGTGGAAGGGACATCCCCGTCGTAACTCGAGAATATACCCCAGGTTCCCGCCGCAACTCGAGAAAAACCATGAGACTTCCCCCTCGCCGCGAGATGAGGCCCGATTCCCCTGCACTGCGTGCAGAGCAATTCCGTTTTGCACATCACACATGAAAGGAGCCTTGATTTCCTTGATGGCACTCCAGAGAAACCCCAAGAACACTGTTTCAAGGCTAGAGGGATCCTGAGGTCACTGTAGCAACACGAAAGAGCTCCGTGGGCCAAAAATCAACTCGAGATGACAGGTTAGTCCCTGGCTTCGACTCCAGAGGAATACCACCTTACCACAAGCACCTCAAGAGGAGGCTTCTCTCAGCTCTAGGTATGTGAGAGGGACCCTGAGTTTGCGGCCTCAAGTGGAATGGACACCGCGATGCCCTGACTCGAAATAAGGCTGGATATCCCTGCAGTGACTTGAATGCAGGCTTGTCTTGGATCTCCCAAGATGAAAGGATGTCTGAATCCCCTGTGGAGACCACAGAAAAAGACCTAGTTCCCCACCTCATCGCGACCGGAGGCCTCACATCCTTTGAAAACTCGAGAGGTACGCGGAGATCAGTGCCTCCAAAGGAGACGATGCCTGACTCCTCGTGAAACTTGATAGGAGTCCCAGGATTCCTGTGGCACGTGGAAAGGGAACCTTGGTCTCCAGCCTCAGATGGAGGGGCGTCCCAATTGCCTTGCCAAGCCTCGAGGAGAATCCCGAGTTGTGTCTCGCAACTAGGCAAGAGTCCTGACGTGGCTGAACACACACGTGGGTGGAAGGGCCATCCCCGTCGTAACTCGAGAATATACCCCAGGTTCCAGCCGCAACTCGAGAAAAACCATGAGACTTCCCACTCGCCGCGAGATGAGGCCCGATTCCCCTGCACTGCGTGCAGAGCAATTCCGTCTTGCACATCACACATGAAAGGAGCCTTGATTTCCTTGATGGCATTCCAGAGAAACCCCAAGAACACTGTTTCAAGGCTAGAGGGATCCTGAGGTCACTGTAGCAACACGAAAGAGCTCCGTGGGCCAAAAATCACCTCGAGATGAGAGGTTAGCCCCTGGCTTCGACTCCAGAGGAATACCACCTTCCACAAGCACCTCAAGAGGAGGCTTCTCTCAGCTCTAGGTATGTGAGAGGGACCCTGAGTTTGCGGCTTCAAGTGGAATGGACACCGCGATGCCCTGACTCGAAATAAGGCCGGATATCCCTGCAGTGACTTGAATGCAGGCTCGTCTTGCATCTCCCAAGACGAAAGGGTGTCTGAATCCCCTGTGGAGACCACAGAGAAACACCTAGTTCCCCACCTCATCGCGACCGCAGGCCTCACATCCTTTGAAAACTCCAGAGTTACGCGGAGATCAGTGCCTCCAAAGGAGACGATGCCTGACTCCTCGTGAAACTTGATAGGAGTCCCAGGATTCTTGTGGCACGTGGAAAGGGACCCTTGGTCTCCCGCCTCAGCTGGAGAGGCGTTCCAATTGCCCTGCCAAGCCTCGAGGAGAATCCCGAGTTGTCCCTCGCAACTAGGCAGGAGTCCTGACGTGGCTGAACAAACACGTGGGTGGAAGGGCCATCCCCGTCGTAACTCGAGAATATACCCCAGGTTCCCGCCGCAACTCGAGAAAAACCATGAGACTTCCCCCTCGCCGCGAGATGAGGCCCGATTCCCCTGTACTGCGAGCAGAGCAATTCCGTCTTGCACATCACACATGAAAGGAGCCTTGATTTCCTTGATGGCACTCCAGAGAAACCCCAAGAACACTGTTTCAAGGATAGAGGGATCCTGAGGTCACTGTAGCAACACGAAAGAACTCTGTGGACCAAAAATCAACTTGAAAAGAGAGGTTAGTCCCTGGATTCGTCTCCAGAGGAATACCACCTTACCACAAGCACCTCAAGAGGAGGCTTCTCTCAGCTCTAGGTATGTGAGAGGGACCCTGAGTTTGCGGCCTCAAGTGGAATGGACACCGCGATGCCCTGACTCCAAATAAGGCCGGATATCCCTGCAGTGACTTCAATGCAGGCTCGTCTTGCATCTCCCAGGACGAAAGGATGTCTGAATCACCTGTGGAAAGCACAGAAAGACTTAGTTCCCCACCTCATCGCGACCGATAGCCTCACATCCTTTGAAAACCCCAGAGGTACGCGGAGATCAGTGCCTCCAAAGGAGACGATGCCTGACTCCTCGTGAAACTTGATAGGAGTCCCAGGATTCCTGTGGCACTTGGAAAGGGACACTTGGTCTCCCGCCTCAGCTGGAGAGGCGTCCCAATTGCCCTGCCAAGCCTCGAGGAGAATCCAGAGTTGTCCCTCGCAACTAGGCAGGAGTCCTGACGTCGCTGAAGAAACACGTGGGTGGAAGGGACATCCCCGTCGTAACTCGAGAATATACCCCAGGTTCCCGCCGCAACTCGAGAAAAACCATGAGACTTCCCCCTCGCCGCGAGATGAGGCCCGATTCCCCTGCACTGCGTGCAGAGCAATTCCGTTTTGCACATCACACATGAAAGGAGCCTTGATTTCCTTGATGGCACTCCAGAGAAACCCCAAGAACACTGTTTCAAGGCTAGAGGGATCCTGAGGTCACTGTAGCAACACGAAAGAGCTCCGTGGGCCAAAAATCAACTCGAGATGAGAGGTTAGTCCCTGGTTTCGACTCCAGAGGAATACCACCTTACCACAAGCACCTCAAGAGGAGGCTTCTCTCAGCTCTAGGTATGTGAGAGGGACCCTGAGTTTGCGGCCTCAAGTGGAATGGACACCGCGATGCCCTGACGCGAAATAAGGCTGGATATCCCTGCAGTGACTTGAATGCAGGCTCGTCTTGCATCTCCCAAGATGAAAGGATGTCTGAATCCCCTGTGGAGACCACAGAAAAAGACCTAGTTCCCCACCTCATCGCGACCGGAGGCCTCACATCCTTTGAAAACTCGAGAGGTACGCGGAGATCAGTGCCTCCAAAGGAGACGATGCCTGACTCCTCGTGAAACTTGATAGGAGTCCCAGGATTCCTGTGGCACTTGGAAAGGGAACCTTGGTCTCCAGCCTCAGATGGAGGGGCGTCCCAATTGCCTTGCCAAGCCTCGAGGAGAATCCCGAGTTGTGTCTCGCAACTAGGCAAGAGTCCTGACGTGGCTGAACACACACGTGGGTGGAAGGGCCATCCCCGTCGTAACTCGAGAATATACCCCAGGTTCCAGCCGCAACTCGAGAAAAACCATGAGACTTCCCACTCGCCGCGAGATGAGGCCCGATTCCCCTGCACTGCGTGCAGAGCAATTCCGTCTTGCACATCACACATGAAAGGAGCCTTGATTTCCTTGATGGCATTCCAGAGAAACCCCAAGAACACTGTTTCAAGGCTAGAGGGATCCTGAGGTCACTGTAGCAACACGAAAGAGCTCCGTGGGCCAAAAATCAACTCGAGATGAGAGGTTAGCCCCTGGCTTCGACTCCAGAGGAATACCACCTTCCACAAGCACCTCAAGAGGAGGCTTCTCTCAGCTCTAGGTATGTGAGAGGGACCCTGAGTTTGCGGCTTCAAGTGGAATGGACACCGCGATGCCCTGACTCGAAATAAGGCCGGATATCCCTGCAGTGACTTGAATGCAGGCTCGTCTTGCATCTCCCAAGACGAAAGGGTGTCTGAATCCCCTGTGGAGACCACAGAGAAACACCTAGTTCCCCACCTCATCGCGACCGCAGGCCTCACATCCTTTGAAAACTCCAGAGTTACGCGGAGATCAGTGCCTCCAAAGGAGACGATGCCTGACTCCTCGTGAAACTTGATAGGAGTCCCAGGATTCTTGTGGCACTTGGAAAGGGACCCTTGGTCTCCCGCCTCAGCTGGAGAGGCGTTCCAATTGCCGTGCCAAGCCTCGAGGAGAATCCCGAGTTGTCCCTCGCAACTAGGCAGGAGTCCTGACGTGGCTGAACAAACACGTGGGTGGAAGGGCCATCCCCGTCGTAACTCGAGAATATACCCCAGGTTCCCGCCGCAACTCGAGAAAAACCATGAGACTTCCCCCTCGCCGCGAGATGAGGCCCGATTCCCCTGTACTGCGAGCAGAGCAATTCCGTCTTGCACATCACACATGAAAGGAGCCTTGATTTCCTTGATGGCACTCCAGAGAAACCCCAAGAACACTGTTTCAAGGATAGAGGGATCCTGAGGTCACTGTAGCAACACGAAAGAACTCTGTGGACCAAAAATCAACTTGAAAAGAGAGGTTAGTCCCTGGATTCGTCTCCAGAGGAATACCACCTTACCACAAGCACCTCAAGAGGAGGCTTCTCTCAGCTCTAGGTATGTGAGAGGGACCCTGAGTTTGCGGCCTCAAGTGGAATGGACACCGCGATGCCCTGACTCCAAATAAGGCCGGATATCCCTGCAGTGACTTCAATGCAGGCTCGTCTTGCATCTCCCAGGACGAAAGGATGTCTGAATCCCCTGTGGAAAGCACAGAAAGACTTAGTTCCCCACCTCATCGCGACCGATAGCCTCACATCCTTTGAAAACCCCAGAGGTACGCGGAGATCAGTGCCTCCAAAGGAGACGATGCCTGACTCCTCGTGAAACTTGATAGGAGTCCCAGGATTCCTGTGGCACTTGGAAAGGGACACTTGGTCTCCCGCCTCAGCTGGAGAGGCGTCCCAATTGCCCTGCCAAGCCTCGAGGAGAATCCAGAGTTGTCCCTCGCAACTAGGCAGGAGTCCTGACGTCGCTGAAGAAACACGTGGGTGGAAGGGACATCCCCGTCGTAACTCGAGAATATACCCCAGGTTCCCGCCGCAACTCGAGAAAAACCATGAGACTTCCCCCTCGCCGCGAGATGAGGCCCGATTCCCCTGCACTGCGTGCAGAGCAATTCCGTTTTGCACATCACACATGAAAGGAGCCTTGATTTCCTTGATGTCATTCCAGAGAAACCCCAAGAACACTGTTTCAAGGCTAGAGGGATCCTGAGGTCACTGTAGCAACACGAAAGAGCTCCGTGGGCCAATAATCAACTCGAGATGAGAGGTTAGCCCCTGGCTTCGACTCCAGAGGAATACCACCTTACCACAAGCACCTCAAGAGGAGGCTTCTCTCAGCTCTAGGTATGTGAGAGGGACCCTGAGTTTGCGGCTTCAAGTGGAATGGACACCGCGATGCCCTGACTCGAAATAAGGCCGGATATCCCTGCAGTGACTTGAATGCAGGCTCGTCTTGCATCTCCCAAGACGAAAGGGTGTCTGAATCCCCTGTGGAGACCACAGAGAAACACCTAGTTCCCCACTTCATCGCGACCGGAGGCCTCACATCCTTTGAAAACTCCAGAGTTACGCGGAGATCAGTGCCTCCAAAGGAGACGATGCCTGACTCCTCGTGAAACTTGATAGGAGTCCCAGGATTCTTGTGGCACGTGGAAAGGGACCCTTGGTCTCCCGCCTCAGCTGGAGACGCGTTCCAATTGCCTTGCCAAGCCTCGAGGAGAATCCCGAGTTGTGTCTCGCAACTAGGCAAGAGTCCTGACGTGGCTGAACAAACACGTGGGTGGAAGGGCCATCCCCGTCGTAACTCGAGAATATACCCCAGGTTCCCGCCGCAACTCGAGAAAAACCATGAGACTTCCCCCTCGATGCGAGATGAGGCCCGATTCCCCTGTACTGCGAGCAGAGCAATTCCGTCTTGCACATCACACATGAAAGGAGCCTTGATTTCCTTGATGGCACTCCAGAGAAACCCCAAGAACACTGTTTCAAGGCTAGAGGGATCTTGAGGTCACTGTAGCAACACGAAAGAACTCTGTGGACCAAAAATCAACTTGAAAAGAGAGGTTAGTCCCTGGATTCGTCTCCAGAGAAATACCACCTTACCACAAGCACCTCAAGAGGAGGCTTCTCTCAGCTCTAGGTATGTGAGAGGGATCCTGAGTTTGCGGCCTCAAGTGGAATGGACACCGCGATGCCCTGACTCCAAATAAGGCCGGATATCCCTGCAGTGACTTCAATGCAGGCTCGTCTTGCATCTCCCAGGACGAAAGGATGTCTGAATCCCCTGTGGAAAGCACAGAAAGACTTAGTTCCCCACCTCATCGCGACCGATAGCCTCACATCCTTTGAAAACCCCAGAGGTACGCGGAGATCAGTGCCTCCAAAGGAGACGATGCCTGACTCCTCGTGAAACTTGAGAGGAGTCCCAGGATTCCTGTGGCACTTGGAAAGGGACACTTGGTCTCCCGCCTCAGCTGGAGAGGCGTCCCAATTGCCCTGCCAAGCCTCGAGGAGAATCCAGAGTTGTCCCTCGCAACTAGGCAGGAGTCCTGACGTCGCTGAAGAAACACGTGGGTGGAAGGGACATCCCCGTCGTAACTCGAGAATATACCCCAGGTTCCCGCCGCAACTCGAGAAAAACAATGAGACTTCCCCCTCGCCGCGAGATGAGGCCCGATTCCCCTGCACTGCGTGCAGAGCAATTCCGTGTTGCACATCACACATGAAAGGAGCCTTGATTTCCTTGATGGCACTCCAGAGAAACCCCAAGAACACTGTTTCAAGGCTAGAGGGATCCTGAGGTCACGGTAGCCTCACGAAAGAGCTCCGTGGGCCAAAAATCAACTCGAGATGAGAGGTTAGTCCCTGGCTTCGACTCCAGAGGAATACCACCTTACCACAAGCACCTCAAGAGGAGGCTTCTCTCAGCTCTAGGTATGTGAGAGGGACCCTGAGTTTGCGGCCTCAAGTGGAATGGACACCGCGATGCCCTGACGCGAAATAAGGCTGGATATCCCTGCAGTGACTTGAATGCAGGCTCGTCTTGCATCTCCCAAGATGAAAGGATGTCTGAATGCCCTGTGGAGACCACAGAAAAAGACCTAGTTCCCCACCTCATCGCGACCGGAGGCCTCAAATCCTTTGAAAACTCGAGAGGTACGCGGAGATTGTGCCTCCAAAGGAGACGATGCCTGACTCCTCGTGAAACTTGATAGGAGTCCCAGGATTCCTGTGGCACGTGGAAAGGGAACGTTGGTCTCCAGCCTCAGCTGGAGAGGCGTCCCAATTGCCTTGCCAAGCCTCGAGGAGAATCCCGAGTTGTGTCTCGCAACTAGGCAAGAGTCCTGACGTGGCTGAACACACACGTGGGTGGAAGGGCCATCCCCATCGTAACTCGAGAATATACCCCAGGTTCCCGCCGCAACTCGAGAAAAACCATGAGACTTCCCCCTCGCCGCGAGATGAGGCCCGATTCCCCTGCACTGCGTGCAGAGCAATTCCGTCTTGCACATCACACATGAAAGGAGCCTTGATTTCCTTGATGGCATTCCAGAGAAACCCCAAGAACACTGTTTCAAGGCTAGAGGGATCCTGAGGTCACTGTAGCAACACGAAAGAGCTCTGTGGGCCAAAAATCAACTCGAGATGAGAGGTTAGTCCCTGGCTTCGACTCCAGAGGAATACCACCTTACCACAAGCACCTCAAGAGGAGGCTTCTCTCAGCTCTAGGTATGTGAGAGGGATCCTGAGTTTGCGGTGTCAAGTGGAATGGACACCGCGATGCCCTGACTCGAAATAAGGCCGGATATCCATGCAGTGACTTGAATGCAGGCTCGTCTTGCATCTCCCAAGATGAAAGGGTGTCTGAATCCCCTGTGGAGACCACAGAGAAACACCTAGTTCCCCACCTCATCGCGACCGGAGGCCTCACATCCTTTGAAAACTCCAGAGTTACGCGGAGATCAGTGCCTCCAAAGGAGACGATGCCTGACTCCTCGTGAAACTTGATAGGAGTCCCAGGATTCCTGAGGGACGTGGAAAGGGACCCTTGGTCTCCCGCCTCAGCTTGAGAGGCGTTCCAATTGCCGTGCCAAGCCTTGAGGAGAATCCCGAGTTGTCCCTCGCAACTAGGCAGGAGTCCTGACGTGGCTGAACAAACACGTGGGTGGAAGGGCCATCCCCGTCGTAACTCGAGAATATACCCCAGGTTCCCGCCGCAACTCGAGAAAAACCATGAGACTTCCCCCTCGATGCGAGATGAGGCCCGATTCCCCTTTACTGCGAGCAGAGCAATTCCGTCTTGCACACCACACATGAAAGGAGCCTTGATTTCCTTGATGGCACTCCAGAGAAACCCCAAGAACACTGTTTCAAGGATAGAGGGATCCTGAGGTCACTGTAGCAACACGAAAGAACTCTGTGGACCAAAAATCAACTTGAAAAGAGAGGTTAGTCCCTGGATTCGTCTCCAGAGGAATACCACCTTACCACAAGCACCTCAAGAGGAGGCTTCTCTCAGCTCTAGGTATGTGAGAGGGACCCTGAGTTTGCGGCCTCAAGTGGAATGGACACCGCGATGCCCTGACTCCAAATAAGGCCGGATATCCCTGCAGTGACTTCAATGCAGGCTCGTCTTGCATCTCCCAGGACGAAAGGATGTCTGAATCCCCTGTGGAAAGCACAGAAAGACTTAGTTCCCCACCTCATCGCGACCGATAGCCTCACATCCTTTGAAAACCCCAGAGGTACGCGGAGATCAGTGCCTCCAAAGGAGACGATGCCTGACTCCTCGTGAAACTTGATAGGAGTCCCAGGATTCCTGTGGCACTTGGAAAGGGACACTTGGTCTCCCGCCTCAGCTGGAGAGGCGTCCCAATTGCCCTGCCAAGCCTCGAGGAGAATCCAGAGTTGTCCCTCGCAACTAGGCAGGAGTCCTGACGTCGCTGAAGAAACACGTGGGTGGAAGGGACATCCCCGTCGTAACTCGAGAATATACCCCAGGTTCCCGCCGCAACTCGAGAAAAACCATGAGACTTCCCCCTCGCAGCGAGATGAGGCCCGATTCCCCTGCACTGCGTGCAGAGCAATTCTGTGTTGCACATCACACATGAAAGGAGCCTTGATTTCCTTCATGGCACTCCAGAGAAACCCCAAGAACACTGTTTCAAGGCTAGAGGGATCCTGAGGTCACTGTAGCAACACGAAAGAGCTCCGTGGACCAAAAATCAACTCGAGATGTGAGGTTAGTCCCTGGCTTCGACTCCAGAGGAATACCACCTTACCACAAGCACCTCAAGAGAAGGCTTCTCTCAGCTCTAGGTATGTGAGAGGGACCCTGAATTTGCGGCCTCAAGTGGAAAGGACACCGCGATGCCCTGACTCGAAATAAGGCCGGATATCCCTGCAGTGACTTGAATGCAGGCTCGTCTTGCAGCTCCCAAGACGAAAGGATGTCTGAATCCCCTGTGGAGACCACAGAGAAACACCTAGTTCCCCACCTCATCGCGACCGGAGGCCTCACATCCTTTGAAAACTCGAGAGGTACGCGGAGATCAGTGCCTCCAAAGGAGACGATGCCTGACTCCTCGTGAAACTTGATAGGAGACCCAGGATTCCTGTGGCACGTGGAAAGGGACCCTTGGTCTCCCGCCTCAGATGGAGAGGCGTCCCAATTGCCCTGCAAAGCCTCGAGGAGAATCCCGAGTTGTCCCTCGCAACTAGGCAGGAGTCCTGACGTCGCTGAAGAAACACGTGGGTCGAAGGGCCATCCCCGTCGTAACTCGAGAATATACCCCAGGTTCCCGCCGCAACTCGAGAAAAACCATGAGACTTCCCCCTCGCCGCGAGATGAGGCCCGATTCCCCTATACTGCGTGCAGAGCAATTCCGTCTTGCACGTCACACATGAAAGGAGCCTTGATTTCCTTGATGGCATTCCAGAGAAACCCCAAGAACACTGTTTCAAGGCTAGAGGGATCCTGAGGTCACTGTAGCAACAGGAAAGAGCTCCGTGGGCCAAAAATCAACTCGAGATGAGAGGTTAGTCCCTGGCTTCGACTCCAGAGGAATACCACCTTACCACAAGCACCTCAAGAGGAGGCTTCTCTCAGCTCTAGGTATGTGAGAGGGACCCTGAGTTTGCGGCCTCAAGTGGAATGGACACCGAGATGCCCTGACTCGAAATAAGGCCGGATATCCCTGCAGTGACTTGAATGCAGGCTCGTCTTGCATCTCCCAAGACGAAAGGGTGTCTGAATCCCCTGTGGAGACCACAGAGAAACATCTAGTTCCCCACCTCATCGCGACCGGAGGCCTCACATCCTTTGAAAACTCCAGAGGTACGTGGAGATCAGTGCCTCCAAAGGAGACGATGCCTGACTCCTCGTGAAACTTGATAGGAGTCCCAGAATTCTTGTGGCACGTGGAAAGGGACCCTTGGTCTCCCGCCTCAGCTGGAGAGGCGTTCCAATTGCCGTGCCAAGCCTCGAGGAGAATCCCGAGTTGTCCCTCGCAACTAGGCAGGAGTCCTGACGTGGCTGAACAAACACGTGGGTGGAAGGGCCATCCCCGTCGTAACTCGAGAATATACCCCACGTTCCCGCCGCAACTCGAGAAAAACCATGAGACTTCCCCCTCGATGCGAGATGAGGCCCGATTCCCCTGTACTGCGAGCAGAGCAATTCCGTCTTGCACATCACACATGAAAGGAGCCTTGATTTCCTTGATGGCACTCCAGAGAAACCCCAAGAACACTGTTTCAAGGATAGAGGGATCCTGAGGTCACTGTAGCAACACGAAAGAACTCTGTGGACCACAAATCCACTCGAAAAGAGAGGTTAGTCCATGGATTCGTCTCCAGAGGAATACCACCTTACCACAAGCACCTCAAGAGGAGGCTTCTCTCAGCTCTAGGTATGTGAGAGGGACCCTGAGTTTGCGGCCTCAAGTGGAATGGACACCGCGATGCCCTGACTCGAAATAAGGCCGGATATCCCTGCAGTGACTTCAATGCAGGCTCGTCATGCATCTCCCAGGACGAAAGGATGTCTGAATCCCCTGTGGAAAGCACAGAGAAAGACTTAGTTCCCCACCTCATCGCGACCGATAGCCTCACATCCTTTGAAAACCCCAGAGGTACGCGGAGATCAGTGCCTCCAAAGGAGACGATGCCTGACTCCTCGTGAAACTTGAGAGGAGTCCCAGGATTCCTGTGGCACTTGGAAAGGGAGACTTGGTCTCCCGCCTCAGCTGGAGAGGCGTCCCAATTGCCCTGCCAAGCCTCGAGGAGAATCCAGAGTGGTCCCTCGCAACTAGGCAGGAGTCCTGACGTCGCTGAAGAAACACGTGGGTGGAAGGGCCATCCCCGTCGTAACTCGAGAATATACCCCAGGTTCCCGCCGAAACTCGAGAAAAACCATGAGACTTCCCCCTCGCCGCGAGATGAGGCCCGATTCCCCTGCACTGCGTGCAGAGCAATTCTGTGTTGCACATCACACATGAAAGGAGCCTTGATTTCCTTCATGGCACTCCAGAGAAACCCCAAGAACACTGTTTCAAGGCTAGAGGGATCCTGAGGTCACTGTAGCAACACGAAAGAGCTCCGTGGACCAAAAATCAACTCGAGATGAGAGGTTAGTCCCTGGCTTCGACTCCAGAGGAATACCACCTTACCACAAGCACCTCAAGAGGAGGCTTCTCTCAGCTCTAGGTATGTGAGAGGGACACTGAGTTTGCGGCCTCAAGTGGAATGGACACCGCGATGCCCTGACTCGAAATAAGGCCGGATATCCCTGCAGTGACTTGAATGCAGGCTCGTCTTGCAGCTCCCAAAACGAAAGGATGTCTGAATCCCCTGTGGAGACCACAGAGAAACACCGAGTTCCCCACCTCATCGCGACCGGAGGCCTCACATCCTTTGAAAACTCCAGAGGTACGCGGAGATCAGTGCCTCCAAAGGAGACGATGCCTGACTCCTCGTGAAACTTGATAGGAGACCCAGGATTCTTGTGGCACGTGGAAAGGGACACTTGGTCTCCCGTCTCAGCTGGAGAGGCGTCCCAATTGCCCTGCAAAGCCTCGAGGAGAATCCCGAGTTGTCCCTCGCAACTAGGCAGGAGTCCTGACGTCGCTGAAGAAACATGTGGGTGGAAGGGCCATCCCCGTCGTAACTCGAGAATATACCCCAGGTTCCCGCCGCAACTCGAGAAAAACCATGAGACTTCCCCCTCGATGCGAGATGAGGCCCGATTCCCCTGTACTGCGTGCAGAGCAATTCCGTGTTGCACATCACACATGAAAGGAGCCTTGATTTCCTTGATGGCACTCCAGAGAAACCCCAAGAACACTGTTTCAAGGCTAGAGGGATCCTGAGGTCACTGTAGCAACACGAAAGAACTCTGTGGACCACAAATCAACTCGAAAAGAGATGTTAGTCCCTGGATTCGTCTCCAGAGGAATACCACCTTACCACAAGCACCTCAAGAGGAGGCTTCTCTCAGCTCTAGGTATGTGAGAGGGACCCTGAGTTTGCGGCCTCAAGTGGAATGGACACCGCGATGCCCTGACTCGAAATAAGGCCGGATATCCCTGCAGTGACTTGAATGCAGGCTCGTCATGCATCTCCCAGGACGAAAGGATGTCTGAATCCCCTGTGGAAAGCACAGAGAAAGACTTAGTTCCCCACCTCATCGCGACCGATGGCCTCACATCCTTTGAAAACCCCAGAGGTACGCGGAGATCAGTGCCTCCAAAGGAGACGAGGCCTGACTCCTCGTGAAACTTGATAGGAGTCCCAGGATTCCTGTGGCACTTGGAAAGGGACACTTGGTCTCCCGCCTCAGCTGGAGAGGCGTCCCAATTGCCCTGCCAAGCCTCGAGGAGAATCCAGAGTTGTCCCTCGCAACTAGGCAGGAGTCCTGACGTCGCTGAAGAAACACGTGGGTGGAAGGGCCATCCCCGTAGTAACTCGAGAATATACCCCAGGTTCCCGCCGCAACTCGAGAAAAACCATGAGACTTCCCCCTCGCCGCGAGATGAGGCCCGATTCCCCTGCACTGCGTGCAGAGCAATTCTGTGTTGCACATCACTCATGAAAGGAGCCTTGATTTCCTTCATGGCACTCCAGAGAAACCCCAAGAACACTGTTTCAAGGCTAGAGGGATCCTGAGGTCACTGTAGCAACACGAAAGAGCTCCGTGGACCAAAAATCAACTCGAGATGAGAGGTTAGTCCCTGGCTTCGACTCCAGAGGAATACCACCTTACCACAAGCACCTCAAGAGAAGGATTCTCTCAGCTCTAGGTATGTGAGAGGGACCCTGAGTTTGCGGCCTCAAGTGGAATGGACACCGCGATGCCCTGTCTCAAAATAAGGCCGGATATCCCTGCAGTGACTTGAATGCAGGCTCGTCTTGCATCTCCCAATACGAAAGGATGTCTGAATCCCCTGTGGAGACCACAGAGAAACACCTAGTTCCCCACCTCATCGCGACCGGAGGCCTCACATCCTTTGAAAACTCCAGAGGTACGCGGAGATCAGTGCCTCCAAAGGAGACGATGCCTGACTCCTCGTGAAACTTGATAGGAGACCCAGGATTCCTGTGGCACGTGGAAAGGGACCCTTGGTCTCCCGCCTCAGCTGGAGAGGCGTCCCAATTGCCCTGCAAAGCCTCGAGGAGAATCCAGAGTTGTCCCTCGCAACTAGGCAGGAGTCCTGACGTCGCTGAAGAAACACGTGGGTGGAAGGGCCATCCCCGTCGTAACTCGAGAATATACCCCAGGTTCCCGCCGCAACTCGAGAAAAACCATGAGACTTCCCCCTCGATGCGAGATGAGGCCCGATTCCCCTGTACTGCGTGCAGAGCAATTCCGTCTTGCACATCACACATGAAAGGAGCCTTGATTTCCTTGATGGCACTCCAGAGAAACCCCAAGAACACTGTTTCAAGGCTAGAGGGATCCTGAGGTCACTGTAGCAACACGAAAGAACTCTGTGGACCAAAAATCAACTCGAAAAGAGAGGTTAGTCCCTGGATTCGTCTCCAGAGGAATACCACCTTACCACAAGCACCTCAAGAGGAGGCTTCTCTCAGCTCTAGGTATGTGAGAGGGACCCTGAGTTTGCGGCCTCAAGTGGAATGGACACCGCGATGCCCTGACTCGAAATAAGGCCGGATATCCCTGCAGTGACTTGAATGCAGGCTCGTCATGCATCTCCCAGGACGAAAGGATGTCTGAATCCCCTGGGGAAAGCACAGAGAAAGACTTAGTTCCCCACCTCATCGCGACCGATAGCCTCACATCCTTTGAAAACCCCAGAGGTACGCGGAGATCAGTGCCTCCAAAGGAGACGAGGCCTGACTCCTCGTGAAACTTGATAGGAGTCCCAGGATTCCTGTGGCACTTGGAAAGGGACACTTGGTCTCCCGCCTCAGCTGGAGAAGCGTCCCAATTGCCCTGCCAAGCCTCGAGGAGAATCCAGAGTTTTCCCTCGCAACTAGGCAGGAGTCCTGACGTCGCTGAAGAAACACGTGGGTGGAAGGGCCATCCCCGTCGTAACTCGAGAATATACCCCAGGTTCCCGCCGCAACTCGAGAAAAACCATGAGACTTCCCCCTCGCCGCGAGATGAGGCCCGATTCCCCTGCACTGCGTGCAGAGTAATTCTGTGCTGCACATCACACATGAAAGGAGCCTTGATTTCCTTCATGGCACTCCAGAGAAACCCCAAGAACACTGTTTCAAGGCTAGAGGGATCCTGAGGTCACTGTAGCAACACGAAAGAGCTCCGTGGACCAAAAATCAACTCGAGATGAGAGGTTAGTCCCTGGCTTCGACTCCAGAGGAATACCACCTTACCACAAGCACCTCAAGAGGAGGCTTCTCTCAGCTCTAGGTATGTGAGAGGGACCCTGAGTTTGCGGCCTCAAGTGGAATGGACACCGCGATGCCCTGACTCGAAATAAGGCCGGATATCCCTGCAGTGACTTGAATGCAGGCTGGTCTTGCAGCTCCCAAAACGAAAGGATGTCAGAATCCCCTGTGGAGACCACAGAGAAACACCTAGTTCCCCACCTCATCGCGACCGGAGGCCTCACATCCTTTGAAAACTCCAGAGGTATGCGGAGATCAGTGCCTCCAAAGGAGACGATGCCTGACTCCTCGTGAAACTTGATAGGAGACCCAGGATTCCTGTGGCACGTGGAAAGGGACACTTTGTCTCCCGTCTCAGCTGGAGAGGCGTCCCAATTGCCCTGCAAAGCCTCGAGGAGAATCCCGAGTTGTCCCTCGCAACTAGGCAGGAGTCCTGACGTCGCTGAAGAAACACGTGGGTGGAAGGGCCATCCCCGTCGTAACTCGAGAATATACCCCAGGTTCCCGCCGCAACTCGAGAAAAACCATGAGACTTCCCCCTCGATGCGAGATGAGGCCCGATTCCCCTGTACTGCGTGCAGAGCAATTCCGTCTTGCACATCACACATGAAAGGAGCCTTGATTTCCTTGATGGCACTCCAGAGAAACCCCAAGAACACTGTTTCAAGGCTAGAGGGATCCTGAGGTCACTGTAGCAACACGAAAGAACTCTGTGGACCACAAATCAACTCGAAAAGAGAGGTTAGTCCCTGGATTCGTCTCCAGAGGAATACCACCTTACCACAAGCACCTCAAGAGGAGGCTTCTCTCAGCTCTAGGTATGTGAGAGGGACCCTGAGTTTGCGGCCTCAAGTGGAATGGACACCGCGATGCCCTGACTCGAAATAAGGCCGGATATCCCTGCAGTGACTTCAGTGCAGGCTCGTCTTGCATCTCCCAGGACGAAAGGATGTCTGAATCCCCTGTGGAAAGCACAGAGAAAGACTTAGTTCCCCACCTCATCGCGACCGATAGCCTCACATCCTTTGAAAACTCCAGAGGTACGCGGAGATCAGTGCCTCCAAAGGAGACGATGCCTGACTCCTCGTGAAACTTGATAGGAGTCCCAGGATTCCTGTGGCATTTGGAAAGGGACACTTGGTCTCCCGCCTCAGCTGGAGAGGCGTCCCAATTGCCCTGTCAAGCCTCGAGGAGAATCCAGAGTTGTCCCTCGCAACTAGGCAGGAGTCCTGACGTCGCTGAAGAAATACGTGGGTGGAAGGGCCATCCCCGTCGTAACTCGAGAATATACCCCAGGTTCCCGCCGCAACTCGAGAAAAACCATGAGACTTCCCCCTCGATGCGAGATGAGGCCCGATTCCCCTGTACTGCGAGCAGAGCAATTCCGTCTTGCACATCACACATGAAAGGAGCCTTGATTTCCTTGATGGCACTCCAGAGAAACCCCAAGAACACTGTTTCAAGGCTAGAGGGATCCTGAGGTCACTGTAGTAACACGAAAGAACTCTGTGGACCACAAATCAACTCGAAAAGAGAGGTTAGTCCCTGGATTCGTCTCCAGAGGAATACCACCTTACCACAAGCACCTCAAGAGGAGGCTTCTCTCAGCTCTAGGTATGTGAGAGGGACCCTGAGTTTGCGGCCTCAAGTGGAATGGACACCGCGATGCCCTGACTCCAAATAAGGCCGGATATCCCTGCAGTGACTTGAATGCAGGCTCGTCATGCATCTCCCAGGACGAAAGGATGTCTGAATCCCCTGTGGAAAGCACAGAGAAAGACTTAGTTCCCCACCTCATCGCGACCGATAGCCTCACATCCTTTGAAAACCCCAGAGGTACGCGGAGATCAGTGCCTCCAAAGGAGACGATGCCTGACTCCTCGTGAAACTTGATAGGAGTCCCAGGATTCCTGTGGCACTTGGAAAGGGACACTTGGTCTCCCGCCTCAGCTGGAGAGGCGTCCCAATTGCCCTGCCAAGCCTCGAGGAGAATCCAGAGTTGTCCCTCGCAACTAGGCAGGAGTCCTGACGTCACTGAAGAAACACGTGGGTGGAAGGGCCATCCCCGTCGTAACTCGAGAATATACCCCAGGTTCCCGCCGCAACTCGAGAAAAACCATGAGACTTCCCCCTCGCCGCGAGATGAGGCCCGATTCCCCTGCACTGCGTGCAGAGCAATTCTGTGTTGCACATCACACATTAAAGGAGCCTTGATTTCCTTGATGGCACTCCAGAGAAACCCCAAGAACACTGTTTCAAGGCTAGAGGGATCCTGAGGTCACTGTAGCAACACGAAAGAGCTCCGTGGACCAAAAATCAACTCGAGATGAGAGGTTAGTCCCTGGCTTCGACTCCAGAGGAATACCACCTTACCACAAGCACCTCAAGAGAAGGCTTCTCTCAGCTCTAGGTATGTGAGAGGGACCCTGAGTTTGCGGCCTCAAGTGGAATGGACACCGCGATGCCCTGACTCGAAATAAGGCCGGATATCCCTGCCGTGACTTGAATGCAGGCTCGTCTTGCAGCTCCCAAAACGAAAGGATGTCTGAATCCCCTGTGGAGACCACAGAGAAACACCTAGTTCCCCACCTCATCGCGACTGGAGGCCTCACATCCTTTGAAAACTCCAGAGGTACGCGGAGATCAGTGCCTCCAAAGGAGACGATGCCTGACTCCTCGTGAAACTTGATAGGAGACCCAGGATTCCTGTGGCACGTGGAAAGGGACACTTGGTCTCCCGTCTCAGCTGGAGAGGCGTCCCAATTGCCCTGCAAAGCCTCGAGGAGAATCCCGAGTTGTCCCTCGCAACTAGGCAGGAGTCCTGACGTCGCTGAAGAAACACGTGGGTGGAAGGGCCATCCCCGTCGTAACTCGAGAATATACCCCAGGTTCCCGCCGCAACTCGAGAAAAACCATGAGACTTCCCCCTCGATGCGAGATGAGGCCCGATTCCCCTGTACTGCGTGCAGAGCAATTCCGTTTTGCACATCACACATGAAAGGAGCCTTGATTTCCTTGATGGCACTCCAGAGAAACCCCAAGAACACTGTTTCAAGGCTAGAGGGATCCTGAGGTCACTGTAGCAACACGAAAGAACTCTGTGAACCACAAATCAACTCGAAAAGAGAGGTTAGTCCCTGGATTCGTCTCCAGAGGAATACCACCTTACCACAAGCACCTCAAGAGGAGGCTTCTCTCAGCTCTAGGTATGTGAGAGGGACCCTGAGTTTGCGGCCTCAAGTGGAATGGACACCGCGATGCCCTGACTCGAAATAAGGCCGGATATCCCTGCAGTGACTTCAGTGCAGGCTCGTCTTGCATCTCCCAGGACGAAAGGATGTCTGAATCCCCTGTGGAAAGCACAGAGAAAGACTTAGTTCCCAACCTCATCGCGACCGATAGCCTCACATCCTTTGAAAACTCCAGAGGTACGCGGAGATCAGTGCCTCCAAAGGAGACGATGCCTGACTCCTCGTGAAACTTGATAGGAGTCCCAGGATTCCTGTGGCATTTGGAAAGGGACACTTGGTCTCCCGCCTCAGCTGGAGAGGCGTCCCAATTGCCCTGTCAAGCCTCGAGGAGAATCCAGAGTTGTCCCTCGCAACTAGGCAGGAGTCCTGACGTCGCTGAAGAAACACGTGGGTGGAAGGGCCATCCCCGTCGTAACTCGAGAATATACCCCAGGTTCCCGCCGCAACTCGAGAAAAACCATGAGACTTCCCCCTCGCCGCGAGATGAGGCCCAATTCCCCTGCACTGCGTGCAGAGCAATTCCGTGTTGCACATCACACATGAAAGGAGCCTTTATTTCCTTGATGGCACTCCAGAGAAACCCCAAGAACACTGTTTCAAGGCTAGAGGGATCCTGAGGTCACTGTAGCAACACGAAAGAGCTCCATGGGCCAAAAATCAACTCGAGATGAGAGGTTAGTCCCTGGCTTCGACTCCAGACGAATACCACCTTACCACAAGCACCTCAAGAGGAGGCTTCTCTCAGCTCTAGGTATGTGAGAGGGACCCTGAGTTTGCGGCCTCAAGTGGAATGGACAGCGCGATGCCCTGACGCGAAATAAGGCTGGATATCCCTGCAGTGACTTGAATGCAGGCTCGTCTTGCATCTCCCAAGATGAAAGGATGTCTGAATCCCCTGTGGAGACCACAGAGAAAGACCTAGTTCCCCACCTCATCGCGACCGGAGGCCTCACATCCTTTGAAAACTCCAGAGGTACGCGGAGATCAGTGCCTCCAAAGGAGACGATGCCTGACTCCTCGTGAAACTTGATAGGAGTCCCAGGATTCCTGTGGCACGTGGAAAGGGACCCTTGGTCTCCCGCCTCAGCTGGAGAGGCGTCCCAATTGCCCTGCCAAGCCTCGAGGAGAATCCCGAGTTGTCCCTCGCAACTAGGCAGGAGTCCTGACGTGGCTGAACAAACACGTGGGTGGAAGGGCCATCCCCGTCGTAACTCGAGAATATACCCCAGGTTCCCGCCGCAACTCGAGAAAAACCATGAGACTTCCCCCTCGATGCGAGATGAGGCCCGATTCCCCTGTACTGCGTGCAGAGCAATTCCGTCTTGCACATCACACATGAAAGGAGCCTTGATTTCCTTGATGGCACTCCAGAGAAACCCCAAGAACACTGTTTCAAGGATAGAGGGATCCTGAGGTCACTGTAGCAACACGAAAGAACTCTGTGGACCAAAAATCAACTCGAAAAGAGAGGTTAGTCCCTGGTTTCGTCTCCTGAGGAATACCACCTTACCACAAGCACCTCAAGAGGAGGCTTCTCTCAGCTCTAGGTATGTGAGAGGGATCCTGAGTTTGCGGCCTCAAGTGGAATGGACACCGCGATGCCCTGACTCGAAATAAGGCCGGATATCCCTGCAGTGACTTCAATGCAGGCTCGTCTTGCATCTCCCAGGACGAAAGGATGTCTGAATCCCCTGTGGAAAGCACAGAGAAAGACTTAGTTCCCCACCTCATCGCGACCGATAGCCTCACATCCTTTGAAAACTCCAGAGGTACGCGGAGATCAGTGCCTCCAAAGGAGACGATGCCTGACTCCTCGTGAAACTTGATAGGAGTCCCAGGATTCCTGTGGCACTTGGAAAGGGACACTTGGTCTCCCGCCTCAGCTGGAGAGGCGTCCCAATTGCCCTGCCAAGCCTCGAGGAGAATCCAGAGTTGTCCCTCGCAACTAGGCAGGAGTCCTGACGTCGCTGAAGAAACACGTGGGTGGAAGGGCCATTACCGTCGTAACTCGAGAATATACCCCCGGTTCCCGCCGCAACTCGAGAAAAACCATGAGACTTCCCCCTCGTCGCGAGATGAGGCCCGATTCCCCTGCACTGCCTGCAGAGCAATTCTGTGTTGCACATCACACATGAAAGGAGCCTTGATTTCCTTCATGGCACTCCAGAGAAACCCCAAGAACACTGTTTCAAGGCTAGAGGGATCCTGAGGTCACTGTAGCAACACGAAAGAGCTCCGTGGACCAAAAATCAACTCGAGATGAGAGGTTAGTCCCTGGCTTCGACTCCTGAGGAATACCACCTTACCACAAGCACCTCAAGAGGAGGCTTCTCTCAGCTCTAGGTATGTGAGTGGAATCCTGAGTTTGCGGCCTCAAGTGGAATGGACACCGCGATGCCCTGACTCGAAATAAGGCCGAATATCCCTGCAGTGACTTGAATGCAGGCTCGTCTTGCATCTCCCAAGAAGAAAGGATGTCTGAATCCCCTGTGGAGACCACAGAGAAAGACCTAGTTCCCCACCTCATCGCGACCGGAGGCCTCACATCCTTTGAAAACTCCAGAGGTACGCGGAGATCAGTGCCTCCAAAGGAGACGATGCCTGACTCCTCGTGAAACTTGATAGGAGTCCCAGGATTCCTGTGGCATTTGGAAAGGGACACTTGGTCTCCCGCCTCAGCTGGAGAGGCGTCCCAATTGCCCTGTCAAGCCTCGAGGAGAATCCAGAGTTGTGTCTCGCAACTAGGCAGGAGTCCTGACGTCGCTGAAGAAACACGTGGGTGGAAGGGCCATCCCCGTCGTAACTCGAGAATATACCCCAGGTTCCCGCCGCAACTCGAGAAAAACCATGAGACTTCCCCCTCGCCGCGAGATGAGGCCCAATTCCCCTGCACTGCGTGCAGAGCAATTCCGTGTTGCACATCACACATGAAAGGAGCCTTGATTTCCTTGATGGCACTCCAGAGAAACCCCAAGAACACTGTTTCAAGGCTAGAGGGATCCTGAGGTCACTGTAGCAACACGAAAGAGCTCCAAGGGCCAAAAATCAACTCGAGATGAGAGGTTAGTCCCTGGCTTCGACTCCAGACGAATACCACCTTACCACAAGCACCTCAAGAGGAGGCTTCTCTCAGCTCTAGGTATGTGAGAGGGACCCTGAGTTTGCGGCCTCAAGTGGAATGGACACCGCGATGCCCTGACGCGAAATAAGGCTGGATATCCCTGCAGTGACTTGAATGCAGGCTCGTCTTGCATCTCCCAAGATGAAAGGATGTCTGAATCCCCTGTGGAGACCACAGAGAAAGACCTAGTTCCCCACCTCATCGCGACCGGAGGCCTCACATCCTTTGAAAACTCCAGAGGTACGCGGAGATCAGTGCCTCCAAAGGAGACGATGCCTGACTCCTCGTGAAACTTGACAGGAGTCCCAGGATTCCTGTGGCACGTGGAAAGGGACCCTTGGTCTCCCGCCTCAGCTGGAGAGGCGTCCCAAATGCCTTGCCAAGCCTCGAGGAGAATCCCGAGTTTTGTCTCGCAACTAGGCAAGAGTCCTGACGTGGCTGAACACACACGTGTGTGGAAGGGCCATCCCCGTCGTAACTCGAGAATATACCCCAGGTTCCCGCCGCAATTCGAGAAAAACCATGAGACTTCCCCCTCGCCGCGAGATGAGGCCCGATTCCCCTGCACTGCGTGCAGAGCAATTCTGTGTTGCACATCACACATGAAAGGAGCCTTGATTTTCTTCATGGCACTCCAGAGAAACCCCAAGAACACTGTTTCAAGGCTAGAGGGATCCTGAGGTCACTGTAGCAACACGAAAGAGCTCCGTGGACCAAAAATCAACTCGAGATGAGAGGTTAGTCCCTGGCTTCGACTCCAGAGGAATACCACCTTACCACAAGCACCTCAAGAGGAGGCTTCTCTCAGCTCTAGGTATGTGAGAGGGACCCTGAGTTTGCGGCCTCAAGTGGAATGGACACCGCGATGCCCTGACTCGAAATAAGGCCGGATATCCCTGCAGTGACTGGAATGCAGGCTCGTCTTGCATCTCCCAAGACGAAAGGGTGTCTGAATCCCATGTGGAGACCACAGAGAAAGACCTAGTTCCCCACCTCATCGCGACCGGAGGCCTCAAATCCTTTGAAAACTCCAGAGGTATGCGGAGATCAGTGCCTCCAAAGGAGACGATGCCTGACTCCTCGTGAAACTTGATAGGAGACCCAGGATTCCTGTGGCACGTGGAAAGGGACCCTTGGTCTCCCGTCTCAGCTGCAGAGGCGTCCCAATTGCCCTGCAAAGCCTCGAGGAGAATCCCGAGTTGTCCCTCGCAACTAGGCAGGAGTCCTGACGTGGCTGAACACACACGTGGGTGGAAGGGCCATCCCCGTCGTAACTCGAGAATATACCCCAGGTTCCCGCCGCAACTCGAGAAAAACCATGAGACTTCCCCCTCGCCGCGAGATGAGGCCCGATTCCCCTGCACTGCGTGCAGAGCAATTCCGTCTTGCACATCACACATGAAAGGAGCCTTGATTTCCTTGATGGCATTCCAGAGAAACCCCAAGAACACTGTTTCAAGGCTAGAGGGATTCTGAGGTCACTGTAGCAACACGAAAGAGCTCCGTGGACCAAAAATCAACTCGAGATGAGAGGTTAGTCCCTGGCTTCGACTCCAGAGGAATACCACCTTACCACAAGAACCTCAAGAGGAGGCTTCTCTCAGCTCTAGGTATGTGAGAGGGACCCTGAGTTTGCGGCCTCAAGTGGAATGGACACCGCGATGCCCTGACTCGAAATAAAGCCGGATATCCCTGCAGTGACTTGAATGCAGGCTCGTCTTGCATCTCCCAAGAAGAAAGGATGTCTGAATCCCCTGTGGAGACCACAGAGAAACACCTAGTTCCCCACCTCATCGCGACCGGAGGCCTCACATCCTTTGAAAACTCCAGAGTTACGCGGAGATCAGTGCCTCCAAAGGAGACGATGCCTGACTCCTCGTGAAACTTGATAGGAGTCCCAGGATTCTTGTGGCACGTGGAAAGGGACCCTTGGTCTCCCGCCTCAGCTGGAGAGGCGTTCCAATTGCCTGCCAAGCCTCGAGGAGAATCCCGAGTTGTCCCTCGCAACTAGGCAGGAGTCCTGACGTGGCTGAACAAACACGTGGGTGGAAGGGCCATCCCCGTCGTAACTCGAGAATATACCCCAGGTTCCCGCCGCAACTCGAGAAAAACCATGAGACTTCCCCCTCGATGCGAGATGAGGCCCGATTCCCCTGTACTGCGTGCAGAGCAATTCCGTGTTGCACATCACACATGAAAGGAGCCTTGATTTCCTTGATGGCACTCCAGAGAAACCCCAAGAACACTGTTTCAAGGCTAGAGGGATCCTGAGGTCACTGTAGCAACACGAAAGAGCTCCGTGGGCCAAAAATCAACTCGAGATGAGAGGTTAGTCCCTGGCTTCGACTCCAGAGGAATACCACCTTACCACAAGCACCTCAAGAGGAGGCTTCTCTCAGCTCTAGGTATGTGAGAGGGACCCTGAGTTTGCGGCCTCAAGTGGAATGGACACCGCGATGCCCTGACGCGAAATAAGGCTGGATATCCCTGCAGTGACTTGAATGCAGGCTCGTCTTGCATCTCCCAGGACGAAAGCATGTCTGAATCCCCTGTGGAAAGCACAGAGAAAGACTTAGTTCCCCACCTCATCGCGACCGATAGCCTCACATCCTTTGAAAACCCCAGAGGTACGCGGAGATCAGTGCCTCCAAAGGAGACGATGCCTGACTCCTCGTGAAACTTGATAGGAGTCCCAGGATTCCTGTGGCACTTGGAAAGGGACACTTGGTCTCCCGCCTCAGCTGGAGAGGCGTCCCAATTGCCCTGCCAAGCCTCGAGGAGAATCCAGAGTTGTCCCTCGCAACTAGGCAGGAGTCCTGACGTCGCTGAAGAAACACGTGGGTGGAAGGGCCATCCCCGTCGTAACTCGAGAATATACCCCAGGTTCCCGCCGCAACTCGAGAAAAATCATGAGACTTCCCACTCGCCGCGAGATGAGGCCCGATTCCCCTGCACTGCGTGCAGAGCAATTCCGTGTTGCACATCACACATGAAAGGAGCCTTGATTTCCTTGATGGCACTCCAGAGAAACCCCAAGAACACTGTTTCAAAGCTAGAGGGATCCTGAGGTCACTGTAGCAACACGAAAGAGCTCCGTGGACCAAGAATCAACACAAGATGAGAGGTTAGTCCCTGGTTTCGACTCCTGAGGAATACCACCTTACCACAAGCACCTCAAGAGGAGGCTTCTCTCAGCTCTAGGTATGTGAGAGGGACCCTGAGTTTGCGGCCTCAAGTGGAATGGACACCGCGATGCCCTGACGCGAGATAAGGCTGGATATCCCTGCAGTGACTTGAATGCAGGCTCGTCTTGCATCTCCCAAGATGAAAGAATGTCTGAATCCCCTGTGGAGACCACAGAGAAACACCTAGTTCCCCACCTCATCGCGACCGGAGGCCTCACATCCTTTGAAAACCCCAGAGGTACGCGGAGATCAGTGCCTCCAAAGGAGACGATGCCGGACTCCTCGTGAAACTTGATAGGAGACCCAGGATTCCTGTGGCACGTGGAAAGGGACCCTTGGTCTCCCGTCTCAGCTGGAGAGGCGTCCCAATTGCCCTGCAAAGCCTCGAGGAGAATCCCGAGTTGTCCCTCGCAACTAGGCAGGAGTCCTGACATCGCTGAAGAAACACGTGGGTGGAAGGGCCATCCCCGTCGTAACTCGAGAATATACCCCAGGTTCCCGCCGCAACTCGAGAAAAATCATGAGACTTCCCACTCGCCGCGAGATGAGGCCCGATTCCCCTGCACTGCGTGCAGAGCAATTCCGTGTTGCACATCACACATGAAAGGAGCCTTGATTTCCTTGATGGCACTCCAGAGAAACCCCAAGAACACTGTTTCAAAGCTAGAGGGATCCTGAGGTCACTGTAGCAACACGAAAGAGCTCCGTGGACCAAGAATCAACACGAGATGAGAGGTTAGTCCCTGGTTTCGACTCCTGAGGAATACCACCTTACCACAAGCACCTCAAGAGGAGGCTTCTCTCAGCTCTAGGTATGTGAGAGGGACCCTGAGTTTGCGGCCTCAAGTGGAATGGACACCGCGATGCCCTGACGCGAGATAAGGCTGGATATCCCTGCAGTGACTTGAATTCAGGCTCGTCTTGCATCTCCCAAGATGAAAGAATGTCTGAATCCCCTGTGGAGACCACAGAGAAAGACCTAGTTCCCCACCTCATCGCGACCGGAGGCCTCACATCCTTTGAAAACTCCAGAGGTAGGCGGAGATCAGTGCCTCCAAAGGAGACGATGCCTGACTCCTCGTGAAACTTGATAGGAGTCCCAGGATTCCTGTGGCACGTGGAAAGGGACCCTTGGTCTCCCGCCTCAGCTGGAGAGGCGTTCCAATTGCCCTGCCAAGCCTCGAGGAGAATCCCGAGTTGTCCCTCGCAACTAGGCAGGAGTCCTGACGTGGCTGAACAAACACGTGGGTGGAAGGGCCATCCCCGTCATAACTCGAGAATATACCCCAGGTTCCCGCCGCAACTCGAGAAAAACCATGAGACTTCCCCCTCGATGCGAGATGAGGCCCGATTCCTCTGTACTGCGTGCAGAGCAATTCCGTGTTGCACATCACACATGAAAGGAGCCTTGATTTCCTTGATGGCACTCCAGAGAAACCCCAAGAACACTGTTTCAAGGCTAGAGGGATCCTGAGGTCACTGTAGCAACATGAAAGAACTCTGTGGACCAAAAATCAACTCGAAAAGAGAGGTTAGTCCCTGGATTCGTCTCCAGAGGAATACCACCTTACCACAAGCACCTCAAGAGGAGGCTTCTCTCAGCTCTAGGTATGTGAGAGGGACCCTGAGTTTGAGGCCTCAAGTGGAATGGACACCGCGATGCCCTGACTCGAAATAAGGCCGGATATCCCTGCAGTGACTTCAACGCAGGCTCGTCTTGCATCTCCCAAGATGAAAGGATGTCAGAATCCCCTGTAGAAAGCACAGAGAAAGACTTAGTTCCCCACCTCATCGCGACCGATAGCCTCACATCCTTTGAAAACTCCAGAGGTACGCGGAGATCAGTGCCTCCATAGGAGACGATGCCTGACTTCTCGTGAAACTTGATAGGAGTCCCAGGATTCCTGTGGCACTTGGAAAGGGACACTTGGTCTCCCGCCTCAGCTGGAGAGGCGTCCCAATTGCCCTGCCAAGCCTCGAGGAGAATCCAGAGTTGTCCCTCGCAACTAGGCAGGACTCCTGACGTCGCTGAAGAAACACGTGGGTGGAAGGGCCATCCCCGTCGTAACTCGAGAATATACCCCAGGTTCCCGCCGCAACTCGAGAAAAACCATGAGACTTCCCCCTCGCTGCGAGATGAGGCCCGATTCCCCTGCACTGCGTGCAGAGCAATTCCGTGTTGCACATCACACATGAAAGGAGCCTTGATTTCCTTGATGGCACTCCAGAGAAACCCCAAGAACACTGTTTCAAGGCTAGAGGGATCCTGAGGTCACTGTAGCAACACGAAAGAGCTCCGTGGGCCAAAAACCAACTCGAGATGAGAGGTTATTCCCTGGCTTCGACTCCAGAGGAATACCATCTAACCACAAGCACCTCAAGAGGAGGCTTCTCTCAGCTCTAGGTATGTGAGAGGGACCCTGAGTTTGCGGCCTCAAGTGGAATGGACACCGCGATGCCCTGACGCAAAATAAGGCTGGATATCCCTGCAGTGACTTGAATGCAGGCTCGTCTTGCATCTCCCAAGATGAAAGGATGTCTGAATCCCCTGTGGAGACCACAGAGAAAGACCTAGTTCCCCACCTCATCGCGACCGGAGGCCTCACATCCTTTGAAAACTCCAGAGGTACGCGGAGATCAGTGCCTCCAAAGGAGACGATGCCTGACTCCTCGTGAAACTTGATAAGAGTCCCAGGATTCCTGTAGCACGTGGAAAGGGACACTTGGTCTCCCGTCTCAGCTGGAGAGGCGTCCCAATTGCCTTGCCAAACCTCGAGGAGAATCCCGAGTTGTGTCTCGCAATTAGGCAAGAGTCCTGACGTGGCTGAACACACACGTGTGTGGAAGGGCCATCCCCGTCGTAACTCGAGAATATACCCCAGGTTCCAGCCGCAACTCGAGAAAAACCATGAGACTTCCCCCTCGCCACGAGATGAGGCCCGATTCCCCTGCACTGCGTGCAGAGCAATTCTGTGTTGCACATCACACATGAAAGGAGCCTTGATTTCCTTCATGGCACTCCAGAGAAACCCCAAGAACACTGTTTTAAGGCTAGAGGGATCCTGAGGTCACTGTAGCAACACGAAAGAGCTCCGTGGACCAAAAATCAACTCGAGATGAGAGGTTATTCCCTGGCTTCGACTCCAGAGGAATACCACCTTACCACAAGAACCTCAAGAGGAGGCTTCTCTCAGCTCTAGGTATGTGAGAGGGACCCTGAGTTTGCGGCCTCAAGTGGAATGGACACCGCGATGCCCTGACGCGAAATAAGGCTGGATATCCCTGCAGTGACTTGAATGCAGGCTCGTCTTCCATCTCCCAAGACGAAAGGATGTCTGAATCCCCTGTGGAGACCACAGAGAAAGACCTAGTTCCCCACCTCATCGCGACAGGAGGCCTCAAATCCTTTGAAAACTCCAGAGGTATGCGGAGATCAGTGCCTCCAAAGGAGACGATGCCTGACTCCTCATGAAACTTGATAGGAGTCCCAGGATTCTTGTGGCACGTGGAAAGGGACCCTTGGTCTCCCGTCTCAGCTGGAGAGGCGTCCCAATTGCCCTGCAAAGCCTCGAGGAGAATCCCGAGTTGTCCCTCGCAACTAGGCAGGAGTCCTGACGTCGCTGAAGAAACACGTGTGTGGAAGGCCCATCCCCGTCTTAACTCGAGAATATACCCCAGGTTCCCGCCGCAACTCGAGAAAAACCATGAGACTTCCCCGTCGCCTCGAGATGAGGCCCGATTCCCATGCACTGCGGGCAGAGCAATTCCGTGTTGCACATCACACATGAAAGGAGCCTTGATTTCCTTGATGGCACTCCAGAGAAACCCCAAGAACACTGTTTCAAGGCTAGAGGGATCCAGAGGTCACTTTGCAACACGAAAGAGCTCTGTGGACCAAGAGTCAACACGAGATGAGAGGTTAGTCCCTGGCTTCGACTCCTGAGGAATACCACCTTACCACAAGCACCTCAAGAGGAGGCTTCTCTCAGCTCTAGGTATGTGAGTGGAATCCTGAGTTTGCGGCCTCAAGTGGAATGGACACCGCGATGCCCTGACTCGAAATAAGGCCGAATATCCCTGCAGTGACTTGAATGCAGGCTCGTCTTGCATCTCCCAAGAAGAAAGGATGTCTGAATCCCCTGTGGAGACCACAGAGAAAGACCTAGTTCCCCACCTCATCGCGACCGGAGGCCTCACATCCTTTGAAAACTCCAGAGGTACGCGGAGATCAGTGCCTCCAAAGGAGACGATGCCTGACTCCTCGTGAAACTTGATAGGAGTCCCAGGATTCTTGTGGCACGTGGAAAGGGACCCTTGGTCTCCCGCCTCAGCTGGAGAGGCGGTCCAATTGCCCTGCCAAGCCTCGAGGAGAATCCCGAGTTGTCCCTCGCAACTAGGCAGGAGTCCTGACGTGGCTGAACAAACACGTGGGTGGAAGGGCCATCCCCGTCGTAACTCGAGAATATACCCCAGGTTCCCACCGCAACTCGAGAAAAACCATGAGACTTCCCCCTCGATGCGAGATGAGGCCCGATTCCCCTGTACTGCGTGCAGAGCAATTCCGTCTTGCACATCACACATGAAAGGAGCCTTGATTTCCTTGATGGCACTCCAGAGAAACCCCAAGAACACTGTTTCAAGGCTAGAGGAATCCTGAGGTCACTGTAGCAACACGAAAGAACTCTGTGGACCAAAAATCAACTCGAAAAGAGAGGTTAGTCCCTGGATTCGTCTCCAGAGGAATACCACCTTACCACAAGCACCTCAAGAGGAGGCTTCTCTCAGCTCTAGGTATGTGAGAGGGACCCTGAGTTTGCGGCCTCAAGTGGAATGGACACCGCGATGCCCTGACTCGAAATAAGGCCAGATATCCCTGCAGTGACTTCAATGCAGGCTCGTCTTGCATCTCCCAGGACGAAAGGATGTCTGAATCCCCTGTGGAAAGCACAGAGAAAGACTTAGTTCCCCACCTCATCGCGACCGATAGCCTCACATCCTTTGAAAACTCAAGAGGTACGCGGAGATCAGTGCCTCCAAAGGAGACGATGCCTGACTCCTCGTGAAACTTGATAGGAGTCCCAGGATTACAGTGGCACTTGGAAAGAGACACTTGTTCTCCCGCCTCAGCTGCAGAGGCGTCCCAATTGCCCTGCAAAGCCTCGAGGAGAATCCCGAGTTGTCCCTCGCAACTAGGCAGGAGTCCTGACATGGCTGAATACACACGTGGGTGGAAGGGCCATCCCCGTCGTAACTCGAGAATATACCCCAGGTTCCCTCCGCAACTCGAGAAAAACCATGAGACTTCCCCCTCGCCGCGAGATGAGGCCCGATTCCCCTGCACGGCGTGCAGAGCATTTCCGTGTTGCACATCACACATGAAAGGAGCCTTGATTTCCTTCATGGCACTCCAGAGAAACCCCAAGAACACTGTTTCAAGGCTAGAGGGATCCTGAGGTCACTGTAGCAACACGAAAGAGCTCCGTGGACCAAGAATCAACACGAGATGAGAGGTTAGTCCCTGGCTTCGACTCCTGAGGATTACCACCTTACCACAAGCACCTCAAGAGGAGGCTTCTTTCAGCTCTAGGTATGTGAGAGGGATCCTGAGTTTGCGGCCTCAAGTGGAATGGACACCGCGATGCCCTGACTCGAAATAAGGCCGGATATCCCTGCAGTGACTTGAATGCAGGCTCGTCTTGCATCTCCCAAGAAGAAAGGATGTCTGAATCCCCTGTGGAGACCACAGAGAAAGACCTAGTTCCCCACCTCATCGCGACCGGAGGCCTCACATCCTTTGAAAACTCCAGAGGTATGCGGAAATCAGTGCCTTCCAAGGAGACGATGCCTGACTCCTCGTGAAAATTGATAGGAGTCCCAGGATTCTTGTGGCACGTGGAAAGGGACCCTTGGTCTCCCGCCTCAGCTGGAGAGGCGTTCCAATTGCCCTGCCAAGCCTCGAGGAGAATCCCGAGTTGTCCCTCGCAACTAGGCATGAGTCCTGACATGGCTGAACAAACACGTGGGTGGAAGGGCCATCCCCGTCGTAACTCGAGAATATACCCCAGGTACGCGCCGCAACTCGAGAAAAACCATGAGACTTCCCCCTTGCCGCGAGATGAGGCCCGATACCCCTGTACTGCGTGCAGAGCAATTCCGTCTTGCACATCACACATGAAAGGAGCGTTGATTTCCTTGATGGCACTCCAGAGAAACCCCAAGAACACTGTTTCAAGGATAGAGGGATCCTGAGGTCACTGCAGCAACACGAAAGAACTCTGTGGACCAAAAATCAACTCGAAAAGAGAGGTTAGTCCCTGGATTCGTCTCCAGAGGAATACCACCTTACCACAAGCACCTCAAGAGGAGGCTTCTCTCAGCTCTAGGTATGTGAGAGGGACCCTGAGTTTGTGGCCTCAAGTGGAATGGACACCGCGATGCCCTGACTCGAAATAAGGCCGGATATATCTGCAGTGACTTCAATGCAGGCTCGTCTTGCATCTCCCAGGACGAAAGGATGTCTGAATCCCCTGTGGAGACCACAGAGAAACACCTAGTTCCCCACCTCATCGCGACCGATAGCCTCACATCCTTTGAAAACTCCAGAGGTACGCGGAGATCAGTGCCTCCAAAGGAGACGATGCCTGACTCCTCGTGAAACTTGATAGGAGTCCCAGGATTCCTGTGGCACTTGGAAAGGGACACTTGGTCTCCCGCCTCAGCTGGAGAGGCGTCCCAATTGCCCTGCCAAGCCTCGAGGAGAATCCAGAGTTGTCCCTCGCAAATAGGCAGGAGTCCTGACGTCGCTGAAGAAATACGTGGGTGGAAGGGCCATCCCCGTCGTAACTCGAGAATATACCCCAGGTTCCCGCCGCAACTCGAGAAAAACCATGAGACTTCCCCCTCGCCGCGAGATGAGGCCCGATTCCCCTGCACTGCGTGCAGAGCAATTCCGTCTTGCACATCACACATGAAAGGAGCCTTGATTTCCTTGATGGCACTCCAGAGAAACCCCAAGAACACTGTTTCAAGGCTAGAGGGATCCTGAGGTCACTGTAGCAACACGAAAGAGCTCCGTGAGCCAAAAATCAACTCGAGATGAGAGGTTAGTCCCTGGCTTCGACTCCAGAGGAATACCACCTTACCACAAGCACCTCAAGAGGAGGCTTCTCTCAGCTCTAGGTATGTGAGAGGGATCCTGAGTTTGCGGCCTCAAGTGGAATGGACACCGCGATGCCCTGACTCGAAATAAGGCCGGATATCCCTGCAGTGACTTGAATGCAGGCTCGTCTTGCATCTCCCAAGAAGAAAGGATGTCTGAATCCCCTGTGGAGACCACAGAGATAGACCTAGTTCCCCACCTCATCGCGACCGGAGGCCTCACATCCTTTGAAAACTCCAGAGGTACACGGAGATCAGTGCCTCCAAAGGAGACGATGCCTGACTCCTCGTGAAACTTGATAGGAGTCCCAGGATTCTTGTGGCACGTGGAAAGGGACCCTTGGTCTCCCGCCTCAGCTGGAGAGGCGTTCCAATTGCCCTGCCAAGCCTCGAGGAGAATCCCGAGTTGTCCCTCGCAACTAGGCAGGAGTCCTGACGTCGCTGAACAAACACGTGTGTGGAAGGGCCATCCCCGTCGTAACTCGAGAATATACCCCAGGTTCACGCCGCAACTCGAGAAAAACCATGAGACTTCCCCCTCGCCGCGAGATGAGGCCCGATTCCCCTGCACTGCGTGCAGAGCAATTCCGTGTTGCACATCACACATGAAAGGAGCCTTGATTTCCTTCATGGCACTCCAGAGAAACCCCAAGAACACTGTTTCAAGGCTAGAGGGATCCTGAGGTCACTGTAGCAACACGAAAGAGCTCCGTGGACCAAGAATCAACACGAGATGAGAGGTTAGTCCCTGGCTTCGACTCCTGAGGAATACCACCTTACCACAATCACCTCAAGAGGAGGCTTCTCTCAGCTCTAGGTATGTGAGAGGGATCCTGAGTTTGCGGCCTCAAGTGGAATGGACACCGCGATGCCCTGACTCGAAATAAGGCCGGATATCCCTGCAGTGACTTGAATGCAGGCTCGTCTTGCATCTCCCAAGAAGAAAGAATGTCTGAATTCCCTCTGGAGACCACAGAGAAAGACCTAGTTCCCCACCTCATCGCGACCGGAGGCCTCACATCCTTTGAAAACTCCAGAGGTACGCGGAGATCAGTGCCTTCAAAGGAGACGATGCCTGACTCCTCGTGAAACTTGATAGGAGTCCCAGGATTCTTGTGGCACGTGGAAAGGGACCCTTGGTCTCCCGCCTCAGCTGGAGAGGCGTTCCAATTGCCCTGCCAAGCCTCGAGGAGAATCCCGAGTTGTCCCTCGCAACTAGGCAGGAGTCCTGACGTGGCTGAACAAACACGTGTGTGGAAGGGCCATCCCCATCGTAACTCGAGAATATACCCCAGGTTCCCGCCACAACTCGAGAAAAACCATGAGACTTCCCCCTCGATGCGAGATGAGGCCCGATTCCCCTGTACTGCGTGCAGAGCAATTCCGTCTTGCACATCACACATGAAAGGAGCCTTGATTTCCTTGATGGCACTCCAGAGAAACCCCAAGAACACTGTTTCAAGGCTAGAGGGATCCTGAGGTCACTGTAGCAACACGAAAGAGCTCCGTGGGCCAAAAACCAACTCGAGATGAGAGGTTATTCCCTGGCTTCGACTCCAGAGGAATACCATCTAACCACAAGCACCTCAAGAGGAGGCTTCTCTCAGCTCTAGGTATGTGAGAGGGACCCTGAGTTTGCGGCCTCAAGTGGAATGGACACCGCGATGCCCTGACGCAAAATAAGGCTGGATATCCCTGCAGTGACTTGAATGCAGGCTCGTCTTGCATCTCCCAAGATGAAAGGATGTCTGAATCCCCTGTGGAGACCACAGAGAAAGACCTAGTTCCCCACTTCATCGCGACCGGAGGCCTCACATCCTTTGAAAACTCCAGAGGTACGCGGAGATCAGTGCCTCCAAAGGAGACGATGCCTGACTCCTCGTGAAACTTGATAAGAGTCCCAGGATTCCTGTGGCACGTGGAAAGGGACCCTTGGTCTCCCGTCTCAGCTGGAGAGGCGTCCCAATTGCCTTGCCAAACCTCGAGGAGAATCCCGAGTTGTGTCTCGCAATTAGGCAAGAGTCCTGACGTGGCTGAACACACACGTGTGTGGAAGGGCCATCCCCGTCGTAACTCGAGAATATACCCCAGGTTCCAGCCGCAACTCGAGAAAAACCATGAGACTTCCCCCTCGCCACGAGATGAGGCCCGATTCCCCTGCACTGCGTGCAGAGCAATTCTGTGTTGCACATCACACATGAAAGGAGCCTTGATTTCCTTCATGGCACTCCAGAGAAACCCCAAGAACACTGTTTCAAGGCTAGAGGGATCCTGAGGTCACTGTAGCAACACGAAAGAGCTCCGTGGACCAAAAATCAACTCGAGATGAGAGGTTATTCCCTGGCTTCGACTCCTGAGGAATACCACCTTACCACAAGAACCTCAAGAGGAGGCTTCTCTCAGCTCTAGGTATGTGAGAGGGACCCTGAGTTTGCGGCCTCAAGTGGAATGGACACCGCGATGCCCTGACGCGAAATAAGGCTGGATATCCCTGCAGTGACTTGAATGCAGGCTCGTCTTCCATCTCCCAAGACGAAAGGATGTCTGAATCCCCTGTGGAGAAAACAGAGAAAGACCTAGTTCCCCACCTCATCGCGACAGGAGGCCTCAAATCCTTTGAAAACTCCAGAGGTATGCGGAGATCAGTGCCTCCAAAGGAGACGATGCCTGACTCCTCATGAAACTTGATAGGAGTCCCAGGATTCTTGTGGCACGTGGAAAGGGACCCTTGGTCTCCCGTCTCAGCTGGAGAGGCGTCCCAATTGCCCTGCAAAGCCTCGAGGAGAATCCCGAGTTGTCCCTCGCAACTAGGCAGGAGTCCTGACGTCGCTGAAGAAACACGTGTGTGGAAGGCCCATCCCCGTCTTAACTCGAGAATATACCCCAGGTTCCCGCCGCAACTCGAGAAAAACCATGAGACTTCCCCGTCGCCTCGAGATGAGGCCCGATTCCCATGCACTGCGTGCAGAGCAATTCCGTGTTGCACATCACACATGAAAGGAGCCTTGATTTCCTTGATGGCACTCCAGAGAAACCCCAAGAACACTGTTTCAAGGCTAGAGGGATCCAGAGGTCACTTTGCAACACGAAAGAGCTCCATGGACCAAGAGTCAACACGAGATGAGAGGTTAGTCCCTGGCTTCGACTCCTGAGGAATACCACCTTACCACAAGCACCTCAAGAGGAGGCTTCTCTCAGCTCTAGGTATGTGAGTGGAATCCTGAGTTTGCGGCCTCAAGTGGAATGGACACCGCGATGCCCTGACTCGAAATAAGGCCGAATATCCCTGCAGTGACTTGAATGCAGGCTCGTCTTGCATCTCCCAAGAAGAAAGAATGTCTGAATCCCCTGTGGAGACCACAGAGAAACACCTAGTTCCCCACCTCATCGCGACCGGAGGCCTCACATCCTTTGAAAACTCCAGAGGTACGCGGAGATCAGTGCCTCCAAAGGAGACGATGCCTGACTCCTCGTGAAACTTGATAGGAGTCCCAGGATTCTTGTGGCACGTGGAAAGGGACCCTTGGTCTCCCGCCTCAGCTGGAGAGGCGGTCCAATTGCCCTGCCAAGCCTCGAGGAGAATCCCGAGTTGTCCCTCGCAACTAGGCAGGAGTCCTGACGTGGCTGAACAAACACGTGGGTGGAAGGGCCATCCCCGTCGTAACTCGAGAATATACCCCAGGTTCCCACCGCAACTCGAGAAAAACCATGAGACTTCCCCCTCGATGCGAGATGAGGCCCGATTCCCCTGTACTGCGTGCAGAGCAATTCCGTCTTGCACATCACACATGAAAGGAGCCTTGATTTCCTTGATGGCACTCCAGAGAAACCCCAAGAACACTGTTTCAAGGCTAGAGGAATCCTGAGGTCACTGTAGCAACACGAAAGAACTCTGTGGACCAAAAATCAACTCGAAAAGAGAGGTTAGTCCCTGGATTCGTCTCCAGAGGAATACCACCTTACCACAAGCACCTCAAGAGGAGGCTTCTCTCAGCTCTAGGTATGTGAGAGGGACCCTGAGTTTGCGGCCTCAAGTGGAATGGACACCGCGATGCCCTGACTCGAAATAAGGCCAGATATCCCTGCAGTGACTTCAATGCAGGCTCGTCTTGCATCTCCCAGGACGAAAGGATGTCTGAATCCCCTGTGGAAAGCACAGAGAAAGACTTAGTTCCCCACCTCATCGCGACCGATAGCCTCACATCCTTTGAAAACTCAAGAGGTACGCGGAGATCAGTGCCTCCAAAGGAGACGATGCCTGACTCCTCGTGAAACTTGATAGGAGTCCCAGGATTCCAGTGGCACTTGGAAAGGGACACTTGTTCTCCCGCCTCAGCTGCAGAGGCGTCCCAATTGCCCTGCAAAGCCTCGAGGAGAATCCCGAGTTGTCCCTCGCAACTAGGCAGGAGTCCTGACATGGCTGAATACACACGTGGGTGGAAGGGCCATCCCCGTCGTAACTCGAGAATATACCCCAGGTTCCCTCCGCAACTCGAGAAAAACCATGAGACTTCCCCCTCGCCGCGAGATGAGGCCCGATTCCCCTGCACGGCGTGCAGAGCATTTCCGTGTTGCACATCACACATGAAAGGAGCCTTGATTTCCTTCATGGCACTCCAGAGAAACCCCAAGAACACTGTTTCAAGGCTAGAGGGATCCTGAGGTCACTGTAGCAACACGAAAGAGCTCCGTGGACCAAGAATCAACACGAGATGAGAGGTTAGTCCCTGGCTTCGACTCCTGAGGATTACCACCTTACCACAAGCACCTCAAGAGGAGGCTTCTTTCAGCTCTAGGTATTTGAGAGGGATCCTGAGTTTGCGGCCTCAAGTGGAATGGACACCGCGATGCCCTGACTCGAAATAAGGCCGGATATCCCTGCAGTGACTTGAATGCAGGCTCGTCTTGCATCTCCCAAGAAGAAAGGATGTCTGAATCCCCTGTGGAGACCACAGAGAAAGACCTAGTTCCCCACCTCATCGCGACCGGAGGCCTCACATCCTTTGAAAACTCCAGAGGTATGCGGAAATCAGTGCCTTCCAAGGAGACGATGCCTGACTCCTCGTGAAAATTGATAGGAGTCCCAGGATTCTTGTGGCACGTGGAAAGGGACCCTTGGTCTCCCGCCTCAGCTGGAGAGGCGTTCCAATTGCCCTGCCAAGCCTCGAGGAGAATCCCGAGTTGTCCCTCGCAACTAGGCATGAGTCCTGACATGGCTGAACAAACACGTGGGTGGAAGGGCCATCCCCGTCGTAACTCGAGAATATACCCCAGGTACGCGCCGCAACTCGAGAAAAACCATGAGACTTCCCCCTTGCCGCGAGATGAGGCCCGATACCCCTGTACTGCGTGCAGAGCAATTCCGTCTTGCACATCACACATGAAAGGAGCGTTGATTTCCTTGATGGCACTCCAGAGAAACCCCAAGAACACTGTTTCAAGGATAGAGGGATCCTGAGGTCACTGCAGCAACACGAAAGAACTCTGTGGACCAAAAATCAACTCGAAAAGAGAGGTTAGTCCCTGGATTCGTCTCCAGAGGAATACCACCTTACCACAAGCACCTCAAGAGGAGGCTTCTCTCAGCTCTAGGTATGTGAGAGGGACCCTGAGTTTGTGGCCTCAAGTGGAATGGACACCGCGATGCCCTGACTCGAAATAAGGCCGGATATATCTGCAGTGACTTCAATGCAGGCTCGTCTTGCATCTCCCAGGACGAAAGGATGTCTGAATCCCCTGTGGAGACCACAGAGAAACACCTAGTTCCCCACCTCATCGCGACCGATAGCCTCACATCCTTTGAAAACTCCAGAGGTACGCGGAGATCAGTGCCTCCAAAGGAGACGATGCCTGACTCCTCGTGAAACTTGATAGGAGTCCCAGGATTCCTGTGGCACTTGGAAAGGGACACTTGGTCTCCCGCCTCAGCTGGAGAGGCGTCCCAATTGCCCTGCCAAGCCTCGAGGAGAATCCAGAGTTGTCCCTCGCAACTAGGCAGGAGTCCTGACGTCGCTGAAGAAATACGTGGGTGGAAGGGCCATCCCCGTCGTAACTCGAGAATATACCCCAGGTTCCCGCCGCAACTCGAGAAAAACCATGAGACTTCCCCCTCGCCGCGAGATGAGGCCCGATTCCCCTGCACTGCGTGCAGAGTAATTCCGTGTTGCACATCACACATGAAAGGAGCCTTGATTTCCTTGATGGCACTCCAGAGAAACCCCAAGAACACTGTTTCAAGGCTAGAGGGATCCTGAGGTCACTGTAGCAACACGAAAGGGCTCCGTGGACCAAGAATCAACACGAGATGAGAGGTTAGTCCCTGGCTTCGACTCCTGAGGAATACCACCTTACCACAAGCACCTCAAGAGGAGGCTTCTCTCAGCTCTAGGTATGTGAGAGGGATCCTGAGTTTGCGGCCTCAAGTGGAATGGACACCGCGATGCCCTGACTCGAAATAAGGCCGGATATCCCTGCAGTGACTTGAATGCAGGCTCGTCTTGCATCTCCCAAGAAGAA